>NW_022280043.1:359628-386186 GCF_004355925.1 Anarrhichthys ocellatus
ACACACACACACACACACACACACACACACACACACACACACACACATATATATACAGAGAGAGATTAAGGGAAAATTTGAAGGTGTAGTACAGGGAACTGTAATCAATGATGGGACTGAACTGCACACTAACTAACTAACACACAAGGGGAATAGAATCAATAACGCACATGCGTGCGTCCGTTCACCCACACACCCCAGGATACATGCACCATATAGCAGACTACACACAGAATCTGTTGCTCTTCTCTGCTGGCTTATAGGGACATTTGTAGGCAAAGATTAGGGCCAGGCTTAATTAGGTGAGACAGAAAGTGTTTGTAAACTGCTCGGTACACCTTCAGGGATCTGAACCAACTGTTCAAGAATTCTGCTCACTTCAGTTTAGTCAATAAAGTCCTTTGAGGCCAACAGTGAGGCAAAAAAGAGCAGAGAAAAAACCCAAAACCTACTGCTGTGTTTCAATTTATAAGTGTTGAAGTTTGTTCTTTCTCTGCATCTTTCTAAAAGGCTCCCTTTGTATAAATTAGGTTTTTCTTTGTCAAAACATGTTGGACAAAGTTCCCTGCAAAAGTAATATTTGTTATACTGACTGAAAAAAAATCCAGATGTCTGCTTTCGACCACCTATGAGCATATAATGTTTGTTCAGATGTCATGGAACTACAGATGTTTCAACGTCCTTTATCCTGAGCACTTCTCCCCATGTTGGATTAAGAGTTGAGCTTTATAGTTCATTTGTTCAACATCTGCTTTTTTGTGACAACTGAGCAAACTATCAGCTGAAGAAGATTCGTGAGGTATGTCCAAAATACAAGTCAACTTTCTCCCGCTTCTTATTAAACAAACTTTTTTCTTTTGTAAACCATTATTTGATATGCACATCAGAAAGGCTTCTCACTTCCATCTGTCTGCTTTATAAAACACGACGCTAACAATAGCACGGAGATTAACTTTTCTCTATCTGGCTAACAGCACTGATCCCCAGCCAATTGTTGGCCTGCATGTGTGGGAGGGAGGGAGAAGCAGAGGCAGAGAGAGAAAGAGTAAAATGTGTGTCAAAGGAAGGCCAGGCTAATGAGATGGAAGGTGATGTCCATTCTGACTGTGGTGCTGAAATGCCTGCCAGTGTCAAAGCAGGAAGGCACACACAAACATTCTAAATACATAAATAATCAAATAAACACACAACAAGCTTATGAAACACAAAAAGTTGATGCCGTCTCCTTTGCCCTCTATCTGTCTCTCACACGCATCCACATCAAAACACACCAAAACTTTCAAAAGGAGGCACAACCTGAAACGACCTTTAGCTATCAGCCAGCGGACGGGCCTTTCTCCCATTTTGTTTAGCTATTGTTTCTTTTCCACCTCCCTTTGTTTCTTTTGCTCTTTTCTCTGCTGCCCTCCATCTCTGCTTCCAATGAGGTAAATGCCTGCTGAAAAGATAATGGAATGTCTTCTGGCTTGGCCTGGCCTCTCCATCTTCTACAGCTCTGACACCACATTGGGAAATTAAAACAGGGGGCAGGGGAAGAGAACGCGAGGAGAGGAAAGTAAGGGGAGGTGGCGAGAGAGAAGACAGGAGGGAGGGAAAACAGAAAAACAAAGAGATAGAGGGACCGATGGAGAGAGAAAGTGTTTGTGGTGCGTGTGTGTGTGTGTGTGTGTGCGCGCACACATCAGCGATCAGGGTCAGTACATGGCACTGAGCTCAAGGGCTCTTACCACAGATAGAGGAATCCGGACGGAGAAGCTGAGTGGACCGGGACTAAAAGTGTAATCAGTTTTTGGATTGGAGCAGATGACCCGACGCTGACTGTTGCAGTGCCATCGAGTTGGCTGGAGGTGTGAAATAACAAGGATCTCCTCCGAATACAACTCCAGTGCTGTCTGTTCCATATAATCCATGTTCACAACTCACAAGGGAAGACATTTGTGTGCGTTTACGTGCATGAGAGCTACAATGCCCAAAGTAACAGAGGAACATAAGGAGGGAGATTGTATTTTGCTTATAAAAGAGAGAAATAATCAAAATCAGAAAACTCTCACTGCACAAAACCATAGATCCACTACGAAAAATGCCCCTCTAAATCTGAACTTAATTATTCGTGAATAATTGATTTTTACAGTTAAAGCTCACAACTTGATCAACTCACAGACTCCTCTTGATGGTTGCCCCTGAGGCCGGCGTAGGAGACCCTGTAGCTTTCCACGTGGGGGTCTTCGAGCTTCCATGATGCCACCATGCTCTGGGTGGTCTCGTCACTCAGCAGAAGGTTTCTCACAGCCAGACGTGCCACTGTGACACCTCATCAACAACAGTGACTTTAGGATTTGTGATACATACGTTTACAGTTACAATTTATCCACACTTAATGTGGTTCAGTAAGTTACGGGTTAGAAAAACGGCTTCTGTCAAAGTGCCAATATGCTCAGAATGCTTTGAGATGTGCAGGATGATACATTTGCAGTAAAATCTGGCCCAGATGGAGCATTGTTTTTCTCAGGAACACTAGATATTAGATTAGAGTTTGAAACAACACAAGGTGTTTGTGTCTCATTAGTCTTGATAACAGCTTTAAACCAAGATGACATGTTTGAGGCCTGGGTGGATGAAATCAGTGTGAGGGCTCCATACATAATGCAGCTTGAAACTACAAGCCCTGATTTTTAGAAACAGGTAACTCGCTGTCTTTGAGCTGGCCACTGTAAGTTGTGATTTCTCATAGAAGCCCTTGGAGTTTTGAACAAAGCAAATGTGCTTTTTTTAAGTTTCCAGTGAGCAGGGAATTAAATAAAGTGTGTTTGTTGCTTGTTGCCTTTTTTACATTTCCACAGCCCTGAGTGGAGTAGCTGCTCTGACTGGATTAGTTGTAGGCTAGCCTGTTCCTCATATGAAACACAATCCAGATGGTATCCGGGTTGCCTCTGAGATAATGAAGTTTGAACTATAGTCTCTGGGTGAAGCCAACTTGGTAAATACACTTACACTTTCATATTTCTACGGCAGTAGACTTTCTTGACAGATGCCTTCGCGCGAATCGTGACTAAAATGTGTCCAGCCTCTTTCAATGCATAGTTTTTTTTTTAAAGCAAGTACCACTTGAACTTAGCTTGCTGCCTACTGGACACACTCAAGCAAAATTGTTGAATAAAATATTGGAACATACATACATTTCATTGCACAATTTTAATCCAACTTGTAATATCTTTACAAGTTAGTGCTTGGCCATTATTATACATGTGCCGGACACTTTTTCTCCTGACATTTTGGAATTTTACACAAAAGCAATTTGGACGCCTCTTACCTGTGGTTGTGGTAGCAATCGTTGTCGTCTCGGCCACTGGGAAAATACAAATCAGATAATTTGATTAAACCTCTCATCAGGGACTCTCTGCATCAACAACTACAGTAATTAGACAGAAATACAAAACAAAACATTGACGGGAAGATTTTCTTCTTCTGAGATAAGCTGCAACAAATAAAAAACAATACAAATTGGCGAATGCAGAGTCACGCTTTGAACTAAACAAAATGCTAATTTTATGATCCTAAAAGGCAGATGTGATTGGACCGATGTGTTATTCTCAGCAGACAGTGGCACTTTGGTGGAGAGGGTTAGTAAGGTGACTAACTTCAGTGAAACAAAGAGGATTTGAATGTAGGAAACTGCACTCGTCTCTTTCTCTTGTCTCTGGAAAAAGTTTTTAGATTCTAACTTTTCTCAAGTATTGTATTGATTAGATAACGCAAATATTATAACGAATGTCACTTACATGTGGTCTCTATAACAGAAACGGTATCACTCTCGGATTCATCTTTGAATACAGCCGTCAACATAACTTCGTACTCAGTCGATGGACTCAGACCAGTCAGGGTGTTTCTGTTATCGATCCCACTCAAGATCACCTACAAAAGAGAAACACACGTACAAGTCTTCATCTCGTATTACATTTGACTTCCAAAAAAATCCCCCAAAAAACAACTTCTCAAAGATGTTTTGAGCTCCTGCTGTTTTATAATCTAATTTCAACTGTTCATGTTTGGTCAACACATTATATAAGACACTTTTAATCGCCATGTCACACTTTTTGAGTACAGATCTCTGTCGTACCAACAGTCCAGAACTTGCCTGGGTATTAGGAGAAAGTATTCAACAAACAAGCTAAACCCAATCAGTGCTTCCCATTTTGATTTCCTTTTTGTGTTTCACAGTGTGCTGTTAACGCTAAGGTCACCTTGTGTTGTGTACTTGCACTTGTTGTACCTATATTTGCTAGAAGAAAATAAATAGGAAGAATTTCCTAAGTTACCCTCAAGATGGGAGAACATTTTGGGCATTGACCAACAGTCTGACAAGATTATTTATACTCTAAGTAAAACACCAGACTTTCAAAACCAAGGTCGTCACCGACTTTTAGTAGAGAAAGCTGCTGAAAACATAAAATAACAAATCGCCTCGTTGCTCGTAATTTCAGGAGAGCAAAACAGCAGGAAATGGTGGTTCATATTTTCGGTTTTACTTGTATGTGGGTTTAGTTGTAATACTGTATTAAATAAGTTATGTATTGTAGAAATGCAATACTTGAAATTTACTCCTCATTTGAATGTATTTACTATACTCTTTATGTTAAACAAGAACAACATTTGAATAAGGTCATTGTAGAACTTAAAAAGATGATCAACACAATATGAGTAATTCAGAAATGTGTGGTTGCCCCTGAATATAACAGCGTAGCCAGTTGTATCAACTACTTCTGCAGGAGTCTAACTGACCACTACAATTTGTCCAACACAGAAATGAGTCAGACCCAAAGGTAAACACAAAGAGGTCATCAAAAGTACAGCTTGCCTCCACGGAGAGCAACATTCAAATTTACTGTTAATGACTTAATAACCATATTATGTGATGGAATTTCTCTCTTTACAGAGCCCTTTGAGGCACAATTAAATGCATATTTTAGCAGTGGGACCGGCCATTTGTGCCATCCCAGGAGGAAGTCCATCTTCAGTGATTCATTCTCTCGCTTTTCTTTTTACATTTCCTTGCATTGAATGAGATATATCTCCTTATTTTACAGCAATGCCCTCTGTGGCATTTGCCTGATTAAAGTGGGGTATCAAACAAACATTTTATTGATTAACAAACAATATAAAAATACCCCAAATCTACTCTCAAAAAAGGTTTCAGGATGCTAAAAGACAAATGCATCCAAAGGAAATGGCATGATCAACAATGATACAATTTACTCTCATGGAGATCTAGATTATCACGATGTTTTAATCTGGGTAATCTTTCACTCTGTTTGTGTGTCTGTGTGGCTGATCAACTCTATTATGTTGTATCTCCTTTGTGTGTGTGTGTGTGTGTGTAGGTGTGTGTATGTAGAGTATGTGGGTGAGAAACAGAGAAAAGCTGCATGTATCTTTGTGCTGGTAGAATTACCAGCCCACTCCAACTCCCCAGAGTGTTATTTTCAGCTCTGATGACTCTCAGCTAAACACACAGACACACAACATGCACACACAAATGCACACAAATACACACACACTCTAAGAGACCTAAGGGCTCTATCGCGACCGCCCAGCTGTCTCTAAAACCCAGATCATGGAAATAAAACACCCAAGCCATTAATTTCTAGATTTATTCAGCCTTTATGTATACTCAGCCATGCCAGGGGCTTTACCAGCTACCAGTAGTGTAGTTAAGCTTATATGTAGGTCTATAGAGAACCGGCTCCCCCATTATCTAAGCATACAGAGTGCAGCCACTTCTTCCTCTGCAAATAGAGATAACATGTAGACCAGTGGCGAAATGAAAAATCTAATCATAAATTGGTGTAATATCCGTCAGCTCGAGGATGTGAAAATACACATTTTCCACTAGCTCACAGCTGTGCCAAGGACTCAGACTTAAAGATTCATGCCTATATATAGTGTTGTCCACATGATCTGTGAGGATGACCTTTCCTGTCACATTTCACTTCTTGTGGGTGACAACACATCTTGAAGAAAACTGTTTCTAAAACAAATCCCTTCACATAGCACATTTCATTGGTACCGACCTCCTTTGTGTCGCCACCTGTGAACGGTGCCCAGGAGAGTCTGTAGAGGATGATGTCATTGGCCGAGTGATCCCAGCTGACCTGGAAGCTGTCTGTGCCGACATTATTGGAGCGTAGATGCAAAGGACCAGGAACTGGAGCTAAGAGGTAGCAAAAGCTTTTACTTTTTAGCATTTTCTTCTTCTTTTTTTCTTGTTTTCAAATTGTCATTTGCATACCATTTCTAACAAAGTTATGGTTTCCCATAAGTTTTGGGGATATTTCAGTGTTCTGCACTAGTTTTTTATCATGATACCTCCCCCTAAGCAGCACATGCCCTGCAGTACTAGGCATAGAAAATAACTGACTAAAGGAAACTTAGTTGGCACTGCAACTGCACTGCTTGATGCAACGTTCATGGAAATGTTGCTGCTGCGGTGCAACCACACTTATCATGATGGTTTTAAATGTTACTACAAACCAGCTTTCATTGTCATTGCATATTTGATTGCACAAATACCTCCAGCAAAGAACTAAACATCGACTGTGGTTGGACCAAGCCAGAGTAAGAATCAAGCTGTGAGTCACTGGAACATGACAAAAAACATGTGACAGTTAAAATACCATATATGCACTACTATGCAACAAATAGTGTGCTAAAAGCCATATAACCATGAGCTTGCTTCAGTTTGGAACATGGTGCACTCCCTAACCAGGATACTGTATAACTGCTGCTTTCCTAACTGCAGGGGCTAATTTATTGCACAATTTTAAACTGTTTGTTCAGCAATTATCTGAACTTACAACAACACTTTCGGTGTGAACTCTACCATGCAGGTTTCCCATTAATTCCCACACCTCCACTCAAAAACCTCAAAAGTGATATCACGTTGTGTGTCTGTTCATGAAGCTCCCTTTCTTGAAACCTGGTCCATTGAACAAAGTTTGCCAGAAGATAAATAAAAATCTGCATGGGCCCTTAGAGTGAGTAGTTTAATAATTGCTTGCCAGAAATAAAATTCTTTCAGCTGACTCAGCACTGGAGCCCAACTGCTTGTTGCTTAAAGGGATATTCCTACAAATCAATATCAGTTAGTGTGACGGAGTAGTAAGGGACAGCAAAACGACCTTTTAATGCAACTGGGCTATTATGCCGAGGTGTAAATGAGATGGGCACACCGCCAAAATAGCAGAAGGACCAGTAGGGTTAATACAAATCAACACTGTTTGGCACTAAGAGAGAAATGGTTTGCCTTCTAATGGTATTTGTACAACTATTTTCAGGAAATTGAGACAAAATTGTCCTCAGCAGAGATGGGGATAGGGAAATGTCGAAAGCCAAATTGGACTACAATGAAAAACAAATGAACAAATCTACTTGAGAACTAACTAACAACTACAGTATCTTCTATTGTGTTCTTACAGTCAAAAAGTGACTTACTGGTTGTGAATCCGTCTGTGAGTGCCTCAGATTGGCCCTCATTGTACAGGGCAAAGATGGCCACCGAGTACTCCATCAGAGACGTCAACTCACTGAGGTCATATGAGTTATCTGGACCCACCTCCACCTGCACAACACGGAGAGACATGACTTATCTACACAAAAAACACATTATGCTTATACAAAAATAGAATAGTTTTAATAGTCGGATAAAAGGCCACAAATCCACTAAAAGTTCTTTCTGTTAACAGTAACACCTTGTCAATTTTCTACTGTACATGCAAGTCTTAGGAGTTTATCCAATTTACGTTCATGCACGCTTGCACAAACACAAAACATCACTCCTGTGTAATTTTCCAAGATGATTTATATCAGTGCTCAAAACTGATTTTAGTCTGACCTTTTCATACTAAGAACAATCCCTATAATTACTCTCCTCTTTGCTCCATCCTCCCTTCCTCTTTTTTCACTTTTTCTCATTAAGAGACAGACGCTCACAGATACAAATGTTGTCAAATATAAATCATACCATAAAAAGACGTCTTAAAAACATAAAATCATGAAGTCACACGCACGCACCTCCTTCGTGACTAGTCCATCTGTCTTGACCCACATGATGCGGTAACCTTTAACTTCTCTGGGCACGGGGTCCCAGCTGATGTGGGCGGAGTTGTGAGTGATGTCAGAGAACTGGAGGTTGCCGGGGGGACTCAGAGGTACTGAGATAGAAAGAGGGAGAGTTAGCAAGTGTTTGATTTGATTGAATTTTAGACTTTGAGAGAGAAGACATTGGGTGAATCTCAAGTCTCTTAATTGCATCCACATGTCCCTCACTTGTGTCTTCTCTTTGAGTCTTAGTCCCTCCCACCAGAGATGCATGGAGAAACGCAAGTAAACCATGCGAGGAGAGAGGAAACGAGGAAATATGTTTCTAGAGGTATGAGACGTTCTTTCCTCTGCAGCGTTTCGTGAAGCAACGTCGATTTCTGATGACGGCGGCCGCCGTTCACAGCTGGATCCGCTGTCAGTCGATTTTAACAGCTGTAGAGACTTTTGATGGAGTTTGTGTCTGTTCACATGACAGCTGTACGAATACTAATAAATACACAGTTATCATCACTGTCAGAGCAGCAGTGTTTTCTCTCTGTAGCCTGTTACCTGTTTAAAAAAACTGCATGGTGTGTTTATACTGTGTTCTGTGTCCCGCTTATAAGCGCAGGATCGATTTCTACTGGCAGAATGAGGTAATATTATCTATTCATTATTTGCGAATGTATGTATTGAAATTCTGATTGTGAAGTCATTATTAAATAACCCAGATTATGATTATGGTGTCATTTGAACCCTGGAAAGTATTTATTATGCTAAATGTTTCGGGACAAGTTTAAATGATGATTCTCATCTAACCCGACGCTCAGGAATTATCAGCCTCACGTGACTGAATGAAAATGACAATAAATTATGTAAAAGGTGTCTCTCTCTGACTTTAATTGTATCCATAATAAAAGTTATTGGGGGAAATAACATGATGAAAAGACAAATCTTTCAAATAATCGAAGAAAGTTGTTTGTGGTCCTTTTGTCGTTCAGACCGATCAAATACAATACTTGAGTTTAATCTGTGATCTGGCTTCACTCTGGTAGGAAATGTCAGTGATATTGAGAAATATCAGATCAGTCCGATCAGCTGCAGCGTCCAATCACATAATAATAAACAATGAGGGGGCTTGTCAGCCGTTAAAAGACTTCCGTAAAGGGTGCTCTCGTGTATCCTCACTCATGTCTCCTCAAAGATCCCTACTCGCTCCTCAAAATGACAAATAAGAGACTTGGGATGTGACCGATCCCTACCTCTGCAAAGGGCTGTTTGCAGCATTAGATTTCTTTTTACAGTTAAGATTAGAATTAAATTTAGGTCAAGGTTAGGATAAAGGTTCAGAAAGATGGCCCTCAGTTATGTGCATTACTCACATGTAGATTTCTGGTTTGTAATGGGGTCGCTAGACTCCTCCCCATACATGGCATAAACAGTGACGGTGTATTCAGTGTGAGGGGTCAATCCATCCAGCTCCAGCTCTGTCACTGCATCCGACACCTTGACCTGGGGAAGAAAACACAAATGCACACATTACAGCACTTAAGACTCTCAGCTGCCAAGTTGCTGTTTAAAACTGAATCTAACAAGCTTTTTCTGTCTGTTCCTGTCTTTCACTACCTCCTTCTCGTCTAAGTCTCCATCATCTGTAAGCGGTGCATACAGCAGCATGTAGCCAGAAACTCCATCCACACTGTCCCATCTCGCTTTCATGGTGCTGTGAGTCACATCTAATAGGTGAAGGGTCGTCACTGTGGGAAGGGCCACTACATACACACAACAACACACAGACAGCACAGTTCAATCAAGGAGGAATCATACTAATAAACCAAGTCTTTTCAGTTCATCTTCGTCAAAAACTTGTATCAAGAGGGGATCATTTTCAAAATGTCTGGATTCAATGGCTGTGAAGCTTTTTAGCTTAAATGTTGACTGAAGCATTGGTGTGAGGTTTGTCAGTACATTTCTGCATATGTGTTTGTGTGTAAAAATAAACTTACGGGTTGTTTCTGATCCTCTGAGAGCTTCACTTGCCTCGTTTGCGTACACAGCAAACACAGCCAGCCGGTACTCAGTGAGAGAGTGGAGATGCTGTAACACCACTGAAGTCTCACTGCCGTCCACTACCACCTGGGATCCAGGAGCGCGAGTAGGGGGAGGGAGGGGGACATGAAAGATGGGTGTAAGGGACAGAAAAGAGAGATGGGGCACAGAAATAGATGGAAGAAGGAGGAGGGAGGGGTGGGGGGGGGGGGGGAGACAAAGAATGGTAGGAAAAATGGAAAGTGGGGCAATAAATTGAGGAAATGACAAATAGGGGGAAAGACAGATTGAAAGAGAATGGTAAAGGAGGGGAAACAATTGATTTATTGAATGGGATAAAGCACAAACGCCTAAAGCAAAAGGATATTTTCTCATTCTGATCCGTATGTATTACAGTTGTGATACAGATTAGGTCTGGGCTGATCCAGCTGGAAAGGTCTCCTTACACGTGGCTCCTGAACATCTGGCCCCCGTAAACCCAGCTGAGCAAAAGATTTAATGGTTTCTGTGGTCAAATGTTCTGGAAAAATCAAGCAGGTGCCTCTATCAGCCAGAGTATAATTTCTAGTGATCCTTCTTCACCTGCACTGGTGTTCAGGGGATTTGTGAATGGAGGGATAAGCGCAAGAGGTATAGATGAATGATACCACCAGCATCTCAGGGAAAAACTGAGCTCAATCTACTTGTCTGAAGCACTCTGAAGATACAGTAACTCCCACTGGTGTAGTAAATATGATGGAAAAAAGACCATACCCTTGTCAAACCCCCGCTTTCTGTGATCCTTGAGTCTCTTGACCTCAGTCTGACCTTTTTCTTAATTTCATGTAGAGATACATTTTAGTGTTTGTTTACCTAAATAAATTTAAACTTGAATTTACACATTCAGTACAGTAACTGTGCTTGTGTTCTTAACAAAAAACAGTACTTACCTCCAGTGGTTCTCCTCTGCTAGCAGAATAATAAAGCACTCTGTATTTCTCCACATTTCCAGGGGCGTGGGTCCATGAAACCGTAAAGCTGCGGGCTGTGACTGCTGATGTCACTAGCTCAAGCGGCGCTCCCGTCTTCTCTGGTATATGTACTAAAGAAATAAAAGGTGAAAACAGAAGAATAAAAAAACAAACTGATTGCATCAGAATACGTAAAATTACTCCCATGTATTGACGATCTGAGTAAATTATATGGTAAAATATAATAAAAACACGCTAGACTGGATTGATGGTGTCACTTTAAAGACATTCTTCTTCTTGTTTTTCTATCCTGCATCTCCATTTCCATAGAAATGAAAACATATTGGGAGGAAAGAGTGAGAAAGAGGAAACTTTTTGTAGAAGGACATAATTTGTATTTGGCTGTGAATAAATGACTTCATGAGTTATAAGACACCATCTTCCCCAAAGGACAAACTTTGCAATACGTGCCATAATCTCTGGCCAGTGAAGCTCCATCTAAATATCCACAACTTCGTTCTCACCTCAAAATAAAACCCTCTCTACAGCTACAGCTACCATTAGGCTTAAAAACCTACCTTATCTTAATTTGCCTCTTATAATCAGAAGAGGAGTAAGTGCTATCTCTAGCTTGCTTGGGCTTACTTTTATTATTCTATCTGCACTGAACTTCTATGACTGCCGCAACTAGTTCTGCCACTTTTTCGTGTGAACAATCAGGAGAGACATTCTTAAAGTGTGCGGCATTTCCCCCCCACTACTCAAACAATATTCCATCTACGCCCTCTCTATGACAGCTGTCTTTTAAATCCGCCTTCCAGTGTGCAACAACTATGAACACTTTCGATTTCCGACGTGGTCCAACAAAGCGTCACAGGAATCACTTCTTACTTAGTTTGATATCCTTGTCTTGCTGCTCCACTTGTTCACACACAGTCTTGGTCAAACCCTCTATAATGGAACTCATGATGTTGAAGTCGGCCACGTTGTAGACGTGTGTGTTGTCCGGCTCTGACGCAATGGATAGCAGCTCATTCTCATCAGCATTCTTAACACCTGGGAAAGGAAACATATAATTGTTCTCACTCAATTTAGAGACAACACCAGTATTAGCAGTGTGACTGTCACACGTCTGGCATTTCATACGGGAATGTAACCCAGATTTCTCAATCAAACCAAAGAGCCCCAATTTTTATGATTTACATCTCAGCCAAATTCTAAATATTTGATCTCCTGCTTCATCACTGCTTTTATGGTAGCGGTAAATGCCAGTCCTCTCAGGGATGCCTGGGCCAAGTAATTGGGCAATCCAGTGTCAGATGAACTGTGGGAAGAGGGCCTGTCCAGTATACAGATCTGATCTATTAATTCTACATATAGATTTATTAAATGTGATGTTTTACACAGGCTGCATTACTCTAAAACTAAACTTAGTAAGATATTTGAATCAATTCCTCCCATGAGTCACAGATGTGGTACTGCCAAATGATCACTATCACACTCTGGCACCGTCCAGTACTGGGTCATTTTTGGGGTGACATATTTAATTGGTTATCCAAACTACGAAACACTCAGCCAGACTGTAATTTGGCAATATTTGGTTGCTCTGACAGGACAAGCTCCCTTCCCTCCCATCAAAAGCAGGCTCTCATGGCAGGCATGGTGGCAGCTAAAAAGTTAACATTACTAAACCGCAAGTTTCCATCATCCCCGTGTCTCAGGAAGTAGCTCAATGAAATGCTTTCTATTGCTAAGATAGCGCAGATTCCTTTTTGCAACGGAAGTAACAAAACAATTTACCGAGGGTGTGGAAGGTTTTTCACATCGCTTGACTGTATAGCTCATGCGCTATGCTGCTATGTTGTATCTTTACACAGTGCAAACTCTGTCTAATCCTGCATACTGACCGATATTCTAGCTGTCTCCCACCTATGTGCATTTTCGTTTTCTTTTCACCCTTGACCCTCCTGGCGCAAGGGGCAGTATACTGTTTTGCCAATATTGCTGTTGCCTGGCATGCTTTAAGATATAAATCCCCTTTCCCCTGTTATTTTAAACATCATTGACAGGATTTAAAGAGACAGGAAGGAACTCATTTTAACTCATTGGTGCACAGATGTTATTCTTGATAAGACGTATCGTCTTTAGCAGGTATGCGTTTGTGTCCTCCCTCACCAATAGCAAACAGCTCAACCCCAGCATTTCGCAGACTCTCTGCAGGAGGTATGACATCGTCTTGGGACTTCCCGTCTGTGATGAGGATCCCGATCTTAGGTATACCCACCCGTGAGCCAGATTCCGGCTTGAAGCAGTTCTCCATGATATAGGTCAATGCAAGGCCTGGAAAGAGACAGAGGGAGAAAGAGACCAGAGGGATGGAGGAGGAAGACAGTGGGAGAGGGATCAGGGTGGATGGAAGGAAGGAGAAAGTCAGACAAAAGGGAAGAAAGCCATTTAGAATAGGGAAAAGGAGGGGTGCAGTGGGAGCAAGATGAGAACAAAGAATAAGTATGTGTTAAGAGCAAAGATAAAATAAGAAAGACAAAAAGAAAAACACTGGCTTGAAACTTCTTAACAAACTATCAGTATTAACAGCAAAACAAACTGGCAGTATCAGTCAAAGCCAGCACCTGTGAGAGTATTTCCTCCTTTGTATGGCAGGTTCTTAACAGCGTCGATGACGGCATCTTTTGTGGAGAAAGCATTTAGATGCCACTCTATCCTGGGATCACCACTGTACTGAGCCAGACCTACAATCACACACACACACACACACACACACACACACACACACACACACACACAGAGAATTTATAACTTATATTACAACCTGTCAGTTGAAGTAAGACACCCAACAAAGCTGATGTGCAAACAGATTCAAGAAAAATGTACAAATATGAGGTGATAACCAAATACATCAATAGAAACATTGACACAAACAACAGTAGACCATATTGGGGGGTAGGGACCAACCTATCCTTGTCTTATCGATGCCAACATCAAAGGCATCGACCAGATTTTCCAAGAACGTGCGGACCAGCCGGAAGTTGAGCCGACCAATACTCCAGGAGCCGTCCACGAGGATCACGATGTCTGCAATGGCCTCAGTGTGGCAAACAAACTGATCAACTACAAGAAGGAGACAAGACATTCATTTTAAAGTGACCACGCACAGCTAGGGACAAACAAACAGAATAAAGGCCTAATTCTTGGGTAATTGAAAAGATAAATTTAGTGAAAACAAAGTTTTTACTTTAGTTGTGCAGATTTCTCAGACAAAACTCAGAAAACACAATAAATGCACACATCAAGTCTGCAGGTTTTTGGTTGTCTTTATTGATAAAAACACAAACTGTAAACTAAATTGCCAGAAACAAAACTCAGAAAATCAAAAACCATGTAAAATATTGACAAACCATTTCCTTGCATACAGACACATATACAAACGCCAACCGCCATCTTGAGAGCCTCCTTTGAACTCTTTGGGGTTTTTTCCCCCACTAATCTCCTCTAACCTCCTCTTCTTGGAATTAATCTCCAAACGCATTGTTGAATATTAAGTCATTTTTCATTTGAAAGACAGTTTTAACGGGAGATCTACACGTGAAACCTTCCACCTGAAAGTAATAGTGAGGATGTTGTGGAGGCAGGCGCACACACACACGCACACACACGTTCATTTATCATAATTCCATAACTGCTTATCTTGTCATCCTGCCCTGTGTGATATCATAAAAATGAATATACACCCACTTCAAGTTACTACATAAATCCCTTACAGTATCTGCTTACAAAAGCAATAGTGAATACTCCAGAACATGCTGATCAGGTTGGAATTTTGTGTCTAAATGAAGAAAGGTGCAAAAGAGAGTGCCGACTCTAGGAAATGAGAATTATTACTTTGCATTTTTGTTCACAAATGTACATTTAAAATATTAAGACTACAGGGATACCACATGGATAAATGTAGAGGATTCAATTGCTGCTGGTTAATATTCACTAAAATCAATACAAACTGAACACAACATAAAAAAATAATCTAACGCAGAGTGAAAGGTTCAATTTCTCACTCTGCTCCGATAACAGATGTAAGTTGTGTGGCTCAGGTGCATACTGAGTAATTGCAATGCCCTGGGTGAGTCCCAAGACCTTTCCCTTGTGTTCCCCTCTGTGTACACAGTCAACTACCAACTGTAAAATAATCAAAAATAAGACAAGTGAAATAGCTTTTCAGTGGCATAAAGAAGAATTTCCTCCCCAGTCTAATGGGTATTTGTCAGCAATCCACACTAGCATGAAAGACTGAAGTGAACAGCAACACATTAAATGGAACATGAAAAGAGCTCAGGCTTTGTGTATGTTGGCAAGCAATCTTTTCCTTTTTTAAGTATATGCAATATTTACTGTACCACTTGTGCAATAATGTCAGGCCAACACTATTTCAAGAGTGAAATTCATAAAAGACACATTGTGTAACGATAAACCACGCAGGAATTTGTCTCAAGAAGTGATTTTCCAGACAGAGCCTTCTGTCTGCTGTGTGTCTGTCCGACTGTTTGAACCATCCATCTGCTACAGACTGCAGGAGGAGGAAGAAGAGAAGACAGCAAGGTCAAGAGATAGCTGGTGACAATCTTTGATTTGCAAATGCAAAGCATAAAAGACTGAGGTGCTATTATTATTATTAATACTCCTCGGGTAATGTTTTGAAAAAAGCAAGAAGGTTATGAATATAGCCTTCAGAGTTCAGGTGCATACAGGCATTTATTTTGCCAAAATGTCCCACATGTTTTAAAGAGGAAGGAGCACTCTATCAAACAACCTCCTGCATATTATGCCCATTACAGTAGCCTACGTTAGTCAAGAGAATCATTTTTAATGATTCAATTATTCCATTGAGAAGAGAAGAGAATTTGTTGCTTGGTTTGAAAGTTTCAGCAAAAGGGCAAAAGGCTGTGAGGTCAAAGAGTGAAAGGATGATTCTTTGTAGTTTCCTTTCTTACAAAACAAACAAGCATGGCTTTTAAATAATCTCTAAGGTTAAAGAATAGAAAGAAAGAAGCATGACTAAGCACCAGCAAGGCTTCTTTTAAAAGTGATACACACAAAGAATAGCTGAGGAGCTATTCAATGATAAAAACCGAGAGACATTCAGGGGTTGTTTGTAACTGCTGTTGAAACTATGGAGAGACGAGGAACTTAATGGTTAAGAAAGACAGAGTCAGAGGGAGAGTGGGGTACTGTGCAATGTGAAAAGCCATCAAGAGAGATGAAGGCCATACTAAACAGAGGATTAGAGGGTCGTAATTACAGCTAATTACAGCTTGCTGGTCATCCCGTTCTACTGTTGGCAGAGTGGTGAGAACGTGTGAAAAATAATGAAGGGAAACAAAAGAAAAACTTGGGTTTGATGAAATAGCGCCGATGTATCATATTCTGTGGTTCCAAGTCATTCCTTTGTCCGGGTCTATTACTCCCGTTCGTCTCACTTTCTCCATCTCCGTGGCTAACTCATGAGAGACACGCTGTGTTTGGCACAGATTTCTTTCTTAAACTCGACACTAACTATAACAAAACTGCTATGGCAGGACCACACAAGACATGTCAGTCACGATATACATGTGTGTGTATGTTTTTATATTCATATGAAGATCAAATGGAAAATCCTATCAAGTGCTGACACATTCACGGGCCTTCATGTTTTTTTAACAGGTCTTTTAATGGTAGAGAGTAGACATCACAGTTAAGTTCAGATTTGATGCTATAAAGGGAAGAGTAAAAGGGACACTTGCCAACTTATTTGCACATAGAGTATATAAGTCATGGGATGACACATCTGTTTTGAGTAATTTGCCAACTTCTGTATATGTATTGTGTTAAACAACCTCTTCAGTTCCCCCATCCACTGACGATTTCTAACGTCATAGATGGCAGAAATAATACTACAGCGGTAGAGCTTGGCTAGTTTTCTTCTCTCTGCTGGAGGGAAGATTACACCTCAGCCAGCATTTCAGTCAAACAAAATTACATCTTAGTCTGAAAGACAGGAACCAAGTATTTAAAATGGCATGTTACAGAAGGTTTCACCATGGATATTAAAGTAAACAAAGTGTTTGAAAGTCAACTTTCTCTGGCTTGACTTGACTTGAAAAAATCAAGCAACAAAACAGCACTCTCATGAGCATGAGCGTGTCTGTAACTCAGCAAATAAGACTGTGTCCGAAAGGCTCTGTTCTGTTCAAGTGTCCCAGTAAGCCATGACCATGTGACAGTGAGCCAGCATGCACAGTATCAGGACCCTAAAAGTGACGTCACCAAATTAAATTGAGCCATTGTTAATTATATTATTTACACCTGTACTTTTTCCTACTGTGACATGTCTTGATATCATCTGCAAGACAGGCTTATTGAGAACCTCGCGCACAAGGAACTTTAGTGCATGTTGGCACTGAAGGACAGACCTTCTCCGCAAAGACAACCAATTTCTCCATCAATACGAATAGTGCTGAAATCATGTTAATTTTAATGGGTTACACAGAGAAGGCACAACACCAACCAGTCCTGTGCTGGTCCAGTACTGTAGCCTCAAACATTTGATGTCATCAAGCTGAATTTGGAGATTTGCGTCTATGTCTCAGTAACTGATTGTGAACCATGAGGTTGGCTGAACTACATCTGAACCGTATATGCATATTGATTAAAAAAAGGCGCTGCCATCACCTAACCTATTTATATTTAAGTACACAATTGGACAAGGACGTGACCAGACAGACGGTCCAACTGGTGTTCATGAGAGAGTAAGCGACCACATTTTACAACTCAGCCGACAGTGCAGTCTGCAGTGCTGTGGGAAAGAAGTACGTGGCTCCTAGACAATTGAGTTAACTTGTGTGGGAGTGTTAAAATGGGTCTTAAAAAATGTGAGCGCAACAATGGAAGCCACTGTTGGCTGACTGCAACTTCTAGCAGAGAAAAGACAGACATGCAGCGACATAGACGGGGAACAGAACCGGGAACTACAAGACAGAGATGATATAGACTAATAGTAGAAGTCACAGTTAGTAGAAGTCGTAAAACACACAAATAAAAGACAGAGGTTTAAACAAAAGCACTTAGAGGCGAAATGTTATCGAAAAACCGGGAGAGTAATGTCTGTACAATACATAGACAAATAAAAACAGAGACACACACAAACACAACACAAACATACACTCTGATGTAGTTTAGAAAGTGTTTCTGTCCTCTCCCTCCTCACTCTCTCTCTCTCTGTTTTTATTAACAGTAGTTCTTCCCAGCCGCCCCCTGATTCATTACTGACCTCTATTTAGCCAGGGATCAGACAGAGTGTGATGTCATTTCAATCGCTCTCTAGTTAAGTTTAATATCCCCCACCACTGTGATTGTGTCTCAATGTCTGGATTAACATTGAGAACAGTGACAGGCATGCAGATAGATGGACAGTAGCAGCGACAGTCCCCACATTAGTGAGAACAACTCCCTTATTCTCTTTGCAAATGTTTGATTCCTGCATCAGCCTGTTTTTATTAGAGCACTTCACCTCCAAGATGAGGGTAATTTATCGCAAAATAATTTGACATTTATTCCCAAAGAGATTAACACAAGTTAACATGTTTGACTTTGGTGTATTAATCCACTCAGTATCAAAATACACTTCAGTGAAATGATGAAATAAAATAGTATACAATGGGAGAACTGCCTCTTTTATGGTCACCCCTGTAAAATGTTTTCTCAATATATCACTTCAGGATGAAGTCTATTTTTGATCTATTTCTCCTGCCGGCTGTTTATCATGTAGAACCTAATGTTTCAATACAAGCAATTTCCTGTGTGTTGCAGAGAAGACGTCTGATCCTTTTCACCTCATCTGCTCATGTGTAGGTGTGCTTCTGCCAAACTCAGATGAAAATGTTGATAGCATTTAAAGAGACGGACACAATGAAGTGGAAAACTGATCTCGATGGACAGTTTTCCACATCATAATTTACTACACCTGTTCCACCACATGTGCTGAAGAATAAGGCTGAATGATTTAGGAAAAAAATATTTAATGGTGATTATTTTGACCGGTTTATTTGCAGGAATTACAATGTTTACATAATTATTCTAACTATATTATATATAATATAATAATATACATACTATGGTGATTATGGTGTCATTTTAGCAGGGATCTGTACCAAACAAATATGTTTTCTTAAGTCTGTAGAATATGATGTAAGGCCAGGACATCACTGCAGCACGTCAGTGTATAATTTAAAATGGTATTTGGACAAATATTTTGTCTTTAACACATACTGTGCCTCATGCGGTTTAAAAATTGCAGAAGGTCGTGATGGTCACGGCCAAATGGTGCAGCGTTTATTCTCATTAATTTGCAGTTGTCTGAATACATCATAAAAACTATATCTTAACCCTTGCTATCATTTTCTCAATATGTCAGGATTGCCCTTTAAGAAAGAACATTACCTCATGCCTTCATGACATTAAGTTTGGAATATTACAGTTCATTTGTTCATCACAATTGCTGACGGAGATCATGTGATATGATCCAAAACTCCAACTTAAACTCCTACCACTATTCAAATTCATGTGATATGAATTAAACTTCCAGAACAGCTGAACCGCAAGATGCCAAGGTTGTTTTTGTCTTGAAAACTGTGGCATTGGCGAGAATCAATACATCAGTAAAACAAAGATCGGGCTACTGCATATTGTATCGGCTGCAGTGGTAAAAAGAAAGTCACCACAATCTGAGCATGAAGCCAGAGTTGTTTTAGCTCGCCTAAAGCAGGTTGTTCCTCCCAATAAACACTGGTGCCACACAAGAGGCTCAAAAACAAGATTTTCTTTTGTTTTAGTGGCTTGTTTATTCAATCAAGAGACAGGCAGCAGATTGATACACCTGTCGTTTGCTCAGTGGCCCTATGAGCAACTCAGCCGGGCGCAAACATTCATATTCATCTGTGAGTCCTGTGGGCCTATGTGAGAGTGTATGTATGTATGTATGTATGTGAGTGAGTGAGTGAGTGAGTGAGTGAGTGAGTGAGTGAGTGAGTGAGTGAGAGAGAGATCCAGTGGGTTTTAAGGTGTAATCCGACAGCTGTTTTTAGAGGGTTTGTGTCGTTCCACCGGGGACCTTTCCCTGCTTGGCCTCCTGATCTTTAATCCGCTGTCTTGTTCTTTTTCCACTTCACTGAATCGACAGACAGTCTGACAGAACAAACTCTATATGTATGCTGAAAGCAAAACATGGCCTATAAACCGTCTCTCTCATTACCTCAGAGTCTTGTCGCTCCATCTCCATCTGTCTTAGCATGCCTTGCTTTTTTCTTTCTGTTTGTCTTCCTCTAATCTCTCTGAGACACACTCACACACACAAACACACTTGTTGAACTGTGTAGGTTTTTCTATTTCGAAATTTGAGTCCCTCTTATCATGTCTGGACATTTTTTAGCTCCATGCACACATTGTAAAAACTTTAGAGACTACTAAACTAGACTTTTTGTGTCGCTATTTAATACAATATTGGCTTAATTATTAGCTCTGTAGGAGGGACAGTTTGCCTGCCAACACATCCCCTGTTTCTATTTCGTAGTTTGCTTTGTCAAGCACAAGCAACTATTTATTTGACAAATGTATAAAATCATCAACCCAGAAGAAGGTACAGTAACTATAAGCACCTCTGTGGCGGATTCAGGAAATTGTCCTGTGCAAGGAGGATTTACTGCAGCTGAAGTAGTTATTATGAGCCAATGAAAAATCATGGAAATGTATGCAAAACAGAGCTATGATTTGCCCATATTCCACAAATGATACAAAATCATTTTTTAAACTACAATCTTCTAAATAATGAATGAGCCTCTTTTCAAAAAGGGCAACAGAAAAACAGTTCAATATATGATGTGCTTTGTAAACCACAAAGAGTAAAACATTGGGATCACAAGAGCGCAAAGATCAGGGGGAAAAAGGACCGGATTGACAAGATAGGAACGAGAGCTTAGGGGACAAAAAAAGGTTGAGAAAGGTCAGGCAGTAAAATAAAGTGGACAGATAGAAAGAGTGTTAAAGGAGATAAAGATGGGATGAAGGAAGAGGGCTAAATGGGTCTAGAGGAGAGGAGGTAAAGAGCAATACATGTGTTATATAGAGCAGGAGGTAGTGCTAAAAACAAATAATAAAGAGCAGAACAGCAGAAGAGGAAAAATAAAAAAAATGATGAAAAGCCATTCAAGGTATATTTTGGTTCTAAATGTGTCACTTCTAACGACATATCAAATTGCATTTCTTGAAGCAGTTTATCCAACAAAAACCTTTTTGTAGTTATTTGCATGTGTTGTGAAAGTTAAACTCATTGTAAAAATGAACTGTTGCATGCACAGGGATTTTTGCTCCCTTAAAAACACATTGTTTTCAATTTCGCTCATTCGTGGTTTAACTACATGCACAGTGGACTTATTTTTGCAGAAAACCCGCTAAAGTGAGGTCGCTCGTGTCACAGCCACAGTGTGATGTAACTTCTATTTGTGACCATGAAGAGAGAGAGAAGGGAAGCCATAGCTGGGGAAAATCAGGGAAGAAGTGGACGCTAATTATTCTATTGACCTCTGCACTTCAGGAGTCCTTGCCACTAATGACCGAAATTCCATTAGCACATCCACACACAAATGCACTTGTTAACCACTGTCATACAATTAGCTCAGCTCAGCCATGAACCCCCCTCACTTAATCGGGGACAAGGACAGAAGTCTGGCTAGCACAGAGACCACACACATACGCACGTCCAAATGATCAATGGCTGATCTACTCCCGAGTCTCTGAACGCACATCCAACATGTGTGAGGATGATATTTCTTTAGCTCATTTCAACAGGAATAATTCAGCATCTGGCAAATGTCCAAAACTAAATGCAAAACACAACTTGCAATGATACAAAAACTGTTAAGCAAGACAAGACAAATGGAGACGAAATGTGAATCTCTGGAGGACATTTACCAGAGTTAATTCTTTGTCTCACTTTTCATTTTGGTTTATTTTAATATTTCTCTTTAAGTACTTTCTCTTTAACACAACACTCCCCTTACTTTGCCCTTCACACTACACATCAGCTTATAACAAACTTAACAAACTGTGCATTTTCACATCATTTTTGTGAATCACATTTACGACATCAATTTTGAATTCCTTCGAGCCTTTTATGCTTTTCAGCCATGACACACATTTCTGGCTCTTTTTGCTCTCAAATGGAAATAAGTGATGTAATGTTAAGAAGCATTCAGAAGGAACTGATAGCCTCATTCTGGCCTGCACATACTGCAACGGGCTGCATGTGTTCACTGTATTTGTCTCCTTTTTATCTATGGTATCGGCTTTGGCCTCCTCACGCCGTCTCTCTGGCTATTTGTCAGCCTAGTGACACATCTTTCTGGCAACAAACCTTTGACATCCTGTGTAGCCACTGAGCATCACACTGACTGAATGGGGAGGCTAGAAACTAAATATAGGGAACAAATGCACAATGACGTCTATAACTTAAATCTGGAAACCAATAGAGCAGTAAATAAAGCAACACACACGCACAAAGAGATGGAGAGATATTAGAAATTAAGGTTGGCTATATTATAGAAACCTTGGCTCTCCAGGTGTGTGTTTGTTACCCTCTGCAGATGTGATGGATACTAGAGGACTCTTTCCGTCTCGTTCACTATCAGAGTGGTGAATGTCAACGGAATCTGATTAGCCTCCAGTTCAACTAGAACTACGCCTGTCCCTCGAGTTCAAACCGTGTGTGTCTGCATGTGTGAGCGCTGGTTTAAAGCTTCAGTCAAAGAGTGAAGAAAGCAACACTCAGCTCACATCCTATTAGGTAATACAGTATGTATTGGAAAAGGCACTGTAGCATGCGGGAAAGAAGAGGCCTTTGCCCTTTATTGCTCAATGATTTCCAATTGTTTGTGTATGCTGTCGGACTGGCGCTGTGATTGCTTTATGTACCAATAATTGAGAGGATTGGTACCGATACCAAAGTTGATCTAGTTAAGTAACTTTAATTTAGGTGAAAGCAAGTACAAGAAAGGAAATAAAATATTAAAACAGAGTGCAATTGTTAAAGCATATGCAATATAGTTTATTTGAAAATATCTGGTTATTTTTCCACAAATCAACGTTAAACTCAAACACATTTAGATAGCTTCTGTAAAAATTGGCCAGGTAACAACTTACTGTCTGTGGTGAGAAAACAGGATTTTGTTGCTTGAAGCTTTGATGAGAGAAACCAGTGCTCAGTTACAGTGGGCCATCTCCTAGATCTTTATGGTCTGCAGGGCCACTGGAGGCTGCTGACCCACATTTGTAACAACTACAGTCATGGACACACCTACAGTACACACACCTACAGTACACACAGTACACACACCTACAGTACACACAGTACACACACCTACAGTACACACTACACACACACAGCTGTCCTCTGATCTAATATCACGCAGCTGTCCAAATAACAGCTATTATTTTTGAGGAAACATTATTTAGGCCCAATTTCTAATGAAAACATATTACTGTCTTGCACAGGGGACCACGGATGGATTTGTTCTTGTTTTAAGCAAAACAAAGTGTTTTTGGCTGCAAAATTCCTTACCGACTTTATTTTGGCAGAAATGTGGATGAACCAGCAGCAATAGCCAACAGTCAATAATGGAATAAAACATATTATTTTAAATTATATTATTTTTAGGGCAAATGATTATTTGCCAAATATTAGTTATATTGTACCGTTTACAGTAAAGAAGAGCAGAGAAATAGAAAGTGGGATGACATGCAAAATATATCAAGGCCTCCACCAAAAGGACAAAATATGTTGTTTATTATTGCCTTCCATAGTCACAATGACAACGCTAACAGTCTAACGTTTACCATGGAAGTGTCATAAACTGACATTATATATAATAGCCAGCAGGGGGTGACTCCTCTAGTGACACAATTACCCTACTTCTCTTTTGATTTATTACCTCAGTCAACATTGTAAACATGTTTATGGTCTCAAATGCTAGTTTCAAGTCTTCCTCAATACAGCATTATGTTCATTTTGTAAATTATGGTCCCATTTAGAGTAAAATAGAGTAAAGTAAGGTATGCTTTAGGGCGTGGCTACCTAGAGGCTGCTACCACGGCGTTGTCTGGTCAGGGAGTTCTATTCTCCCTGACCATTCTCGTATTCTTTGACATGCCAGAGCCTTCTAGCTGGCCTACAAGTATACGTCAGCATTAACGTGCGGTTTGATTGGTCAGTGGGCTAGCGTGACTGTTGTGAAACTAGATAGCAGAACTTTGTAGTAGTAAGAGTTAAAGTTTAAAGATATGCAAGTTTTTACGTGACATTACATTTTTTGCGTTTTGGCATGTTTGGCGGTGACAATCCCAATATCTGCTGCCTCTGTCGAGCGGACATTTTCAGTCCCCAAACGCATTAAAACGTGTTCAAGAAGTACAACTGGGGAGGCTCGACTGTCATCACTGGCGTCCATGAATCGAGAAGGACCTCTGGCTGGAACTGAACTGCACCGATGTACTGTACAACCGTGGTATTAAACTCTCTAATCAAAGAAAGGAGGATGACTTTGTCTTTAAATAGTGAACAGCAGCTTCGGTAAGTGAACTGCTTTTGTTTTTTTACACCTGCAGCAGCGTTACTACTGTGTTCATTTTTCTATCGTGTCATTTTTATGATATGGTTAATATTGTTCCCTCTGATGTGATTAATATTTGAATGGTGCTCTTGAGTGTGTGGCGGAATGCGTGTTTTAGCGCCGCAGTGTTGCTGGAATGTGCAGAGACCTGTTGAATTGTGTTATTTCGGTTTTATGTTATTCTACCTGCTCTGTTGTCATATAAATATATGTGACTGGTTCTTATGAGTTTGTTCTTGTCATTGACATTGATTTTGACAATATGCATTTTCCGTTAATGACGAAGCATCCCGTCATGCTGGCATCATAATAAATACACGGCACTGCTAAAACTCAATCCGACTCTGAAATTTCCAAGATGAATCTGGTTTGCAGTCTTTTATATTATGTATTCCGATCCTGCATAGTTGTCTAGGTTTTTAAATCATTGTAGCATGCCAAGGTATTTATGCTGCTTTTCTCTTTAGACAATGACACAGCAAGAAAAAAAAAAGTCAGACACTTAAACTCTGAAACTGATATTCAAGTAGAAAGTGAATTCTCTGCACATCTTTCAGAGTGAGCAGCTGAATGCGGTGCTCAGATCACTCATTGATTTAGAGGCGGCAAAAAAATGCTTCAGTCCTCTCCAAACTGAGATTGGACCCGGGAGTCCCTGAGCGATGATTCGAATTATCGACTTTTAGGGTGCAGACCCATAAATGACGAACATTAATATGGAAACAGACAGACTGCAAACCAAGGTAAAATATTCCTTTTAAACCTTTTCTGTTTGCTCAGAGCCAGACTCAGTCAATGACACCCCAAGAGCAGACAGGAAATTAGTTTCATCAAAAGATTCCTGGAAAGGACAGTCTGTATTTAGTTCAGAACAGCCTGTGCTTATGCTCTTTAAGATACGGTTAAGTAATTTGTAGAGTGTCTTTAGAAGAAAAAGTGGGTGGCTAAGCTCGTTATTTTACTTAGAGCGGAGGAGGTTTCATGACACTTCCGTTGGCTGATGGCCTTCTCCCCTTTACTTTAACAAACATCTGAGCAACTTCAAACCAGTGTGCTTAAATGCTCACAAACACCCATGCGCACACACACAGTAGCCAGGATGCATTTGATATGGGTAGCCAAAGACAGCCAAACTTAAGCTACTGCATATTGATTTTTAAATAGATTTTTCAAGTTCAGATTCAAAACTGTATCCAAACTCATTCATTATTATAATAAAATTGCTTAAAAGTAAAAAAAAAAACAACACTACAATTTCTTTGCCTGAGGTGTGATCCACACATATAAAAAGGAAGTGTGCACACATAAAGACAGCTGACTTGTCTGATGTCTGCGAAACAAAAACACACCCACCTACACACATCAGAGACGAGACGAGACTATGAGCCAGCTGTTAATGAAAGGTTTTGTAAACAACCCACCCCGACATAAAAGCGAGCTGATTACTACTCTGGAACAGAGCGGTGATGGACTGGGATTGCATTGCTCACTCACTCACTCACTCACACTCTCTCACACACACACACACACACACACACACACACCATCTCTTTAGAGCCCTGTGGGAGATTGGTATTATCACTGTAGAACATAAATACACACACACAGCCTGATAGAGAGGCAGAGAAAGAGAAGTACTCACACGTTACAGTGCAACATAAAAGAGCAGTCTCAACAGTGAGAGATTATCATCATCACTATAGTACACAAAGCTGCATACACAGGCACTAACACACACACACACACACACACACACACACACACACACACACACACA
>NW_022280043.1:386196-401288 GCF_004355925.1 Anarrhichthys ocellatus
CACACACACACACACACACACACACACACACACACACACACACACACTCTATTGAAGCACAGCAGGATATTATCATAATCCCCAACAGGTACAAAGCAGTACACCAATCAAGGTCACCTCTGCTGCAGTGAATGTTGAGTGGTTCTGATAACAGCAGACTGAAGGAAATCCAGTTTTTAATCTACCTACTGACAGGAAGGGAGGAAGGGAGGAGGAGCAGAGCAAGAAACAAAGAATAAAAGAACATCAAAGATCTAAACCTCTGTGTGTGTAGAGAGAGAGTCATTACACTTTAAATTAAGTTCATTAGTTTTTTATGAAGTTTGAGTTTTCATCCTGGGACTCAAAGGTAGTTTATATTTTGCGAATAGGGACATGGCAGGCAAGCTCACACTTTTGTAACCAGATGTGTTGGTCAAGAGGCACAGCTGGGAATGTTACCAAAACAATGGCAGCTACAAACACATTGCTCTCTATTGTTGGAGAGAGTACAAATCAAAAACGAAATTTGGCATTCCAAAAACAGAAAATGTCAACAAATATCACCACAAAATGTATCGTGCTGATATATGAATTCATGACCTGATTATGAATTGCCTCGATAAACCACAAAATCAGTCGGTGGGAGCTGAAATCAAATCTATTGAAATTCTGATCTCTGTTAAAACAACAAGGTCTATTCTCTTTCTTCATAAAAATGTTGTTTTAGTTGTTATTGTAGTTCAGCTCTTGACGCGTTTCTGAAAAGATGGCATTGTGCATATATAGTGACAGTACAGTATTTATCAGAAGGGAACAGTTTGTGATATGAAGTACGATTCTTCATTACACAAACGTTCTATTATCTCATATCTTCTCTTTGTGTGACTCTAGATACAGAATGTAGGTATGATAATCACAGATTCTTTATCGTGAATCCAATAGCTCTACGCTATGCAGGTTAATACATTGCAAGTGTTACCAGAGATTGCAGTCAATATGAAATGTGTTTTGATTTACTATGGATGAGTTTTCATCTCCACTCAAGAGACAATTCATTATGCATTCACGGATGCAAAGTGTCTATAAATAAGCTTTATAACTTGGTTAATTGCTCAGTGATGCGCGCGCTCTCTCTCTCTCTGCCTCTCTCTCTGCCTCTCCTCTCTGCCTCTCTCTCTCTGCCTCTCTCTCTCTGCCCCTCTCTCTGCCCCTCTCTCTGCCCCTCTCTCTGCCTCTCTCTCTGCCTCTCTCTCTGCCTCTCTCTCTGCCTCTCTCTCTGCCTCTCTCTCTGCCTCTCTCTCTGCCTCTCTCTCTGCCTCTCTTGCTCTATCAGCAAATAAGAAGTGCACATTTAGCAAGAGGGAAATTATATTGTGCAAATAATATACAAGGGTTATAGTCCATGAAAATGATGACGCAGTTCATTTGAGGATGGACTTCTTCACACCAAATTCAATAATCACAACTTCCTGAACAGCTTTCTTTCACTGACCTATGATAAATTATCACCCAGCACACAAAAAAAAATGAGCCAATCATAAGAAAAAGTGCTTAAATAAGAAGCCCCCTAAACCAAGTAATGAGATTCTGTCTATGTGTATACTTAAAGCTTGACAGCAATAGCAAAACGGTCACAGGAAGTTTCTTTTAAATCTTACGAAAGCAGTCACATTCACATATCAGCTGCAGGTAGTGTCTCAAATTCAGCCACCAGCATGGTTCATGCCTAAGTCTGCAAAAAAATAAATAGCTTTATCTTTCACTGTCAATTATAAACGATTCCCCAATGAATTCATGGTTATGGTAGAAAGTCAGCAACAGTAGATACATACACTGAAGATAAAAATGAATGCATTCCTTTCTTGTCGGGTAACATATAGCATGTAACCAATAAACTGAAAATAAAAAGATTGACAGAAAGAAAGAAAGCCAGACAGACAGTCTTGTTGGGGAGGAGAGCTAAAATAAACGCATCACCTAACATACGGAGTCACCTCACTCAGCATCGTGTATGCTGAATAGTTTCCAAGAAAGCTCCACTGGGAGTGATTCACCATTGAAGCGTAGATGGTTTTGGCTTCTTGACTCTCACTTGGTGGGTAAGTAGACCACCAGGCTGACATCTGTCTGAGTATTGCTTTAAAAGGTGGATTCAGCTGTTTACCGGTTGCACACAAACTCTGCATTGGGGAAACACTTCACAGTTGGATCCAACTGGACACGGATAGACACCAGACTCATATTTTAGACTTTCTGATCTATGGAGCTGGTGTTAAAGACAACACCAATGGCTGTTTTTCCTTCATCCAAAGATCTCTATGGCAACTGACTGGAGGACTCTTTAAGCAGAGTCTGACTCGGCACAATTCATGCTATTTATATGTTCATGTGAGCACAGGATGTGTAAATGGCCTCCTCTCCTGGAAACAGTGTTTGTGTGCGTTTGTCCTACCTCCAGAGATCTCGTTGGCATCCTCAGGAGGTACAACTGACTCGGTCAGCCTCTCGGGCTTAGTCTTGTCTTCTCCGTCACTCTCACCTCTTTCAGCTGCTGCAGATCAAATCAATCACAAGTTAGCAGAATAGCATAGAATAAGAAACAGGTATGGAATATTGGGGGGGGAAAGAGTAGAGTATAGCACATCAGAATAAAGTTGAGTACAGCATTACAGATAAGAAAGGAGAGGAGAGTGTGAAGATGAGATGGGAGGAAACTTGGCAGAAGAGACAAGAAGAAGATAAAAGTAGTGTAGCAGTGGTGGTGGTAGTGGTGTACTGTAAAGTAAAATAGAGGCGCAAAGTAGAGTTGAGAAGACCATAACAGTGTACAATACAATTGACAGTACAGTAGAGAACAACAGAGTACATGGGAGCGACACATTACAGTGCTGCAATAGAACAGAAGCAAAGAAGTAAAATGCATGAACGCACCTTTATGTCTGCCCTGAAGTGGCCTGCTCTGCTCACTGCCACTGATGCTGATGACACTGACAGTGTAGGCCTTAGAGGGGTTGTAATCTGTTATCAACACCTTAGTGTCAGATTTAGATATCATGATCTCCTTTTGCCGACCACCTGAAAGAGAGGAGAGAGAGGAGAGAGGAGAGAGAGGGGCAAAAGGTTAGACTCATGTATATTTTATCTCAGTGTTTTTCTATTTGTTGTTGCTATATTCAGTTGCTTGGAAGGAAAATATTAGTATTCTCGTGGCCGAGCCAAAATGAAGTTAATTCAGTGGAGGAGCTGATTAACATCCTCTTTTCTGAAGGCAGGCAACCATTATGTTCAAGGTCGAAATAATCTACTTTATAGTGGATATATTTGTGCATGCATGTCTTTGTGAGGAGCATATATCTTCACAAAAATGTTGAAATGACAGACATTTTGTGGTCCAAAATATAATTCTGTGTTTGATGTTGTTATTTCTTGGGCTTGCAGTTGGAGCCAAGAGAATGTTAGCGCTAGTTTTAGCTTTTGAAAATACAATTTGCCCCTGAAATAAATTGTGGATCCTCACAAAGAAAGAAGTCTGTGTGTGCTTGAGTTCCCTCCTTAGCAGCTAATCGCCATCAGGTCACCCCATTTTAATTTTTACCCTGCAATCAATGCCACCATCAATAAGGTGATTCTGTGCTTCCTCAGATCTTCTGTCCCTTGTGCCTGCAGAGTGATGATTAATGGCGCCTTTAGGGGAAGAGATAAATCCTACTGAAGGGGACAGCAGGTCAGGTGAGGTAGCTGCACGGATCAGTGTTCACTCCACAAACCAGAAACTTAGTCTGTGCAGGGAGACATAACTACTGTCAATCAACCAAATATCTGCGCTAGGAGTGAAAAGGCATTCACTGGGTCAGCATATGAGGACTGTGAGTACATGACTTTGTTAGGTGATAGACTTTTTTCACAGTGGACATTTTGGCTTATCATAGTAGAAAAAGCACAGGTGCAATTGATGAAAATAAAAAAGGACTGCATTCAATTTAGGTGAACCAGTATCAGATTGCTGGTGTGCTTGCTCACTGTCATGGCTTACTGATGGAACTGAACCATCATTAATTAGTTTCACCTGTGTTTTTCCTACAATGACGAACCAAAATGTCTCCCATGAAAAAGGTCTATGGATCAACCTGTAATCCCCTGCTTAATCTTTTTGATGGAAAAAAACGGCCTAATCATTATATTGGTATAATATTATATTAATATTGGTTCATTTAGAAGGCCTCACATGCTGTAGCTAGTTCCTGCCGAACAGTAGCTTTGCTTGTCATACATGCGCCGATTACAAAATTCTGGGAAGTTGCTGCACCAGGCCAAAAAGTTGTTTCAGCAATAAACTCCCCATTAAACCACAAATTCCCATTTTTATATTTGTATGGGGATTAAGCAACTGAGATACAACAATTATTAGTGAGTTCCAGAGGTGAACCCCCCCGGTAAGCTTATTGACTCCAGGTCATGGCTCCATAGTACACAGACATGAGTTTTCATTTAATTCCTGACAAGAAAATAAACACATATTTCTTTAAATTAGTTGAAAGTCTTGGAATTTTGCTCTCTAAAGACATATGTTCAAACAACGTAAATACTGATCAGATTTGTTTCCATGATATCAAAAACAGCTTGCAGTTTGTGGGATGATGCAATTGTGGAAAACCCATTAAAATCATCATTATTTAAGTAAGTCGATTTTGGAAGATTGTGACAAAAAGTGATGTTTGACTTATTTTTTAATACTGTTGTCACATTAATTTTAAACCAGAATAAATATTTTTTAAAAGCTGGCTTGAATTTTATGACATTCTGCTGAACAAGAAGGCTTCATCACAAATGCAAAACAGGCCTGGTACAATAATCAGAAAGCACACTTAGACATGTTGTTTTACTTTGTTGTGGCCAAAAAACATGCATTTAGGTCAACAGCAAAAATACTGTATAAAAATACCATGAGTTACGTTAGAATTAGAAGAAGAACATACACAATGTGGTAAAGAGAGAAGAATAATGACAAAAACCTGTATAAATGAACCTCACAACAACTCTCCCAGGCCATCAAATATATGGTTTCAGTTAACGCTACACTCCTCAGTCTCTCTCTTGTCTTTCTTTTAAGAGTCAAATTTTAAGGATGTCATCAGCTTTGATCTGGTGAAATATTTAAAAATGCAATATCCTTATTAATCTCTAAAAGCATCCTTTTAGTAGTCCATCACCATCAACTGTAGCATTTAGCATCTGTTTACAGGTAGGCTAGCATTAGCAGCCTGTTGCCTGCTGCTCCTTAATGCAGGTGGGTCGGTTAACCAGAGACAACACATGAGATTCAGTTACCCTCTCTAACGCCTCTTTTTAAACAGCATTTTATGGAAAGCCGAAAGTTCCATTAGACACCTCCATTTCACGCAATTAGTGGTAAAAAAATAACCACTTTTTACGCCGCTCTACTATTTATTTTAGGTTTTACACGTTAAAAGACTTGGTGAGAACTTACCGGTCAGTTTGGTAAATGTAGGCTGGTTAACCGCTCCGCCTACATTCAAGGCCAACACACAGCCGCTTCCCTCAGCTAGCTTTACGAAGTGACCTTCCGGTTGAGACAGTCCCGAACGAGGTTACCTGTTGCGCTGCTTTCTCACCTTCTTGGTTTGTTATCTAAAGTCCCGTCTGATATTATCCAGCCGTTTTTGTTTCTACAGAGTGCCAAAGGAAGTCATTTAACTTTACCAGAGCAACTATCAAACATCGAACATGTCTGGGCGGATCCCCCGGTGATCCACTGTCTCCATTTTATTTTGACTTGATGGGCAAATGAAAACTTGTCTACATAAGGTTTGTAATGGTTTAAACAGTCGATCTATACAACAATGCATAAGGGTAACATGTTTTATAATGGTGAACTAAATCGCATGGCATAGACTGTACGAAGCAACACCAAAGTGTTTCCGCTGTCTGATGCGTTAGTGCGGCAGTAAATCTGCACATCCTCCTGCACTGCAGCCATAAATACTACAACCTAATTAAGACCTCAGAGATTGCATGGTTTACTTCTTGTACCTCCCAATGCTTGAAAAGCAAACTCACTGTCCAATAGCAAAGTCATTCCTCTTGCAGCAACATTGTGACAAAAAGTTGCAGTGAAAACAAAAAACTTATTTTTTTGCTGGCTTTGGCTTTATCTCCACTGAGATTTGAGAGAGTAAATATAGACATCTGGCACCGATAAATACACAAATATGCAAGTACACACAGACACAACAACACACTATTTGAATTCCTCAATTTTTGGCAGGCTACTTCCAATAACTGCTTATTTTAGTTCACTTCATGCACTGTCATAGAATAGAGAATTAAGCTACCGGACAGAGAGGCACAGACTAAAGTTAAACACATTTGAATGCAATAAGACTTGGGTTACATTATCCACAAACTGATAATGGGGGGGGAACATTGACAAGGGAGAGTGTTTTAAAGAATAGAAGCATTTTTTTTAAAAAGAAGCCATTTTTGTGGGAAAAAATGACTCGACTGCTTTGTCCTTAAACCTGAATTCTTATCCAGTTGCACTTTAGTTGAGGAGAAAAGGGATATGTTGAGTAAAAAGGTTATAGCTGCCACTCTCGACAGCTCCTTTTGTGATCTAAAATGGTGTTTTATTCTCAACAAAAGGACTTCAGCCATTGTTGACAAGCTTTATCATGGGTGTTGTCTACCTCATCCGACTCTGACGGGATATCAGGACACAGGACAGCCATCCTCATTGTCAAAGAAGGCTTTTTTAGCCACATGGTGCGAAGACACTGTGAAAGTTTTTACTGCATTTGCTGAATGCCAGTGAGCTACTGCTGCACTCCTCCCTGAGAGGAAGTGGCCATAAATTTCAGTTTTTGTTCTCTTTTCAACTGTCGGAGGCAGCAAGGAATTGTCAGACGAGGCGTTTCTTGCAAAGGGTTGTTTGCGAGAGAGAAGTTTTATGATACAGAGTGCTTATTCAGTCCTACTTATTTATTTTTACAGCGGCTGCGAAAGAATCGTCCACATTCAGCACAGCATTAATACCAACAAAGGTATAAAGACTAATGCGAAGAAGTATGGCCGTGATGGTAGGCACACCGTCCACGCACAGAAAGAGACAAGGTTATGCACCGTGTCTGTAGTAGTGCAAGATAAAAGCAGAATATCAGGCGTCAATCATGCCAACAACTCCATACAGTGATAATGCAGTTTAACGCTGAATGAATGACTACAATGGCTACCGTTGTCTGTCATCTGTCTTATACCCACAGTCTACATCCGGTAAGTCAGACTAGTCCTGGACTGAACTTCATCATGACCTAGTGTATGTCCTACTGTCCTGTGTACCTATCAGTCCCATTTTCAAAAATGTGCTGACAGGCTCCACATACTCAGCAAAAACATTCCTTTGTCTCAAACTTGGCAGCGGTGCAGGACAAACTTTGAGTCCTCCACATCTCTCAAGAGTGTGATCCCTTCAAAGGAGCTTTGATAAGAAGTAAATTACATAATCCTTCCTGACAGACAGAAAATCCAAGTCATAATGGGATCCTTCCCCCTCACATTTATACTTCTTTGGCATAGAAGTGTGTGTGTGTGTGTGTGTGTGTGTGTTTCTAAACAGCAAAGTGATCCTACCTGGTGTACTGTTGTAGAGGAACAGAAAGCTGTCAAAGTCTCCTTTGGGCTCCTTCCATGAAGCAAGGAGTTTGTTTGGGCTCAGCACTTTGAAACGCAGCCTCCTTGGAGCTGGAACTGAAAAACAATGAGCCACAATTAGATCAGCTTCAACAAAGCTGGGGAATGATTGGAATTCAAAAATATGTTGATTACTCAAAACGTTGCTAGCCACCAGTCAACATGTGTTAACATGACAACAAGTCCGTGGTTAAACCCAGAAACAAGCGAAAGAGAGACCAAAAGCTTCACCCCAAAGAGACACAAATCAAAACAACTCAGAGAGGAAACAAATAAATGGATGCACAGAAGGACAGAGAGAGGGCTGAGTGAATTTCCATTTTTACAGTTCCTGTATCCATGATAGCAACACATAAAGAAGCAGGTCGGCATGGCATACAGCTCAGCTTCAGCTCAAAACAGCATGAAAGAGGTTTTAAAAAAAAGGCACAGATTTAGAAGAAACCATTTCCAGTCAAATTCTCTTTATAAGATATTTTCCAAGGACAAGCCAGGAGGGATGATTTACATTTCTGTCACAAACGAGTGAAGAGAAGTAAAAAAAAAAATAAAAAAAAAAAATAGAAGGAGCAGTTTCTGCCTGTGCCAATGCACGGCACATTTCTGATCTATATAATATCACGGAGAAATGATTGGTTTACAGAGCAGCATCTTCAGCAGCTCGCTTTACTTTCCAGCCCTCTGTCAATGAAAACAGATCTGCAGTGGCCTGTAAAAAATGATGGCAACAGCAGCCAGTCTCTGCATTTCTGTGGCTTCTTGCAGACAGACTTAGACAGCTTGCTTTGAAGAACACAAATAAATGTGGTAGAGAAGCATAAGAGAATTTGACTGTTTTTAATCCAGACAGAGACAGACAACTAAAGAAAAGAACAGACAGCAGCAACAGTGAGTTTAGCGTTATGGAATACTACAAATTCACCTCGGATGAAAAGACAGACATAACCTTTATGTCTGCGACACATATCACCATTTCACTGTTTTGCTACATCATCCTATGTTAGTTTATACGCAGAAAGTATTCACCACAAACCACTGATATTTAATATGTTTCTACAAAGTTTCTATAAATGACTAGACACTGTCATCCATAATTCTGATGACACTGCCAATGTAAAGTCACTTTACCTGTCAGCACTTTCTTTAAAAACATGTCACAGATAGGGTCAGGATTAATAAGTAGATGGTAGTCTCACAAGATTTCAAAGACTGATATATCATTAAAAAAAATGTATTGAAATAAATCACAATTCTTTACAATCATTTAGAGCTTTGTTAATTAGAATACTAATGTGTCGGTGGAAACAAAAACTTTTTAATTTTCTTCTTTGCAGCAATCTATATGAATGAGGACCTAGAGTATAACCTCTGTGCCTGGAGGTATCTCGAGAACAACAATATTGAGCTACACTTGAAAAAGCCAAATAATCCCTTTCAGCTGTAATAAACTTTAAAGGACCCCTAACTAACTGCTGACCCATATCAACGATTTAACAACCTACAAAAATCGATGCCGATCTGTCGATTAACGGAATATGATGAATGTCTAAAGAGTGCTGACATGTAAAGACTGAACATCAGGCATTACGGAGAAACTGTGCAGAGAAGAAAATGAGTGATATGATGTTGACAAACCTGAGGTGTACTGTGCAGGATTTTCACTCGGTGATGAGAACAGACCTCAGTCTTTCTCAATGGAAAATCTCAAATCAGGTCATGATCAGGGGGCACGGCATTTTCCAAAATTGCAATGTTGTTGTTTTGTAAGCAGAAAAGTTAGACATGCTGGACTCAGCTTTGTTAATTTCCACATTGTAAATGATGATGACCATAATTATTGTCTCTGCTTACTAATCATAATTGATTGATTATACAACAAACAAATAGCAGAATAAACTTGGGTCAAAAAAACTGTTTACTTTTACTAAATATGCTGATGTGTTAATAATCTACATAATTGAAATATATAGATTTTGTAACCTCTCTTTCCAAAAATCAATTATCAAGATTAAAAAGTTCATCAATGCCCAAAAAAAAAAAAAAAAATCAGCATCGACTTTCCTTCCAAACATCCTAAATATTTTAGCCAAGTTAAAGTCAAGTCCCAGTTTGCAAACAAGAGCAACTTAAACTTGTCACCAGATCTTCTGATGCTGTTTGGTCGTTTTGCAGTGACACAGTGCAGCGCTTCATAGTTTCTTTTTAAAGATATTTTTTGGACTTTTATTTGATAGTGATAGTCACAAAACCGGGAGAGAAAGAGGGGACAACATGCAGCAACGGACTGCGGGTCAGACCTTAACAACCTCAGCCGCTGCGGTAGAGACTCAGCCTTGGCACGTGGTGAGCCACCCCCTCAACTTCACAGTGTTACATTTTACTCCTAAGTAATCACATCGCGACACCTATCAAATACTCAAAATGCAAAGGATGAAACGGTATAATTACACCCCACAATACGGATCTATGAATAATTTAAGCCTGTAATAGAGCTGGTAGATTATTACTCTGGTATCATTTAGTGTGTGCTTGATTGTAGGTGAATTGAGTTGGCAGACAGGGTACTAATAACCGGGTGAAAATTGCCTTGTATATCTTCATCTTTGCTTTGCATGTTAATGAACACACACATGCACGCACGCGCACACATACACCCACTGAATTATAATAGAAAACGTATGTAAAAAATGAATGAGCCAACCCTCTTTATTCTGTGAATGCATGTCAAGGTCTATGAGTTGGAGGCTATTCTAGTGAGTGACAGCAACTATGATTAATGAATATGGACATAATAGCTCCAATGGGTGCGCATGCTAACAGAACATGAGGGTCTCTGATATAAATGACCCATCGCAAACCGCTACGTCTGTTCTTGTTTACCACCGTAGAGCCATAAACATCATTCAAGAGCTCAACATATCACACACACTGTCTGAATCCAACATGCTTTAGAGAAACGCATCAGACATCCTCTCACAATAAGATACTTTGCTTAAATATTGGCTAGATGAGTTAAACTCTCCGCCTTAAACTTACAGTACAGAGCTTAAACACATGTATAGCACAACAGTATATCACACAAACCACAGCCATTTATTCAAAAGAGTTACACAGCTGGAATCAGCGAGCCCCCTACAGCTCCTTGCATAAGCTTCCTGCCAGGTAGTAAATGCAAGTCCAGCCATTTGGCAGCAGAACTTTGGCCGCTACTGCTTAGCAACACAATTTAGCTCCAGTAAATAGTCTGAGTCACTGAAGCCTCAATGAAAAAATTTACATGCGCCAAAAAATTATAGAAATCCCTTCAAAAACTATTCAACATGTTCTCACCTTGTGCGGCTTAACCTACAGTCAAAAGGGTCTCATTTGAAGTATGAATTTCTAATCTCCCGACTCGGAATTAGAAAAGTTTGTAAACTGGAGGCACAGAATGAAGGGAAATGATGTGGGTTAGTCAGAGTGATACACCCACAGCTTGACGCCCAATCTTTAAGAAGGGATGACTCTTCCCAGGATTAGCAGTGGTGAAAGCTAGCAGGGATTCCTGGTAGATGAGTAAATGCCGTCCAATCCTCTTCTTCTCTTCATCTCCTCTCCATCCCTCCCCTCGATCCTCGTCTCTGCTTCAACTTCTTACCATCGTCTGATTTGGCCGTTCTGCTATATGTTGGCTTCTATTCATCCTGCTGCTCTCACTTCCCTCTTCTTCCTCCCTTCCTTTCATTTTCCTCTTGCTTTACACAGCAATCTCTTTTTTCAACTTTATTCTTTTTTGCTCCGTTTCATGTGTTTTCCAGCTTTTCTCAATTTCTTATTTCTATGCCAGTTGCCTCTCTAAGGCTTTCTCACTTCTCCCTGTCCTTTCAATCCCATCATCTTTCTCATCTACTCATCAGTTTTATTTCTTTTCCACTTTTCTCCTATATTTCCCTCCCTCATACTTTAATTGGTCCTCTTTCTCCTCTTCTTTTCCCCTCATCGTCTCTTCTACACGTCCATCTCCTTCATTTCTTATGCATCTCATCCAAGACCTTTTTAATTCCCCGTTTTCCTCTCTCCAGATTAGCACAGCACTGACTCCACAGTGAGTGTTCAGGCTACAGTAGTGTCACTAATACGCAGAATTTATGGATGACAACTGCTGGCTTGTATACTGTCACCACAAGATTGCTACTGTACAGTACATGAGAGAGATAGGGGAAGTGTGTAAGAGTGTGTGTCTATTCAGCTCAGTAACACGCGTTGTTTGATGAGGCCGGCGTGTCGTCGGTACAAGAACTACTCTGCTCACCGAGATAGCAGTTAACCCAAATCCACTCTGGCTTTCTCTTTCCACCTCTTCACTCTTTATATCTCCTCTGCTGCTCTCATGAAACACTCCTCTTTTATCACATCTCTTCTTCTCATCCTTTGGTTTTAACTCTCGTCTCCCTCTCCACCTCTTTTATCCTATCGCCACCTCCTCTGCCCCCCCCCTTCTTCCCACTCCTTTAGTGGCTTAACACCTTTTTGTCTCTCTCATTCATCGTTCTACCTGTGTAAGTGATGCCTTTTTCCCTTAACTCTTATCTCTCTGCTGCATTGTGTGTGCACAGTGCGTGTGTGTGTGTGTGTGTGTGTGTGTGTAGGTGTGTGCGTTTGAGTGCGAGGGCTCTCTAATAAAGACTGGCTGAATATTAAGAGTCTGTTGATCCATCTCCATGTGCAGTCTGGTGAAGGAAGCCATAATATTCTGGATGCCTGCCAACTAACAGTGAAAAAATATATCACCATAAAATACCCAACTGGTTAACGCTGAAGAAGATGCTTGACATTAAAAGAGGATTAAATATTAAATGTTAGAGTCTGCCATTCTAACACAGGCCATTTCCAGGTCCCTCCTGTGCACACTTCATCATGTGCAGACATGGATTATGTGTTGCATTTAGTCTTTACATGATAATTTAAAGGATAGCTTATTACAACTATGGTCTTATTTTCATAGTTGTCGTTAACAACATGAAATACAATATTTACACTGGTAAATACTCTGGTATTTAGTGGCAACACTGTTTCAATAAAATCTTCTCGAGCAAGAAACGCATGCTGCCAGTCAATCATTCACGTTTCAAACAAACCCCCTGGTTAGCCAAACTGTCCTTAAACATACATGTAGTTTACAGACGACTTCCTGGTTCAAATTGGACCTTCTGTACATACTTTAGTTCACACACGCAGAGTTTTAGTGTGCAATAACCTGCAACGTTACTGTTGTGGTTCACTCTCACCGCTCTCATCTATGTTTCTGGCAGTTGTTAAAACGCTTGAAAACAGTCCACTGTACACTACGCACCCGGCCCCAAAGAGCTGAATTTAACGACTATCGGTGAACACAGTGAGCATTTAGCAGTTAAAGATATAATTCCCTCAGGAGTTGGTGGAGACCAAAACAGAGTGAATATTCGACTTACATTCATTCAGAGCTAATGCTCCGTAACTGCTGGACCTGTAAAGACAACTGTTCACCACGTCAACTTAAAATATGTCTGTCGCTCCCAAGTGGCCAAGAAAACGGTTATCGCAGGTTTGATTTAATTTGCCTAAACTGCTGGCATTTGACTCCTAGTTTCTTGCCCTGACTGACTTTGTGGACCCATGTCACCATGCTTTTGGGGATTATATATGGAAGACATGGTGTTCACCCTGTGTGTTATAAACTCTGGTTTCTTGATTGCAGAAAACTGCAGCAGCAAGTGAAGTTTAATTTTAAATGTGTCATTTTCTCACCACTGTGGCAGTTTTTCTCAGTTAATTCAACAAAACCAGGTCCCAAGTAGCCGATTCACAACCTTGTACAACAACAATATCCACTCAACCAGTAGCCCCTTCGGGCTCTGCACGCTACTCCACTTTGTGATTTTAGGAGGCACGTCTATGTTCCAAAATGCTCGTATCCTATTTCATGCTTTTCAGACTGCAAATACTTCACCTTCCTAGCTACACTGTAGTAACCATACTGTGAAATTTGGCATATGCATGCATATTGGATTTAGAGTGAACTGGATATCCAGAGTGATATTATTATACATTGTGTTGTACTTTTGTTTCTGTATCAGTCCTGGCAAAAGATGTGTTTTCCAAATAAATCAGCATTAGCTCATGTTCCCATTAATTCAAGTTCATTTTGTTTCTTTACAACCAAAATAACAACAGAGCCTCCTGCACATCACATCTCCTACGATTCAATGCTCCATTTAGTCCAAAGTGGCTGATGATGATGACGACATGCTGGATTACCAGCAGTCGTAGGTTTGGATAATTTAGCATCTTTTTAAATTCAAAACAGGTTGCTCCATCCCAACCTCTCTTTTGTTTATGAATAAATGATTTCTCATCATTGGCTTCTCTCCCTGTTCATTATAACTGAAATGATTGGCCAACACTTTTGCTCATACCAATTCAACAGGCTGCCATCTAACCACATACACTTGCCACACAAACACGTATCTAGACACACACAAAATTCCATTATCTCTGTAAATGTGTTCTCGAGCACACAATCTGTTGCGATGTGTCCTGAAGCACAGTATTGACCCGGGCTGTCAGCTAATCAACAAAATCAATTACAATAATTAACTATGCACACAGTAGGCACACACAAACACACAGCCCACACACATTTAGCACCCGACTACCTGACTGATCAAGGGTACAGAACTGACTTTAAAATAAATGCTTAATTAACAATAAATAATATTTCAATAAAAAGGTCAAGGTTCAGATGTAACGGTGGCAAGCTTCCAACATCAGGCATCTTTCCTCCATCTATCCTACGTTTGTCACTGCATTGGAAACCTCAACACAAAGTGCCTGGTCACTCCGTGCACCCCCTGAGGGGTGAGCAGAGAACAAAATTTACATTTTCCTTTTCAATACTTTTCAAGGCCATGGTAACAGTATGAGAACAACAAAATTCACTGTGTTGCAACAGTATGAGAGCTGTTCCCACAGAGAAGTGTAACTGAAGCTCCATATGCAATGCAGACTTTATATTGTGTCCAAATCTTGTCTAAAATGTGTGTTCACAGACAAAACAACACATTTAGCAAAGACGATTTGTAGGAAATATAAAGCTGCCAAAAATTTGATTTATTTTTTTTTCAGCCGAGGTGCTATGGATGGCAATGTCTGTCTGTCACTGTTCACTCTTTGGTCCAGAATGAAATATCTCAATAACGATTGAGTTTCCATGGTATTGTCCACACTTGTGTCCTCCACAGCATTAATCCCACTTCATTTGTTTGTGACTTATAATTAACAGGTCAAAGTGAAATATCTCAACAACTATTGACACACTGTCTTCACATTTTGTAGACACCCATCCCCAGAGGATGAACCCTTTTTTTGGGGGGGGGGGGGGGGGG
>NW_022280043.1:401388-407439 GCF_004355925.1 Anarrhichthys ocellatus
TCGGCTTGTGTTTGGGGGGGGGGGGGGGGGGGAATCTTCTGACTTTTCCTCTAACGCCACCATGAGGTTGACAGTTTTGGTTTCAAGTTAAATGTTTGATTTTTCAACAGATTTTCAACAGATATTCAATGTTCCCGGTTAAATTCTCATGACTTTGTTGATTATTCGACTTTCCCTCTAGCAACTTGCAAAACTTATAATGATAAATTGAATTTTTTCTCCCTACAGATTGTTGTTGCTGAAAAGATTGAGAAAAATGTTCAAAGACTTGAAGTTTGAGATGGGATGACTGTGGATTTAAGGACGTTACAAATGAAATGTTGGAGAAATTGTTGCAAATAGTTGAAATAACATTTCTTTCTCAACATATTTGAGAAAGTAAGCTTTTACTATCAACATAGTAAACATATTTTGTAGGAGACAGTGTTGCGTTAGGTTTACATTAAGTTAATTTCAGCCAAGTAATTTTGGTTGTTCACGTCACATGTTTCAGGTGTAACTTAAATTATGTGGAAAAGAAAATGTTTCACGATTGTGCAATGACAAAAGGCATGTGCAACCGTCAAATATGCAACTTTATGATGACAATGAAATTATGCACCAATCAAATTATATTCCTGGACTTAAATCATCTGAAATACAGTGTGTTAGGTGTGAATGCCAGATCATCTGATACATTTTTAATTTCTTGCATCAAAAACCCCTTCCTGAACTGACCATGCACTCTGTGGTCGTGGGAGTTCCTGACGATACCCAGACATTTGTGTTGTATATACAAACATCCTCCATGGGTGAAACACACACTAATCCTCAAGCTCAAATCCCCTCTGACCAGATGTTGCAGCTTACAGGGACAGACTGGGCAACAAATGAATGGCTATCACATGCTCCCCAATGAAGGGATTGAGCAGAGCATGCTCCCATGGTGTCTGGGATGTCGTCCATGCCCTGCTGTGATTGACTGGGATCAGATCCCAGCCTAATTTATGCTGTCACACTTCTGTCTCACGTCTCGTTTCTGTCTGCCGGCAATTACAAACATGACTTACAGAATGTGGGAATTGGAGTAAAATGTTAATAGAGAAAAGGAGAAGGGGGGGTAAACAGAGATGAGAAAAATAACTGAAGAGAAACAGAGCGAGAAAGACGGAGGGAGAGAATACAGAAGAAAATAAGAGGAGAGCAAAGAGTGAGAACTAAATGAAGGAAAAGACATGAGAAAATAGAAAACCCCTTCTTTCATTTCAAAGCAATCGCTGTTTAGTGAAGACTTTCACTGGTAAATAAACAAAAGCAGCCACACACAGATCCACTCAGATTTGTGTCATACATAGATTATTGATTTTGAACAACTTCAGAGAGAGAAAAAAAATCTTTAGTTGATGTTTATGTGTAGCGTTTTTTTAAACAAGACCTGCTGTTTCCCTGCTCCTCATCCTGGAAGGAATGTGAGCTACATGCGCACGCACGCACCTAAATGTTTAAGTGTCATTTTCATAATAAGTCTATCCAGAAATCTACAGTAGGTCTGCCGCTTTGCACTTCATAGGCTGCCAATTGCAAACACACACTGCTGTGAACTCATACACGCAGTACAAAGCAAGCACGCACACACACACACATCACTCATAAGATTCAGAAAAGATCTCTCAGACCGATTTGTTGGAATAAGTTGAATTCTCAGTCAAAGCACCCTAGAGCTGCTGTTGAAATAATAGCCTCGGACATCCATCACTAAATGACCTAACCTCCTGGTCTTGATCACATGATTAGAAAGGATTACTGGGTAGTTTGGCTTCAGCTTTAAGGCTAATAGTTGCTGCATTAACAGAGAGAAGCAGCCTGAGTCTCATTCAGAAAAACGCACACATCTGTGATATTTTAACACGCTTTAAGCCAATAATGACACATAATGTGACATTAACATACAGTATGCTCCACTGGAACTAAAATGTGCATTTCTTGTTGAACATCCATGACCAAACACAGACAGACAACAGCCCACTTTTTGATGAGACTGAGTATGATTAAATCAGGCCTGCTGCGGTATTAGGGTGATTGCGAAGCACACTGGAGCGTTATATATTGAGCAGCACATCGCGCAGCAAATCATCACAGCTTGAAGCGAACCGTTACAACACGTTTATTAAAGCCCCTCTGAAGCATGGCAGCATCAGCAGCGGGGTTGCCAGCATTGCCATGCTGCCGGGGTGAAATGTTATGATGTTATGAAGGCGATATGATCATGAGCGTGATGTAATCTGATTGGACTGAGCCTGCACGTCAAACAGAGAGACGGCAGAGGGAGGAATGTTGTCGAAACAGAGAGGTCAGGTGAAGGGAGAAGGATATGGAGGAACAGGAGGGCAAAGAGGTGAGGGGAGGAAGGAGAGAATAGTGATGATGGACACAGATGGGAAGAGACAAGTGGAGGAAGACTTAAAAGCAAAGAAAAGTTGGATGGGGTGGAAATGGGAGGGCTCGCTTGGAAGGCTGGGGAAGAGAGGAGGAGGGGGGGTGGACGTGGGATGGGAGGGTGAGAAGCAGAGAGAGAACACTGGACAAGAGGAAAAAGTACTTACCTTGACCCTGTGCCTTAGAGGGGAAATGGGAAACCAGGACCAGTAACACCAGTGGGGTCCACAAGCACCACCTAATCTGCCCCGCTGACAACATCCTCACAACCAGCAGTCTAGACCTGCCCAGAGAAAAGGAAGATTATGTTGAGAAAAAGAAGGAAATGCAAAGCAAAGAGGGACAAAGCACAAAAGAAATGCAGTAAGAGACAGAAAGAAAGGGGGATTTCAGTGATCATGAATGCCATTCAGCTGCAGAGAGGCTCTGTGGGTCAAGAAACCCCACCTTACCCCAAAAACGCTGATCTGGAATCAGTTAACTCCTGTCTAATATCCACTTTGATACAATTACAGAGCAGCAGCTTTAACCGGCTGACCGCAGAGCAGCGGTTGAGCCTCCCGCCCACACTAAGGGGAAAACAGTGGAGGACATTGTTAGATGGAGGAGAGGAGAAGAAATGAACAGAAAAGCTGATAGAAAAAAAAAGATGGAGGACAAACAGTGATAGAGAGACAGGGAGAGAGTTTGACAGTCCAGTGAGGAACTATTTCATGAGAGAGGTTTTCCGACCACAAGAACAAACACAACAGATCCTCTCTTCTTCTCCCCATCTCATCTCCTCCTTCCACACCCTTCACTGTTGTTCTCTACGCCCTGTTCACCTCCTCTGCAGGCTGCCACTCATTATTACGCACCAGGGGATGGACCCAGACATACACACTTACAAAAGTTGTTTCAGGATTGAATGATGTGGAGGTAACCCTGTGGTATTGAAATGACGCCTAGCTCCTTCAATTTAGACGGTGTCAAAAGGCCAGGAATATGACAATGCATGTTGATCAGCCTAAAATACTCTAGGAAATAGGATAGTTTTTTCATAGCCTCAGGACATGAAGACGGAAATGAGAAAGATTAAACAGAAATGATTCCCCCCTTTAGTCTCTCTCTAACACACGCAAATGACAGTTAATCTCTGTAAATTGAGATTAGACAGTCTCAGAGAGGGGTTCAATTACAGATGTATCTCTCTTTACTCATGGGATAAAAAAAGAAACGCAAATTGCAGCCCGATCTAAATCACATTAAATTAAACCAGGGAGTTTCTTTTGTCTTCAGTTTGCGTAATTTCTTCTTTCCCGTCCAAATGGCAACTTTAATCGGTTCATGGAAACCAGGGTAAAGGCGTAGTCCTCATTCAAATTAATTAATCTATTTATGCTCAATTTGTGTGCTTTTAAAGACTATCTGTGGAATACAGTTTGCAGACATACTCAATAACAATCAGTCACAGTACAAGAGAGAGGAGGACTCTCGCACGCACTTATTTTATTCTTGGAAAACTGTCTTTAGCCAAATAAAATCAACATTTCCCCACCTGTGAGACTGTACAACTTTGATTCACCCGCCGTATCTCCAAGGATCGTCTTCAGCGATCATTTTGAAGTGCTGCTAAATGGTTTACATTAAGTTTTTCAGTCCGATTTGGGTCAAACTATCAGATTTATTAAAATCAAGACGTTGCGTTCAAACACTCCAGCGCTGCACACCTGAGACCGACACACTCACAATGAATGAAATCGCCTTTACCTCTCCAATCATGAATTCAAAGCGTCCCTTTATTCCCAAAGGAAATCCTCTGAATACCAAAGACCGCTGGGTTCCTCTTTCTTCTTACTCTCTTTCTTTCTCTCCGGATACAATTCGGTCAGTCCGGAGTGGGTGTTTCTCTCCTCGTTATTCAGCCATCCCTCCTTCCAGCTATTCCTTATCCCAACCCTCTCCTTTGCCCCGTTTCATCTCAGAGAGAAAGAGAGAGAGAGAAAGAGAGAGAGACAGAAACCCAGTGCCGCTGCGCAAAAACCTCCGCTGTCAACCTACAGGTTTCAATCCGGCTTCAGTCCCTCGGGGCCCTTTGTGCGCCTCCGCGATCACGACGGGACTTATCGTGGGCACGTATCCGGAATCGGCGCCTTTAAAGGAGCCACATGGTCGTTGCTGTTTGACTTGCAGAAAAAGTCCAGCTGAAAAAAGGCTCAGTGCGCTCGCAGCAGGTGCGTGGCCATGCCCCGCTGCGCTGCGAGCTCCGATGTTAAAGGCACCATGACACAGGTTTACTGTACCTCAGCTGAAGGTTACATTTACAAAAGAAACAATTCTCACTATAGCTGTGACATTTCAAGTCTACATTTTTTTCCACTGTGAAAATGTCCATAAATATTCATACAAGTTGAAAAAAAAGTAAATGCAATTTTTTTTTTTTTTTTTTTACAGAAGTCAAATGAGTTCATCCAATTTAGAAAATCTGATTCAAGCTACCAAACATTTTAAAATAAACCGTTTTTGAAGTGGACCTCTGAATGCTTAGTTTAACTTCTGTTCATTTGTTGATGCGAGTCCGTCTGTCTATTATTGTTACCTTTACAGAATGTTAAGATTTACCTTTACCTATCAAATTGTCTCATGCGGTCATCAGCAAATCATATATCTAGGCCTAGTGTAAGTAAAATCAGCCCGCTGATATTTTTTTAAAGGAATAGTCGGTCATATTAGGAAATCTTTTTTACATTCTTGCTGAGCGTTAGATGGGAAGATTGATACCACTTCGGTGTCTGTCCGTTTAATATGAAGCTACAGACGGGGCGATTAGCTTAGCTTTGCATTAAGACTGAAAACGGGGAAACAACTACTAGCAGCAACTCTAAAGCTCACAAATTAACAAGCTGTCTTGTTTGTTCAATATAAAAGCTAACTCTCAAGAAGGAAGCAAATAAACCTTTCTCAAAATGCCAAACTATTCCTTTAAATGTCATCAAAACGATATTCAGAGCAATAATATAGTAACAATCTTAATTGCTTTGCAAAGATAGTGTTGTAATGTCTACCTGAGCAGTCTCTCTCCCTCTGTGTGTGTGTTGTAATCTGAGCTTTTCTGTGCTTTGATTACATTGCATGTGAGCCGGTTAGCTTATGACTGCCGCTTTGCACTGAGCTCATACGGTGGTTACAGCTGATAACACCGTCCCGGCCGAGCCCCTCAGTCACAGACTGTTAGCTCTGTCAGCATTGTTGTCGTTGTTTGCACTGTGAGCGCTGTAAGCACCGGTAGATGCGGGCCGCCGGCTCAGTCGAAGTCATGTTGAGAGCCGTGTGGAGGCACTGAATTTTGCATTGAGGACTTTTAATAAAAATTGAGTATTACATTGGATCAGTCACTACCAGCGCTTTGTTCTATCGAGCTGAGAAAAGAAGACTTGAGTGCAGTTTTTAATGCTGTTCATACAGCCAGCTCGTCTGCTGGTGAAGATACTTTGTGACTTGCCCTGAGGGGGGGACGAACGGGGGGCATGGGAAACATTGGCTGGTGAAATGTGCCAGTGGCTGGCTGAGTTGAAACGCTGAATAGCTAGACTCCAGGTGTGTCCCTGAGACACTATATATATACACACACACACACACACACACACACACACACAC
>NW_022280043.1:407449-420021 GCF_004355925.1 Anarrhichthys ocellatus
CACACACACACACACACACACACACACACACACACACACACTCCTTAGCCAAACAACTGTCCAGATGCCATGAACACTGTAATCAAGTGGATAAAGATTCTCGGTCCTCCTCCCTCCTTCCTCCAGTCTCTTCCTCTCTTCCTGTCCGTCTGTCGCCTCTTTCCCGTTCATCTGTTGCCAGGAGAAAGGAACTCGAGGTCCAACTATTTTGCACAACATTTACTAAAATAAACCACATAAAACCAATTGTAAGCTAATTTTTGGTTTAACTTTGTATTCTGAGTGGCTGCGGTCTCAGGTGGCTTTTGTTTGACAGCTCCTCTCTAAGGACGCACAGGCAAACAGACCTGCCCGATGGATGAACCATGCTGCCGTCCTCCACGTGTGTCCCTTTTTTACCATCTATTCATTAGTCTCGATGTCTTCCTGTCTTTATTTGTCCCTTCATTATTTAATTTCTTCCTTATTTTCCTTCTTTTTCTCTCCCTATTCTTAATCTGTATTCCTACTTCTGTCTACCTTTCTGCCTTCGCTGTCCATCCCAACTGTGGCTCTGATGAATAAATGCATCAGTCACATGGGGGAGTTGATCCACGGGTCATTTAGCTCAGTGCCATATGGTCCAACTGTGCAGCCTCATAATGTTTTTAAAGTCAAAGTTCTGGTACTTCTCCTTTCTACTGAGATGTTACCATTACTGTCACTCATACAAGAACTCTTTAATACTAAAGTAAATTAAAATAATTAGAAAAAAGCTCTGCTGGCCTAGACATCCTAATTTCTGTCATGATATAAGTCTGTGTGGGACCGAGTAGTGAATATTAGCTTTCACCTTCAACAATTGTACACGTTATACACCTCAGGAATTAGAAAATTGTGTGTAGTTTAGATCGGCTGTCTCGCTGTGTGCGCACTCAGGTGATATGTGACAGATCTCACATTTGTAAAACCTGGTTGGTACAGCACCAGGGGACTGTGTGGCGAGACAGTATAAAAAGTAAAAACTTGACAGCAAATTATACTTGGTCTGACACTGAGAAGGTTTAGGGAAATGTTCTGCACACAAAACACTTTTTTTTTTAAACTAAACTGCATGTACATTGTTTCCCTCCAAGATGCAAAGTTTTTGCACAGCTCCTTAGTCAGTCACCTTGAAACTGATAGGCAACTCTTTTCGTGACATCTTCATCCCTTTGGTGTTTGCAGTGGATGAACATTGTAATTGTAAAAATGATCAAACTCCACCTCATCCTCCTGTATTTCCTCCACCTTCCTGTAATTATCACAAACAAGCCACCGCTGTTGGCTTTGACAAACATACAGAGCATAATTTCCTGTTAGCATAGGATTTCTCCCAGGAAACAGGAACCCCCTTCCTGTGTGTTTATACAGGCACATGTTGAAGCTTGAACTGGGTGAAAGACAAATACAAGTTTCAAGGTATCAATCAGCAAAAGTAAGAGAACAGCCAATTCTCTCCTCAAATATTAGTTATTAATATGAAAAAGTTGTGCGTCTTCAGAGACAGAAAAGAAACGGCAACCTCCTGCAATTCAGAAGCTGCAGCATTCAATAATGTGATTTTTACTTTTTCATTTGATTCTGTTTGTTGAGTCAGACGTTTGTGTGTACACACACACACACGCACACGCGCACACACACACACACACACACACACAGGGCGAGAGAGAAAAACACACACACAGTAACAAAAGACTACTATCTGCAAACACACTTAATATTACATTTAAATAAAAACCTCTGACACCTTTTGCTTTCACACATAAACAGACACCTTCAGCCCCCCCGGCCTACGCTGTTAAAACGCAGAGATAACCCGAGGCGTGGGGCTTAGCAACACTGTCACCGTGTCATTCACACACACACACTAAGAGCTGCATTTAAACCAGCAAAAGAAACATGGTTTGTTTGTCTTATAAACTCAAACAAAAGACCTGGACAAGTTCAAGTAGAGTTGACACATACAAGGGCTTGCAAACACTCACACAAACTCAGATACACTGACAAACACCTCATGCTGTGACTTCCAACCTTTTTTTCTGCTGGACACACACACACAGAAAGACACACCGTGTTAATAACAAGCATCAGGTTAATAGGAGGGCAGCAGCTGGCTGAAGTGACCGCAGACTACTGATTAGGCCAACTATAGTCACAGTTATTAGCCGCCCTGTCATCTGGTACCAGGCCTGCCGTTCCCAGAGGATTGCTAACCGGACAGCTCTCAAGGTAATGATACATTTTTCAACTGGTCATTGTGGGATGCAGGTGATTTATTCAAGATAACATACACACTGCTATACAGTATTTTATTCTTGGTAAAAGGCAAGAACTTAACTCATCCAGGAATGGTAATGCTGTGGATCAGTCGGTCCACCACTTTAGTCCAGACTGAAATATCTCAACAACCATCAGATGGATTGCAATGAAATGTGGTTCAGACTTTCACCGTCACATCAAGATGAATTGAAATAACTTTGGCGATATATTATCTTTGGTGATATATTATCGTTGTCATCATCCGATCAACATTTCAATATGTCCAGTAAAATATCTGCACAACTAATGACATTTCCTCAACTTTACTTTGTGAACGTACTAATAAGCAAATGTTAGCAAAACTAAGATGGTGAAAAAGGTAAAAACTGTACTTGTGTTGTTACCATTTTCATTTTGACCAAGTTAGCAGGCTGACGTTAGCATTCAGCTCAAATCAGTTTGTCAAAGTACAGTTCAAAGAGCTGTTGGCATTCGTCTTGTTTTTCTATTGCTGAGGATTAATTTACTCAATGTGACCATGGTCCAACAAGCAATATAGATGACAGTAAGTAAGTAGCAAGTTTGAATATTGGTGTTATCATGTTAAAGGCATTAAAAAAAATACGAGTCTTCTCTCACTCATGCACCTGCATCCTAATCAGGCCCTGCAAAAAGGTGTTCCGGTACCCATATAGCACCAAATGGAGTTGTGATTTCCTGTCCCACCATTTAGTTATTAAAGGAAATGCCAGTTGAAACGAGGTGGGTTCTACCAGAGTCGCTAGCCAATTTCACAGAGCTGGCAGCCACAGTCCAAGAAGCATTTGGCTGGTGGCTGACAGTTCTGCTTGCCGTGACTTGTCCTGAGCTCCTTGCCTGAGGGGAGGGAAGTGGAGGACAAGAGACAATTCACTTGAAAACACTGTAATCATGCCTCAAAGGCATTCAGTCCATCAGCCTGAGTACTGAAACATTCCTCTTCCTCAGCAACACACGTCTTTCCTTTTCTATGCTTCTCTTCTGTGGGTAATATTCAAAAAGCTCCATATTTCCCACAAGTGATACCACTGATAACCTTTATTTAATCAAAGCAGTCCACACTTATTGGCACTTATTGTGCCAAAAAGCTAATTAAACTTCGAAGAATATTGTGTTCCCGTTAACCTTATTTAATTTTCCTGGGATTACATTATTTGTTCTCCCATAATGTAATGTATGGCATAATATAAAAATATCCTGAAGCCATTTATTCAATATCCCCTCAGCTTTAAGATAAATATAGTGTGCTTGAAAAGATTGGAGACTTTACAAAGAGTGCCAACACGGGAAATTAAAAACCCCTTCTTTTATATTTTTTGGTTGCCTTTTTTCTAACTATATTGCTACTATTGCTTGAGAACATTCAATTATTTAAACATTTTAATAAACCCTGATGTGAAGTAAAGAGTCGGGATAGAAAAGAGTGAGAAAGTGTGTTTTCCTCGTCCAACACTGAAAGAATCTGAAGGAAACCAAAGCCTCGACCGCCTGCTTTCAATGCACCTCATATCTCCTTAACGCTCTTATTTTGGCTTTTGTCACCGTCACAAGAGGGATTTTTTAATATATATTAATTACTTGAGCTTGGCTTGTAACGTCTGTATTTGTGTTGCTTTAATTGGGCCAACTGGGCTTTTCAAACCTTAATATGATCTTGTAATATCTGCTACTTGGTGAATGCTTTCATCCTTCTCTTAGTGCGTTGGCCCCAGTTGGAATTGGACTCCGACAGTAACTTCGGCAGTGTGACTGTGATACTTTATGTATCAACACACACATTTATTCTAACACAGACAACTTGGAATAATTGAATTTAGAATTGGAAACCTACAAAATAAGTACAGATTGTATGTGAAGGTTTCCTGCTTTGCACTTATTCTGTTAAATAAACACATTTATCAGTTCAGTATCATCCATCCAGCAGGCTGTCACTCTCTGTGTGTGTGTGTGTGTGTGTGTGTGTGTGTGCGCGCGCAACCGTTTCTAATATCCTGTGTATGCATCACTCTGTTTACTGAGCAGAAACACACACACAGACAAATAGATGAAGGCGACCTGAAGGTTGGTTGCTGAGCTAATCAATGGACGTGCAAATGCAACGAACAGACGGATAGGTGGATGAAAGGTGGCAATGGCCTCATCTGATAAGGCCTTTTCTAGTTAGTGTATCGTCAGTCTTCCTTGAGGATAAAAGGATGGAAGAGAGAAAGAAAGGAAGAGAGAGAAGGAGACACAGGTGCCTGTATAGCCACTGTTAGCAAAGTGTCACTACAAAATTACAAAATTGTCGTGTAACATTATTCAATTTATTGGCAACTCACCTTATTGTCAATATTTTAGATGTGTGCGCAACCCAGAATGTCAGTCCAGGAGAAACCTGTAGAGGGGTCAGACACTCAAGGAGACCATGCAGCCATGCAGGTTGAATAGAAATATGACCAGAATAAATAAATGAGATTAGAGCAGGTAAAAAATAGGCTGCATGAATGACTGTGACCAGACATCAACAATAACAATGTCAGTTGAACCTCTGCTACTGGAGTGCAGAGATTGTTTTTATTCCTGTGGATCATATTCACATGCAGACCAACTGGGCAAAATCTGTGGTCGCTTGCTGAAATATCTTGTGCCACAGTACTGCAGCACATCCTGCTGGTAGCTCTTTGGTAGTACATCAAGAAAGAGAGAGAGAGGGCGTCATATTCACTTTTGACCAATCTAGGAGGGGAGGAAACGGCACAGGACAGAGGAGGCAATGTGTTCATCTTGAGATCAGTGAAGACATGCTGCAGTTAGTTTGATACCTCAGATATTTTCTCTTGTCTCAGATTTCCATTATAGTGCCTTAAAACAGTGGTTCTCCACATTTTTTGCTGGTGGCCTCTTAAATTGAGGCAATGAGTTAGCAGTTTTTATAATAAATTCTAAATGAATTCAGAAAAACTCTCTCTCTCTTATGCCTTGAATCTGCTGACCTCACAGATTTGGGAACCACTGCCTAATATCATGACATGATGGCGCTGTATGTTACAGGTCTATCAGAGCTTTTATTTCTACTACACAATAAAATAATAAACAAAAAGCAAGCTTTTGTGATTTTTAGACAGCCAACAGCTTCATGGGACTAAACCAGCACTAAATCCATCATGTCGAATAAGTACAAAGACTTCAGACAGTCCTAAAGATGAAACCATAAGCACAGTGTAGAATCAGTTTGTTTATTAAACACTTAATCAACTGTTTAATACATCAGAACATCAGAATTAGCTTTAAGCTGCTTTGTCAAAAACAGACTGTGGTACTGTGTGAGCTTATATCGTCGTCAAACCCAACGTTAAATCTCTGGTAGCGGTGAAAATAAACACAATTGAAAATGTTGGGGCCCCCACTCTGGCCTCATGAGGTGAACACAAAGCAAAAAGAATCCCTTTAATTAAGCGAGTGAACCAACCATCAAAGCTGAAGTAGAAAATTGACAATATCCACAGCACAATGTAGAAGGAAATACATTCTGTCGGAACATTGCTTTTGAAACCGCGGTTGTGCTTTTTGAAGGTGGCGTCCATAAAATACTGATTGTCTACAGAACTGCGGCACGATCACCTGTTACACGAGCACTTCTGATATACAAGGTCAGAGATAAACAGATCTGGGAACAGAACAAGAGAAAAGATGACCACCAACTGTGATTAGCAGCAACATGAGGTCTTAAGGCAAATGCTTTCAGGCTTTATTGTTGAACAGTCAGTGAGCCCGTTTCAGCCAACTAACGACCACAGAAGTCCCTCCAGACGTTTTAATACATGTGAAGGGACACGTGTCACACTTCTGCATACTTTCATTTGCTAAACCTCAACCGTTATCATAACCAACCTTTCCAAACGGCCTCCAGACAAACAAGAAACATTTCCGTCTTCTTTTTCAGAATCACAACCTTCCAGCCATTTCCCCAAACTTCACCAATGTGTAGATATCAGCTTTTAAAGAATAATGATATCTCTACAGTAGACTAATGAAAAGCCTCGAGAAGAATCACTAATGCAGAACAAGTCATTTTTGTCACGCTACCTGCTGATTGGCTGTGTGGAAAAATCGTATTAAAGAACTCTGTAAACGTATCCAAAAATGTCAAAAACTCTAATGTCCAGGGTCCCTATTATATCTTCTCCAAACACTGCAAACTCAAAACAACAAAATATCCATGACCTTTACATGAGCAATGTTCAGTAGTATGTTGTATGGCATCACCCGAGCGAACAGTTTTGAGATCAGCAACTAACACAACATGTCATGAATGTTCATCAACCAGAAAACATCACCAATGTCTGTAAAATGTTCCATAGTAATTTGATACGCTTCTTGTTTACACAGCTGAGGAAGTGTTGTTCTTTTATCATTGTCCTGAAAATGGAGCGTTGCAGAAAGCATGTTAAGAACTACTTCACCTGTGAAATGATTTGTCAGATAACTCAGTCCTACAAGTCAAGAGACTGAAGAAGCGCTTTGGATTAGAAGCCGAATGCCGACAGAAGCACAGATTTACAGGAATCATGCATTTCACTGCGTACAACACCGAAGCACATTGAGGAACAACAAATGAGACGCCCACCGAACAACTGACTTCGGAGACTTGCAGGCAGTTCACTGTGACGTACGCCGTGGGTTAATTCTACTGTTTGGCAATAAAGATTTCCTGAATATATGTTCATGTTGAACAGAAAAAGTTTCCTGCATTTGTATTCAGTAATAACTTCTCTTCAGGACTAAATTTAGTAAAAATTCAATGAACCAGGCAGTGTTGTGTTGTCTAAAACAAACAAGTAATGTTAAGTTATGGATTGTAACTTTTTGGGGTGAAGGCGTAGCCCTCCAAGAGTTGTAGCAGTTGGGTTCATCCCCATGCACAGGCGCAGTCTTGATGATTGTTTTGGCGCCCTTGTGCTCTGCACGGCCCAACCTTACATCCGCACTCGCGTCCATAGTTCTGCTCCCAATTTGAACCTTTATTTCTTCAGTGACCGAAGGCGGAACCAGAGGGGCCCACAGCTTGGAGGGCTACGTCGACACTCGTATCTGGAGTTACAAATGGTCACTAACGTTTCGTGTTGTATGGGCTTGGCCCTCTTAGAGCTGTTGCTATTGGATAAAAGGTGAAGCTGATATCGTCACTGTGACACCAATGTCCCCAAGCAGAAAACATACAACAGTTCACAGACTGTAACTTCCACACATTATAAGGCGGGGAGGCCCCGACTGTGCACGTCTTTCATTTACGGGCACGCAATAAATCTTTACGTTTGCAAATACCTGCAAGGACAAACCCAATAGCGACAGCTCTTCGGGGAGAAGCCTATACGATATAGAAACAAGTGTTTACTCAGGAGTTAAACATAGATTACAGACACATACTGTATAAGCAACTTGAGCATCACTAATCCATGCTCTACTTTTTTGTTACCATATAGTTTTCAATTTGATCTTCTCATGCTAGTATGTCTAAGCACATGGTGGCACAGTGTATACAAATAGTCAATTCTGATGATATTTTGGAGGCTAATGAGATACAAATCTATTTATATCAACTTTAAGCCTTCTTAAGTCCAGCTAACCACATTAAAGGGTAATTTCAATCAAATAATAATAAAGAAACAATTAATTTGTGGAGGTTCTGTTGCTGCCATTCCAGTATATTGACAAGATATTTCCAGAATCTGTGCTCCCATACAGTATAGGTATGTATATATGCATATACATATTCAAATTCTGTTTTTAAATAGCAAGCTTTTGTCACCTAAGTGCTTTTGTCAATACAAAACAAAAGTGTAATAGGTCAAGTGCTCATATAGTAATCCTCCCCTTTAATTCTTAAAACATAAAAGAATATAAAATATAATATATATATTATCAACAGAATCTACTCTTTGCTACAAGGACATCTTGATTCCCAATTAAATCTGGTTGGCAGCACATGACACTAACTAATTGTAGTTTAGTAATTATTTGGCATTTCCACTGGAATGAAACACCTAGTTTTTTGGCAATAAATGCAACACGTCTTAGAAATGTTTCTCAAATCTTTCCTTAAATTGTAAACATGTTGAGAGAGAAGATTTGCACTCTGACGTGTCTTTACAAATAATGACATCTTATGTCAAAGTGGAAGTTTCTTGTTTGCATGTGTCATCTTAAAAAAACAAAAAATAAGGGGTAATTTATCCTTTAAATAATATGTATCAGGTCTCCAAGATGTTCCCATTGCTGTAGTTTATCTGATAAACACCATTCTTCTAAAGCAGTACCTCCTCAGTTGGCTTGTGCGTTCAGTCTTTAGTAACTGTTCTATATACATTGTGCCCGTTAATGTCACATACATTTCATCACGCAAACTAATTCCTAGCAGCTATATATCTACCTGGGCATCGAATCATTTTTACATTTGTTTTTCACACGACAAGGGTAGAAATCTGTATTTTTTTCTATTCGACACACTGGTTGCCCAAACAGGAAAAAACACCCTGAAACCAGACTTGTGATTTACGGACTGTAGCTGTAGTATAAATGCTCCCTCTCTGTGTCGCCCTGTCTCTCCCAGCAGAGGGCAGTGTTGAGCCATCAGGAGCTTAAGTCCATGGTTGGACACTAACTGGGGGAGAGGTCAATGACTGTCGACATATAAAATACTCTTCCTTTTTGTTACATTTGTCAGATTGTACTTGTTCATCTCCTGGTTTTAATGACAAAGCTCACCTCTCGTCCTTTCATTAGGACTGAGAGCCTTTGTGAGCTCATTGAAGCAGTTGGATCACCATCTGTAGAAGTGTTGACTCTTTTATGCCTCTAAATCCAAAGAAAACTCAATCAAGCCCAACCTTGCATGTTTTGTCTACAGGTTGAATAATTTACTTGACTCGTATACCTTCTTAAACACACCGTCTCTCAGTCATCCACCTTGTCCAAACATCATTGGAACAGAAAGAGTGCGAGTCGTGTTTCAAGTCGTCCACGTTACTCTGTCGCTGTGGTTAGGAGGTCAAGTCCTAAACCTTCTAGTCCCCGTGTTATTACTGCACTACTCATCTATGAGGGATTCTGTCACGGCTCTGCTCAAACTTATGCCTCCTCCATCACCTCCATGACTATTGTCCTGGCTCCGGTCAGGATCAGGCTGCTGACGGTCCGGTAGTCCTGAGAGAGGACGTTGCGTCCGTTCACCGACACCACGAAGTGACACACCTTCAGAAGAGAAGGACAGAGAGAAGAGAGTCAATCAAACAAACGAATCAACGAATCGAACAATATTGACCATCAACCAGGAGTCGAAGAGAAAGCAATATAAGAGAAAAACAAGAGACATACAAGAAATACTGTCTTTGGGGACTAAAATACTTAATTGCTTTGATTTGGAGATATTGTTTGACGGTAACGTTATGTGGAAATGTTTTTAATATCTTTTTAAATTACAGAATATCTTTTTCACGGGAGATCTGGCCAAGAGCACATCAATACAGTGTTTAGAACAAGATACACGCAACATTTAAAACACAAAAACGACATCACATTACACTGTTTAAAACAACATGCATACAAATGTTGAAAAATATAGATGTTATGCAGTGTTTGGAACATAATCAACATGTTGATCTATGGTAGAGAAGTGGATTATGCTGCAGGAGTGATTTGAGTTTCTATGGACATTTTAGTGCTTATTCTTCATCTAACTGGACTACAACTATATTCAAGGGTTAATCCCGAGCTTCAAGAGCCTCGGAAGTTCAAGGCTTACTGTGTATACCAACAGATTTTTTATAATTTAGTTAGAAATCTGTTTTGTTTGCTAAACTATAGTACATATCAACTGACATAATGAGGACCTGCAATGAGCTGTAATAAGCTTTCTTGCCAAGACTTCAATGAGAGAATTTACACCACTCTCATATCTGTACTATACATATGTAGCTGGACCCAGCAGATGGTTAGCTTAGCTTAGCACAAACACTGGAGACAGGGGAAAAAGCTAGCCTGGTTCTATCCAATGGTAACACAATCCACCTACCAGCACCTCTCAAGCAAGTTTACACATTCTATCTTGTTTGTTTCATCTGTACAAAAAAACAAAGTGTAAAAACGGCACGTTGCCATTTTACAGTTGAGTCTCCACTTGTGTCCACTTCCTGGTGGGGACAGATACGAGAGTGGTGTCAATCTTCATATCTAACGCACAGCGAAAATGCAACATGATGCTGCCGTTTGGCTCTTTGCAAGCTATTACAAGAGCACACACATACGCAAGCACACCGCTCCCAAAAGTGTTCCAAAAGCTCTGCAAGATGCAAGTTCGAGGAATGTCCCAGAAAACTAAAGCACACAATCACTCTGAAATTTATAATGGCTATAAATCGATAAAGTGTAGAAGTAGACGGCTGAGTGACGATGGAAGAAAACCTTTTACAGATGTGATTCACGGGGCCTTGACTCAGGAAACGATTACAGGGAGCAGCTATTTAAACCCTTACTGCTCCTGGCATAAACTGATGTTACGTACAGGTTACTATTTCTGTATTTTCACAGCAATTGCGACTAGGCCTTGATGAAAGTTTCAGATCAGAATAGGCAGATGGCTTAAGGGGAAAGAGAGATTAAAAGAGCGATAGAGGAAAGAAAGCCTAGACTGTTAATTCTGTGCTGCAGAGGAGTTTCAGACTCTCGCTGTCATCAATATAAACCTCTGGAGAACTGTTCCTGTGCTAGTACATTTCTACTTAGCTTATGTGCCTTACTCACTAACATAGAACCATATATGTGACATACGATTGTGTACCTAGCTGAATGGTAACAAGACTATATGGGGTATTTCTGCCTTTGCTTCCATAAGAGGAAGTAGGGTTAGGAAGTAACTGAATGGGGGTGCGTTTAACCAGAGTGTCCCAGAGACAATCAAGTGTAATAAAGAGGTATGTCTTTGTGTGACGAGGCTCAGAAGAGGAAGGGGATGACTGGAGGTGTCAATGGGCAGTTTGAAACTGCTGATCAATTGTTAAAATGTAAATACATGATGTTCCCCCACCCTGTGTGCTGAGGTGCTTATAAGCAATAGAGACACTGCACTCTGAACTCTTTAACTCTTTCCAACTCCAACACCTCCCCCACCCCCCCTTTTCTCTCCCACTGATGCTTCTTCTCTCCTTTCAGGCTGCGGTCTCTGTGTTGGCTGAGGCCCAGCTGCACTTAATGGCTCCTTGCTCTCAGAGGGTTAAAGTCACTCTCACACAGCGGAAGGAAAGAGACAGAAACGGGCATATAGAGAAGAGAGAGAGAGAGAATAATCAACACGTGTTGGGAGGCCTCGCTGAGATATTGATGAAGCAATAACAGCTGTACGCAGCGTAGAGAATAGTGCCTCTTTACCAAAATACTCAGGTGCTGGAAGACCTGAGGCCATGTTTGTCTTTACGTCCCTTCTTGAGGAATCAGAAAGCCAAAGAAACAATAACTGAGTTGAAACCACACGTTAGGGCTCCCTGGTAGGTTGGTGTCTTGAAGAAACTGCTTGACATTTTGGAAAGTATTTGACTTCTTGCCAAGAATGAATGAAAGTCACAAATCAAACCAATTGTCCAATAAGAATTTGGGCAATTAATCAGGCATCATGACCTCCCTCAAACTCAATGTCAAATGAAAGGGAACCTGGCCTGAATCTAAAATGAATTATGGCAACCAATTTGGGGTTTAAGTCAGGATTAATCCACACAGTCTGTTTCTTTAGCTGACTAACCAACACTTTAGCTTTCTGGTTGCCTGGCAGCCTCACGGTGACTACAAGACTCCAGGGCCTCTCAGGATTTGCATGAATAGGCATAGAAGAGTATTTCCCAAAACGCTGAACCTTTCCTTCATATATATACATACATATACACATACACATACATATATATATATACATATACACATACACATATATACATATACACATATACACACATATATATATATACATATACACATATACACACATACATATATATACATATACACATATACACACATACATATATACACATATACACACATACATATACACATATACACACATACATATACACATATACACACATACATATATATACATATACACATATACACACATATACACACATACATATATACACATATACACACATACATATATACACATATACACACATACATATATACACATATACACACATACATATACACATATACACACATACATA
>NW_022280043.1:420121-441585 GCF_004355925.1 Anarrhichthys ocellatus
ATATACATACACACATATACACACACATACACATATATACATACACATATACACACACATACATACATATACACTTACATATACACACACACATATATACATACACACACATACACACATATATACATACACACATATATACACACATACACATATAAATACACACATATACATACATACACACATACATACATACATACATACATACATACATACATACATACATATATACACACATACATACATACATACATACACACATATATACATACATACACACATACATACATACACACATATACATACATACACACATATACATACATACACACATATACATACACACACACATATACATACATACACACATATATACATATACACATATATACATATATACACACACACACACACATACACACACACACACACATACACACACATATACATACACACACATATACACACACACACACATATACACACACACACACATATATACATACACACACACATATATACGTATATACATACACATGTGTGCATGCATGCATGTACACATGTACGCATATACGCACACATGTACACATACATATACACATGTATGCATGCATGTACACATATACGCATGCATGTACACATACATATACACATGTATGCATGCATGTACACATGTATGCATGCAGTACAGTACAGGATGCACACAAAGTGAGACAAACACACACCCTGCTCTACCTGCTGCTGCCTTATAAAAGTGCATTAGTAACATAAGTGTCCAGATCCATTATGGTTGGGACGATGCTGATGTGTGCGTCTGTGTGAGGTGGAAAAAGATACAGAGCCGAAGTGTTTGAAAGCGTGTGAGCGATTAGAAATGAGAGGAGCTTTATGATGCTTTTTACTACCTCCCCACTGAGGTCGATAGGTGTAAGTTGCTCCTTTGGCCTTTTGCCTGGACCACGGTGCCAACACCTCACAGCATGGCATTCCCTCTGCAGGATTGTTTTACTGCTTCATAATTACACATCAATAAAACTACTCAGGTGAAGTAGAAGAGGATAAACCTTCTTGAAACTGCAGGCAGTGCGATGAACTCACGCTGCTGCACACCAGGAATGTGATCTCATATTTCTCAACTAATATTGTGTTTTTAGGGAGTTTTCTTTTCCCTGAGCACATAAAAGATAACGATACATTTCAGACTAAATATATTAAAAATACAAAAATGTGGTGTAAAAATGTTACAAGACGTCCTCACAGTACGTCCACAATCAGTCCACACTCAGGTCAACAGAGCTAAACACACACACACACACACACACACACACACACACACACACACACAATGACAGTTAACAGTAACAAAAGCAGAAGTGATATTATTGACTGTTTCCTCTTTCAGTGCTAATCCTTAAGATGCTCCTTCCTCATCCTCCACACTCTTCAGCTCATGAGCCTTCTCGCTGACATCACCCGAGTTAACATCCTTCCCTTTATTTAGTCGGAGAAAACTGAAAGGTTGCGTGGTGTTTTTAACCGCTGCTTTTGTAAAATCACTTTTTTCAAAGGGTCGTCACCTTTGGGTTTCTGTAAAAAACTGAAACACTGAAATGTTGGACACTTGGCAGATTTACTCCTGTATTAGCTTCTCTGCACTGGCTCAATGTAAACTCGCATATTTAATTTAAAATCCTGCTCCTCACCTACAAAGTGCTAGTTGGCCAGGCACCATCATATCTTAAAGAGCTCATTGTACCCCGTTACCCCACTAGAGAGCTGCGCTCCCACAATGCGGGGTTACTTGTGGTTCCGAGAGTCTCATAAAGTAGGATGGGAGCCAGAGCCTTCAGTTATCAAGCTCCTCTTCTGTGGAACCAGCTTCAGTCCGGGAGGCAGACATCCTCACCACATTTAAGAGTAGGCTTAAGACTTTCCTTTTTGATAACGCTGATAGTTAGTACTGACTCAGGGTTGCCTTGGACCAGCCCCTAGATATGCTGCTATAGATAGGCCTAGACTGCCGGGAGACTACCTCCTAGAATACACTGAGCTCCTCTCCTCTCTCTCTCCTTCTGTATGAATTCATGTCTCATTAATGCACTTTACTAACTTTGCTTCTCCCCCGAGTCTTTGTGCTTTTTCGCCTCACAGGTTTCCTTCCTGTTGTGGTCCTGCTGACACCCACTGCTGCTACTATCATTATTAGTCACATTACTGTTACCATTACCGCTTTTAATATCATTAGTTTTTCTTGTACCAATGTGAGGGTCCAGGGACAGAGGAAGTTGTATGTGTACAGACTGTAAAGCCTTCTGAGGCTGTACAAAATAAATGGAATTGAATAGAATTGAAAACTCTAAGCCCGAGGAAACACTTTAATGTTCCCTTCATCATTTCAAGTGTCCACTGGACATGGTAATGATTTATCAATTATTCAAATGCAGACTTTTTAAAACACAACCAATAGTTTATGCGCTGAATAACTTCATGTTTACTCCCCTGTCTCTGCTACTCTTTCTGGCTCCTGCTGCTTTTTTTTTTTTTTTTTTTTTTTTTTTTAAATTCAGTCCTTGCTCCCTCCTCCTCTCTCCATGTTGTGGTTTAAGTCGCTTTGCATTCCCAGGATTCCTTGCTGCCACTCTGCTTACATACCTCCATGCCAGCTGCGGCAGCAGAGCCAACATCACCCTGTTTACCCTCTTCATGACTGTTTTCCTCCCTCAACACTTATCCTGCTCTTACAGCTCCTCTCTGCTCCTGTCCCGACCGTCATCCTCATTACAGGATGAGCCCTTGTACTCTTTCTATTCCTCTGTCATTCTTGTGTAACACTTATCTCACCGTCTGCACTTAAATGTAAATATGTATTTTAGTACAAACTTAACAAACCACTGTTCATACAAGTATTGTCACAACAACTAAGTGGCCAAGCACAGGAGATGCATCTCAAGTATCGAAGGATTTTCAATCTCAGACATAACAGGGGCTTCCTCATATTACATTGTGGTCCCACAGACACGTAAAACAAAACCACAACTTCCTCATCTAACCTTCAAGCTCCAGAATACATTATATACGCTACACACGGTAACATCGACCCTCCTTTCGTTCTTCACACCGGTACCTAATGCGTGAAGAGATGGCGGAAGTCCTCTGGTGCTCACAGTGCTTTCAGGACTCCATACATCGCTCCTGTCCTTACCTTCATGCCAGCAGCTGCTGCAGGTCCACCAGGGTCCACAGCCTGGATGTGACAGGGTTTGCTGCCTCGCACCACAAAGCCCCAGCCCACAGCATCACCTACAATCTGAGGAACAGCGAGAAGACACGGAATGATGACATGAGTCGGCACACTGTTTGTATTTAAGTGTGGTTGTAGCTAGTAGGTGGACCTTTGTGGTTAGATTCTCTCCATCATAAACTGTTCCCAAAAGGTGAAGAACAAAACATCGACACTGTGAAACCATGTCCCTAGTATTATTCGACTTTCAGTATTATTCAAGTACGATACCCAAATTGATCTGAGACACGTGCCGGAGCTTCCTGCATATCCACATGACCTGAAGGCCCGGCCTGTAGTGTGTGTGTGAGAGAGGGAATGTGTGAGTACGCGTGACTACATCCATGCTGAAGTAGTCTTTGTTAGAGCGCTGTCGTGTGTGTGTGTGTGTGTGTGTGTGTGTGAGTGTGAGAGAGAGAGAGAGAGAGAGAGAGAGAGTCCTACAGTGACTGTCTTCTTAACGAAAAGTCCTCCTGGTGTCTGCAGCTCCTCTGGACTCACTTGTCTTTTCAGAACTGTTGAAAAAAAAAAAAACACAAAATATTACTTACTAGCGTGACAATCAGGCAGAGCCAAATACATGTGCATACATACCCAAATAGGCATGGACATGCAAACACACACACACACACACACACACACACACACACACACACACACACACACACACTGAAGAACACAGACATAATATTGTTGTCTAACAAGTGTGTCGAAAGTGCTGTTAGTCACATGCTAACGGGGCCTGGAGGCTCACTGCTTCCTGAAATATTATAGCTCCCTTCCCTTGATCCAACTTCCCCTAACTATTGCTCAATTCAACATGACTCTAAACCGGATTTAACTGGACTTTTGCGTCTCAAAAAATATTTAAATTAAATGTTATATTCATTTCATTAGTATGAATGAGAGTCCCCCACGCACACAATAATTACCACATAAACTGGTCACATTAAAGACAAATGTAAGCTGAGAATATGCATCTGAAACAAGTGGGATCATATAAACGACAATATTTCAATGTTTTTTTAGCCATTGTCACTGTGTGCATGTGTGAACTTCTAATTAACTGCTTAAGTTATATATTCTTGGCATTTGGTCCGTTTCTGTTTCTTCAGTATTGTTAAAGCTCTGTGTTTATGTTCTGTTCATTAGCAATCCTTAAAGCGGGGCACTTTAAGTAATTACTGGTCATCTTTCTGGGGTTTAATGATTGACATATCCCTGAAGATCAGATGAATGAATGAAGACAGACACTTTACTGTGGGTCTCTTGCAGTCTGTGTAGTACTTCTCATCTAGTCTAATCTGATGAAACTGAGGGAGTGAAGTGAGAGACTTCTTTTATCCTCTTCATCTGGACATTTCCATAATCTCTCTGTGGAAATCCTGATCTGATTAAATCTACAGGACAACCTCTCTTTAATGCCTCATCTCTTTTTATCCGTCTGCCTTCATAAATGAATAGCAGAGCTTTTGTACAACATACTGTGAATGTTTTATGTTTTTGGACTCTTTATCTTCCCACAGTGTGATGCGCATAATTATTAAGGTTTATTTGAGGCAGAAGGGGATTTTTTGTGTGTGTGTGTGTGCCTTCCTTTTCCTGTCCATTGTGCACGGCGTGTGTGAGTGCTCATGTCGAGGGGGCTCTGGTGCTACAAGGAAACTCTGTCAAGGACTCTGCTTGGATTAGACACATCAAAGGAAACCTCACAGTAGTAAAGACACAGAGTAGAAAACACACACAGACACACACACCATTGATTATCACTTGCTACAAGCAGCACATATTGATCTTCCTCTGAAGTTAGCCTCTCTCTTCTTCAAAGCTTCTATATTTCCTTCTAAGTCCACTAAAAAAAAAAGGTGAAGTTTGCTTGTATTGATTGGCAGGAGGGGGTTAAGTAATTTTGGGTACAACTTCTTTTTGTACTTACAAGAAACAATGAAATTTTTAGGTGAATCTTTTTCAATAAATCACATCAGGAATTAATGTCTTCATAACACATTTAATCGATACGTTAACATTAGCAGGCTTCAACTAGGAGCTATTAATCTGTCTGTGAACACAAAACCTTTCCCCTTCCATACCAATGTATTCACATTCATTAGGAGATGGATGCAGCTGATCTGCATGCATTGGGTGAAAACCAGGAACACGACTTGAGGTTGGCTTTGTCTATCGCTGATGTCATACACACAACAATACTTTTTCCATGACTTTTCCAGGCCTTTCTTTTTGACCATACATTCTCTGAAACATCTGTGTATACATGAAAAACAAGAGTAAAAGGTCACAGTCTGACGTTCCCCCACGCAGAGAACTAAGTATCGTCAAAGGGTCCAGGCCTGGAGTTTGATATTATCAAAATGCATGGCTCTTCCAGGTTTATCATGACTGTAACAAACCCTGATAATAAAGAACCAATTGAAAACTAAGTTTATAAAAGCTGAAACATAACATCTAGTATTTGTTGTTAAGAGATGAAGAGTGAGGCCCTTCATAGACTGGACTCTATGTGTGTGTGTGTCCATGTTGTCTCACCAGACTTGGGGTTGCAAAGGACAGGTGGACTGCTGCCGAGCGTAGGACTGCTGCTGTAATAACCGCTGCTGCTACAGCTGCTGCTCATGCTGCTCCGCCGAACTCCGACCACCACCTTAATCTCTTTAGTGGGACTCACTGAGACAGAGAGCGACAAAGAGAGCTGTGAGACCACCGACAGACAGGACAAAGCTATGAAGCTGGATCTTTCTTTCTTTCTACCTGCAGGTCAGTCAACAGCATGAAGAGTAGCAACCCCAGCTGTGTTTACATAAGAGCCTTTTACTTCATCAATATTTATATTCTCAAGGCAAATCCCTCATCTAATCCCCCTCAATTAGTTCAAACTAGCACATATGTTTGAAAAGAGTAGGTTAAACTATCTCTACCATAGTTTGCTAATTAAAGTGCATGTTCCCCAGAGGAACTAGCATTGAGTAAGTGATGAGACAAGGTTTTAATGGAGAATCTCCAGTAGTAGTTATTAAGATAAAGATGCTTCAAGCACAGCTCTAAACCCAGTCCATCTGGTACCAGAGTTTGCTTAAGATAGAGAACTGGACTCTGTTTCTTTTAGATTTACAGCTGAGCAGCTAAACTTTGCTGCTGAGCAGCACTTGTCCAATCATTTTACATTCACGTAAATATCTTTGTGAAAATTGTGAGTCCCATTTAGGGAAAGTAAACTTGACAGTGTGATCGCACAACAGGACTCAACACTTTACCATGTTCTTCAGCCTGGCAACACAAATACCTCTACGGTGTTATCTTTATATGATGGATACAACCAAGGACACCAGTCATTGTGTTTGTGTGTGTGTGTGTGTGTCAACAGAAGATAACGCAATAGGCGTTAACCTGTCCCTGTGTTTTTCCCCCAGAAGACTGAATCCAATAACTGAGGGTAATATTGAAATTTTACAGTGAGAATAAAGAAAAAACACTTATGAATAAATTTTAAGTTTTCCGTCAGGTTTTAATTGAAGAACAGGTAACCTCATGTTCTGACCACTACTAATAGCTGGCATACTATTAGACACAAATGGTAAGAAATGGTAAATGGTTCAGTTTGTACCTGAGAGGAAGCTGGTGTTGCCTCCATCTGAGTTCTGTTTGCGGAGACAGAAGGGACTGTCGTGACTCTCTGGGATGCTGCGGCTGCGCTCGTGAAGGAGTTCGATCAGCCGCCGTCGACGCCGGAAATTCATCCTGAACTGGTAGAGGAGGGGCCCGTCGACAAAGTGGTGCTTGTAGGTTACTGGTGACAAGGAAAAATGGACACGGAGAGAATAAATGAGCTTTGTTTCAGAGGAAGAGAGAGGGAGAAATAAGACAATGTTGAAAGCATGAAAGGCTTTCGACACTTCATCATGATGGATATTCACCGATGTCTGATCTGAAAAACTAAATCTCGTCTGCGGTTCTCTCAGCAACAGAAATGTCTTCTTAAGAATAAAGTATGAAGAAGGCAGAGTGAGGCATGAGGAAATGGACTAATTACCACCACTCAGACATGAACAGGGTTTCTCTGCAAAATGGTAGTCAGACTCCAACGTAAAATGATTTGAATAACTAAAGGGAATATGTCATATTTATTTCCAATGATCAGCTTGGCTTAAAAAAAAAAACCCTCACAGATTCTGCTGAAACTCTGAACTCAACTGAGCAGCGCTAAACAAACTGACCACTGAGCTCACATCACCTGTGCTGAACAAACATAACGTAACCTTAGAGAGCGTCGCCCTCCGCCTCCACAGCTGAGCTGACAAGACCAGCTGGACCAAGCAGATCACGTGTAACTGTCGGTCCACCATCACCAGCTTTTATTTTACCGTTAGCTTTGTTTTAATAATAGAAAAGTATTTTATGAATTCAGAGATCCTCAGATAGAATTTTGGAAAAATGGAAGACAAAAGATTAAGATTAAGATACACAGTTAACAGCCCAGATAAATAAAACAATTTAATTAAATTGTATTTACCTTTTTTAAATGTATTGTCTCTATTTAAGGTTGTTATGAACCTCCCTTTTAGATTTTGATATCGATATAAGTCTTGGTTTTCAAAATTATAATGGAAAAGTACTACAATGAATCACAGGAAATGCAGGTCAATGAACCACACACCTACATTCATCAGATACCTGCGTAGAGACTGTAGGTCAATAGCCTTTGTTCGACAAGTAAAACCTTGAACTGTATTCAAACCGGTTTATTTTCATTTGCCCTCTATAGCCGCAGTTCTTCTTACCCAACCTCCTTCATGAGGATTTAGAGTTTCAAAGACCAAACACGGCCCTGACTCTCTTGCTGAAGCCTCAATGAAATGATTTCCATGGTTTAAATAGATCATGTTGCACTAGTAAGCACGAATGACGATTCAAACCCATTACAAATATTTCATGTAGTTTGATTTAATTCATAAATTCTCTTATTTATTCATTATGTACACATATTCGATAATGGAATACGTGTACATAGCAATAGAAGGTACACATTTGAACATGGTTGATATTCACATGCCCTTCGTCCACCCCTCCAACATCAGTGACCGTCAGTTATTGTCTGTCAAATGCTAATCCAGTGTGTTTATACAGTGAAGCCCTTTAGTTATCGTTTAACAGCCGACAGTACAACAAAAACACACACTGAGCTCGTGGTTAGTCCACATTTCCTTTTGTGGTTGTGAAGCTATTGTCAACCTAACAAAATCCTTTTATTATATGGGACAAAGAAAGACACACACTAGTGAACACCCTTTAGGGGAGAGTTTTACTCTCCTCACCACAATAAAGGACTGAACTAATGCAACACTGAAATGCTACTTTCTCTTTGCTAGTTTTCTAATTCTTCTCGTGCTGGTTTAAACTGATTTAGGAGGAAATTCTGTCAATATAAGATGTACGTCATAACACCTTGCCCAGTATGATGACAGCGTACTATTGGCTGACTGTGTTTAGCAGAGCAATAGATCTACTCTACTAAGTCATGTGATGCATTTACTTACATTATCGGCACATTTTACTTTAAGGCCTGTTTTAAAGCTACCTCCTGCCTAATATCAGCTGGTCAGAAGTATAGTGTAGAAACACAGCTACCACATTGTCCCTCAGAAAACAATGATGACCCAACACAACGTGGATCCATCCACACTTGCCTGAATGTGAATGAATGAATGTGCGAGTATGACCTCTGCCCAGCAGAGCGTCTAGGAAAGCAGATTAGATAGTCTATATCTCTACTTCTCAAACATGTTAATGTGTTTCTAATGGGAACATTATCACTACAGATAGATCATTTTAAATAACCATCTACTGTAACTACAGGGCGTATGAGGATATGAAACAGTGCAAAGTCTGCATATCATCCACTAGTGGAGCAGTTATTTCCACAGGGAGGATGACACTACGAGGCCAGCAAGACGCTAATCAGGCTCCTTATCAGGGAGAAGACATCAACAATGTTATGGCCTGTACTGGAGTACTGATAACATTCAACTGATAAGCATTCAAATAATTATGCCTTTAACTGGCCTGGTTTAACCTGCTGTAGCACGTATTCACACCTGGGAGCAACATGTTTGATTACACACAAAGCATTTTTGTTTGATTTTAATGTTTGAAGTTGATTAAACACTAACTTTGTGAAAAATAAAATATATCAATAGAAATGCCTCTTGTTGCTTGTATTCAAGTTGTTATTAAAAGATGTTTCTGTTTTCATTCTGGAACTAAATCTCAGTGCTGGAGAGTTTAAAGTACTTTACTTAAGTATGTCCATGTTTTGCAACTTTATATTTCTTCTACATTTGAGATGAGAACAGTGGACTTTTTACTTCACTACATTTATCTGATACTACATAATTTTACACATTCATAGTTCACTGGCTGCTGTAGTAGAGCATTTTTTGTTTTACATTTTTGACATTGTGCCGTTTGCTAATGGATGCAATGTAATATCCAGAACATATCCGTCACAAATTCCACTACTTCTGCCTGTTTTCAGGTCCTTCCACACACACACACACACACACCATGAAATCACTCATTGCCCTCACCTCGTCTTCCACGCCCATCTCACCTGCAGCACATTCTGTTTTTAGTCCCTCACTATTTACATCCATCCACTTGCACTTGATCCCTGGCAGAATGTCTTGTGTGTTACTGCCAACCTCTCCAGCGGTATTCTAGTTTCTGCATCTGATCTGCCTGTTCCGACCCTGCCTGCCCCTTTTTGGATTTGTTTGCCCGAGTGACTGATCTCCCGGTTTTAACCCTGCCTGAAAACTGAGTAAACTGAACTGTCCTTGTATCTCTGTCTCTTTCTCGTGTACAAGTAACCTTTAAATGATCAGCTTATAAAATGTGATTAATATTGACATTGTAAAAGATCCTTTATAAAAAATGTAAAATTAGCTCAACCTCGATTATCTTACAGTATATTAAAATTAATATTTTTTACATAGTGGTATTAGTATTTTCACTTGTGGCCAGAGTATCTCTTCCTCCACTGCTAAGACTATCGAGCTGAACAAATCACATAAAACTTAAATCACATATTCGTAGATTACATGATAGCCCCACAGTTAGTCCAACTTGTTGACCTCCTGATGCCTGTGACATTCAGCTCACATTTCCTTGCGTATATCACTCGGTAACATTGAGTAACTCAACTCATCGTGGACGGTGTATTTATACTGTGTTCTGTGTCCTGCTCATCAGTGCAGGACCGATTCTACTGGCAGAATGCGTTTGTCATATTTATTAATTATTGGCGTCTGCATGTTTTGACATTCTGATTGTGACGTCATTATTAAATAACCCGGAGTATGATTATGGCGTCATTTGAACACTGGAATGAATTTATTAGGCTCAATGTTTTGGGGGAAATTGAAATGATACGACTCATCAAACCAGACACTCAGGAATGATCAGCCTCACGTGACTGAATGAAAATGACAATAAATTATGTAAAAGGTGTCTCTCTCTGTCTTTAATTGTATCCATAATAAAAGTTATTGAGGGAAATAACAGATGATGAAAAGACAAATCTTTCTAATAATCAAAGAAAGTGGTTTGTGGTCCTTTTGTTGTTCAGACCTTCAATTAACATGCTATATTCTTAACCAGATGGTGAATCAGAAAATAGATGAAATATAAAACTTGAGTTTAATCTCTGATCCGTCTTCAGTCTGGTATGAAACTTCAGTGATGTTGAGAAACATCAGATCAGTCCAATCAGCTGCAGCGTCCAATCACATAACTGATGAACAGGAAATGTTTTAGCGGCTGACACGCAGCCGCTAAAACATTTCCTGTAAGGCTGCTCTTGGGCATCCCCGCTCATGGCTCCTCAGAGATTCCTCCTCGCTGCTCTCTCCTCAGAGCAGAAATAAGAGCTTTGGTACGGCCGTCAATATGGCGGCGCAGAACAATTTCCGGTTCGAGGATCGATGAGCGAGGAAAATGACGAATAAGAGAGTTGAGGATGTACCTTAAGAGACTAGTGAAATATAATCCCATAATAATCAGCCAGCGCGACATATAATGTGGGTCAGTTCAGAACGTCGGTGTAAGAAGTCTTTTCATAAAATATTTTTAAAAGAAAGGCACAACTGTAATCCAGGTTAGTACTTTCTAGACATATATGATGCTTAAATGGGCAAATCGTCGTCCTGTGTTAAAAACTGCTGCATGCTCAGATTCAACTGCACTTGACTTTGTAAAGGACATTTTTTTCCAAGAGTCAAAAGTGTTTAAGTGTGCAGATAGGGCAGTAATCACACTATGAGTCAGTACAAGTATAGGAGTCCGGACAGCAGAAATGTGTCACCATGAAGTACTAGCTGAGCTGTTTCACAGGATCATGCAGAGGAGAGACGTGACTACATGAAGTACCATTCACAGATAATTAATCTGTCAATACTGCACTCAGACTGTGTGACACTCAGTTGAAGGAAGTAATATAATGTTGAAAGACTTGACATTAAATTAAACACTGTACACACTAATTGAATGATACAGGTGTTGCTTGGAACTGCGAGCCGTTCAAATAGTTCCCAGTACATAAAAGAACAGTTTCCCTGTCTTCCTCACCATGCTGGATGATGCCATGTTCGAGAAGCCTCCGTCCCAGCTGCCCTGCCTCCTCCCTGGTTGCCATCTCGCCCTCCTGTAGCAGCCAGTCGATGAACTCAGCGGCCACCAGCGCCCGCTCAAATGTCCCGTTCTCCTCCTCTCTGGTTTGTAACAAGGTGTTTTCTGTGTTCATCAGCCTGTGGAGAGAAGAAAGCAAAGTTTAATTGGTTATGAAGTCAAAGAGTGTGACGGAGGAGATCGTTGCATTCAAAAGGCGATCTAATCCGATCCATACACGAAGCTAAAAATGTGTGACCCACTACACTCAGACAGTTTGAAGTCAGAGGTTTAGCTTCATGGGAACTGTGAACCAAACCATCAAAGTAGCACCTAAAGTAATAGAGATGCATTGATACAGATATTGGTCCGATACTGACTCAAACAGCTGGATTGGGTATCAGTGACAATGGGCCAATCTGGTATCGAATACCATTATTTTAATAAATAAAAAAAATGTAGTACATTTATATCTATGCATTATTACATTATGTTTTACAAAGTTGGGAAGCAACGTTTAAGTCAAGCCTGGTGTTGCTTAAAAGAATGATCCCATTCACATCCACACAGTGAGACAATCAGCTTATCAATTAAACACTGGCATCGGATCAGTACTTAGTATCCAAAGCCCAGGTATCACGATTGGGACAGAAAAAGTCAGGTCAGTGCATCCCTATGAAGTAAAGTACTCTTGACTGTATCAGGAAAATAAATGTGATTATGTTTCAAAATTTATTTTGCAGCTCTGGTGGATGTCTCCATAGCTACATCTGGCTGGGCTCATGTACTTTAGCAGTGCTACACACAGCACATACTCATCTAATGGGACGAAATGCGAGTTCTCAGAAATGGTGCAACATTTACAATCATTGGACATAATTTGACCCTAAAGCACTATTTAATTACCCAAGAGATGCGTTCAGTGTTCAGCAAAACTAAGGGTTACAGGGAGTAAAATAGCTAATTTTCAGCAGGGAAAATCGTCCAAACCAGCAGCTCTACCCCTTCTCTCCACTCTGTAACCTGCACAGTCAAACGCACAAACACTGCAACTGTCTCTGGATCAGCACTTCAGCCACATAGAATCTTAAAACAGTCATTTTGTTTATAAATGTGTGTAATTCTTAATAGGATTACATGAAGCGGGTGGTGTTATCTCTTCCGGATGACACTCAAACAATCAAAGTCAGACAAGTACACACATGCACAGAGAAGAGTAGCTGACTCTCCCCTGATAAACACACATTCACACCCATCTCTCACACCCAAACGCTGTCATCTGAACATTCACACAGCATAAATCAGCTAGGCAGTGGTTACAAGAAACGATAAGCTTTCTGTGACACACCTGTACATGTCAAAACATGTGCTTGCAACTAAGTTTACCGTCAAAGAGACAGAAACACTAAACTTGCCACATCCTTGTTGGCAGTGTTTTGCTGGCACAAATTGCATTCCCACATTCTGTTTAATTGGCTATCAATCAATTACTAAACAGTCGACTCAACAATCAGAGAAACACACTGAATATTTGCACCACCGTCCTATGGAGTGCTGCAGGAATGAGTCCTAAAACCTGTAGGCTACATGAGACAGCATTTTTGCACTTCTAATCCCCTCATCTCATAGTCTATGCTTTTTTAATGGGTTTCTGGTTAGAGGCCTGAGATAAGATCTGTGAGAAGTTTTGTTCGTCAGTAAATACCCCTCTCGTGACTTTTGAAGCTTTTACGTGTCTTAAAAAGTGTCTGAATGAGACTAGAAAACGTTATCACAGCCTCGTTCAAACAAGCTCATGTGCACGTGGTGTAGTTCATTTACAGCCTAACATTAGCTTTTTACCATTGGGTATCTTGCAGAACAAAATGTGCAAGTATCCTACTAAAAGGCCTACAAAAATACATCATCCCTGCAGCCCTCTATAACCAAAGGCTTACGGCTCCGGGATAGGAATCGTTGACAACCACTGATCTACTTAGACCAGCCCAAACTGGAGACAGGAACCAGTGGTGCCCGCCTATCTGTACGGTTGTTGTAAGTTAGCTTTAGAGGTGCTGATAAGCGGATTCTGTTACCGTTGGACAGCGCCAACTTAGCTGTTTCCAGCATTTTCAGTCTTTATGCTAAGCTAAGCTAACCAGCTGCTGGCTCGAGCTACATATTTACTGTACAGACCCGACAGTGGCATTGATCTTCTCATCCAACTCTTGGCAAGAAAGCAAATAAGCGTATTTCTGTCTGGCATTGACAAGCCATCAGCACGTCTATTGTTCATGGGAGACAATTTAACATCTTATGGGATTAGTTGCAAAACCTCTCGAGCCCAGGAAAAACAGCTTCCCCTTTAATGAAGCTAAATGAGGATATGTGAAATTAAACTAAATGAAACCTAAATCAGGTGCAGCTTGTGAAAAAGCATCCTTTCTGCTAGGAGGCGCCCATCGTCCCAGTGACGTTCATTCAACTATGACTTATGATCAGAGCTGTAGGCCCCCATTTAAAGGGATGAATTAGGTGACACTGTATTCATCAAAGTTCAACCTCGGGTTAAGTTAAAAATAGAACTGCAGGAAAGAAAAATGACTGCTTCAGTCCTTCACTCATGTAAAGTCAACACACGACAGAATACATTCGTGTGAAACTTTGATGATTAGGAGCTTTGGTGGGCCCACATGAGAAGACAACATCATAATACAAACGTTGAAATAACTGGACATGTTCCATGAGGTGTGGCTGTGTACATAACGCCATTTAATCTATTTAAACATGTTAAGTCAATAGATCATGTAATGTTAGCTTTAAGGGATTGACTCAAAGCACTGTACTCAAAGTGAGCACAGTGCTTTGAATGGTAGCATCCTGAGTGCTATATAGGGAAAGACGTGAGACTGTACATACAGCATGCAAATGGTTCATGATAACTTAAAGTGGGACGAGGCGAGCTGCCGTGACCTGGATACGCACTCAGCGTAGTTGTTCAGTCAGCATACCTGACTCAGCTGGAGTAATGCCCACTGAGACGCGTTTGTAGGACCACCAGCCTTTTACCTGCTCTCAGATTTGGTCATTAAAGAGGGTCCCTGATGACTCTCTTGGGCCATGCAACAACTTTTAAAAGCAGAAATACCACTTTGAGGGTCATTTAAGGGACATGTGATGTGAGAGCAAAATAGAGTAAGCAAGTCACAGGCAGGCCAACGTTTTAAAAATAAACGAATAAACAATGAATAATAAAAACAGACCGAGAATCATCTGACCTGGAGGATGATTTGGAGGAAGCAAAATGTGTTTTTTTCTTTTCCAGGCCTTACCTTTAATTATTTAATGCTGGACCTAAGTCATTTCTAAATGTAGTTTATTTCTGAAGAGAGCAAAAGTGGAAGTAATCAAGGTGTCATGGCCTCCTCCTTTTAACTCTATTTTGTTGCATTTGCTTAAAAAGAGAGGCCGACAGCTCAGTATTATTCAGCATTATTACTTTAAAAAGCAACGTTTGTGCTTCTATTGTCACTTTCTATCGCCAAGTTAGATTTTTAAAAATATTTTTTTTTCCCTTGTTTAGTTCAATTTGCTCTGGTAGTTATTGCAGTATTTTGGGAAAATACAAAAAAAACAATGCTATACCTCATTCAGAACCCATGATTAGAAAATAGAGGCTGCATTTGTTGCCGTTTCCTACATGGCCAACCTCTCAGAATGTTTATGCGAGCACATTGTCACACTTCATGACCCCATTTTAGCTGCACTGTGGTAACTTGACAGCACAACTTGTGCTGTAAATAAAACCAGTTCTGAACCTTCAATGACATCACTTTCTAATGTCAAAGCGGTTTTATTTCCACAGCTCTTAATCTCGGTTGCAGTGTCCAAAGGCTCCTAACAGCGACCTCATGGAACAACAAATAAAAGATAACGTTGCTTAATGTACTTTTCGGGACTCTCGGTAGAGATTAGCATTACTTCAAACTAATCTAGCCTAGTTAAGTTAAAACACGAAATGTTCAAATACCTTTATGGTAAAACTTCCTTGGCTAATAACTTCGATTTATTGTAATAGCCTAAGACATTCTACCAGTTATCAGTAAGTCATGTGGAAACGTTAGGATCTACTCTCAAGCAGACAGCAGCTGATGTAATTAACCAGCCATTATCAGTCGTAACTTAGCCGAACAGTGACACGGACGTCTTCTTACTTTATATTGGTTGAACGCACGATGAACGAGTGGTATGTTTGGAAGTTAGTGGTTGTGTTGCCCTCTCTTTATTAAGCAGCATGCATGTTTGTACCTGACAGGAAGTAAAAGCATGTGCAGGATGTCTGTAATGCTGGAAACGGCCACATGTAAGGTGGTGTAGTGTATGCAATTCGCAGTTAATGTGCCAAATGGGTCCAAATACAAAATGCCACAACATTTGGTCCGATTGGTCTAAAAGTCATAAAATCTGGTACGGAGGTACTTTTGGCATGTATATAACAGCACAACTTCACCAAGTTTTAGATCAAGAGAAAAATAAGACATTGGGCACATGGGACTCCTTTTTTCCCTAAAATATAATAGAGTATATTGCAAAAACAATAGTCCCAAAAACTAAATATAGTACGAGAAGAAAAACTGACCAATTGTTCAGTTGCGGGAACAAATGGGACTGTGGTGCCTGGGCAATGAGAGACAGAGTCTAAACTGAGTTGTTTCGTAGCCTTGAAAAAGACACACGGAGCCGATAAGCAGCATTGTCTGACTCTTTCCCAGTGAGGATCCTCTGCTGCGGGTGTGAATGTGTGTGCACAAGAAGCGGGCCATCGATGCTCAGTGAATCTACTCCACGTAAATGAAGGTTAGATTCAAGTGTTTTGGTTCATTTATTCAAAAGGCAATTTGTTTCATTTAATAGTTCAATATGAGCATGACTAGCTCTTTTATATTGTTGCCATTCAACCACAATCTAGTGTACACATTCACAAGTAAACAGTCCAACTAGTGAACAATGTTTTAAGAAGGCCTGTTAAACATTGTGCTCTCCGAGTAAGCCTGTCGCCTAGGAAATGCTGTCTAGACAACGGTTTGAAATGTCTTCCTGCGTTTTTTTTGTTTATTGGTGTGCGTATGCTGATTTGACAGCACCAGAGATCAAAGTGTGTTTGCAGAGCGCTGTTTATTTTTCCAATGGAAAAACTAGATGTGAATTAGGCTGCAAGGGTCCTTGTTGAACATACAGTTTACATGCGTGTTAGCATGCTAACATTTGCTAATTATCACTGAAAACAGATTGTTATTTGCTTTGCAGGTATTTAGTCAGAACAAATGTACTGAACGAATAAACACCTGATGATGGCGTTAGAAGAAATGTCAGGGGATCGCTAAAGTTATCACATTCATCCTGAGAGAGACATGAATGTGTGTACCACATTTCATGCAAATTAATCTTATAACTGTTGAGATATTTCAGTCTGGACCAAAGTGGAGGAGCGACCTACATTAACATCCCCTGAACCACTCCGCTAGCACGGATAAGAAAAGCTTATCGGTTTATGAATTCAAATTTCTGTTTAAGACGATCAATCTAAGATCTCGTTTAGAAATACTGAGATTAAGTTGAATGTTTGCAATCCTCTCACCAAAGAACCAAATCATATATTTGACCTCTGGGAGATGGTTGGTTTGTTACCTTTGCAATAAATGTAATCATGCAGCAACTCTAGTTTGCAAGGAAGCAACCACCACAGCGGAGGTGTGTGCGTGTGTGTGTGTGTGTGTCTCTCCTCGGCTGCACCATGGTGATTACATAAACACATAGCTTTGAGAGCTGCAACGGCAGATGTCTACCCTTAGACTATTTCTTCCTCTTATGCAACTGCTCTGTCTGTGTGTGTGTGTGTGTGCATGTTTGAGAGAGAGCGTGTGCACATGAATGTGCGTGTGCACATGAATGTGCATGTGGTTAAAAAAAACATGAAAAATAGGTCTCTGTTTATAAGCGTGTTGCTGTGTATGCGTTAAGAGAGGCATAGAAATATTGTTTACTCATGGGACAAAGAGGGGGCAGGATGCATAGGACAGGGAAGGAGAGTCAAGCTGTGTGTGTGTGCGTGTGTGTGTGTGTGTGTGTGTGTGTGTGTGTGTGTGTAGTACAAAAAAAAAGACATTGAGTGTGTGTGTGTTAATGCAAAGAGGGTGTTAGCGTGAATCCTAAACTGTAGAGATGCCACTGAGAGGAGTGGAGAGACACAGAGGAAGACTTTGGGGTTACTATAGAAACAATTAGTCTCATCAGTATTGGAACACTAGCATCATGGGTAGAAAGCTGACAAACAAACAGCATCATTAGTGGTGTCCTCTGGCCTCTAAATCCAGCCCATCTCTGGACAAATGCTACGAGTTAAGATGTTTCCAATGTCTTGATTTTCCAATCCCTGAAGCCTCCCACTGCGGTCAACAACCAGTCAATACGATGCCCTCGAAATCTAATGAAATCCAATTTACCAGCAAAACAAATTTTCCAAACATTAATGGTGGCAGCATTTCTGACGCATTCAAATCATGCCGTTGAGAACGCTCTCGCAGAGAAATGAAGAGGAAGACAGGAAATACATGCATGGCATGTGCTATTGCTTGCCAAAAGGCCACAGCACCAGATTGTGAAGTGATAGTTCACCGTTCATCACGTCAACTTTACTAGTACCATCTTTGAGGAGGTACGCCATATAGCTTAATACACTCAGTAAAATTGCTTTGCTTTGTCAAAAAGTTACAAATTCCACCTGAAAAACGGTCCCAGCCAAGAAATATTCGGACACATAACTCCACCCATTTCCAGTCTTTATGCTACGCTAAGCTACCGTAAACAGCTGCTGGCTATAATGCCATACGTATCATACAGATATAAGAGCGGTGGGTGATCTTCTAATCCAACACAGCAAGAAAAATAAAAAGAGAGAGATGCCCGGGGACTTTCTATTTCCATTACACAAATGTATGAAAGGCCATGTTCCCTCAATCCCTCTCATAGCTCCTCTACGGCTGAGTGGTTGTGTTTGAGCGTGTTCATACTTCTCATAGATCCTCTGCCCCCTCATGAAGACTTTGGCTTCACTGTCCAACGGGAATGTGCCGTCATCTTTCCGGAAGCGGTAAAACAGCTTCAGGTCTTTGAACTCCCGGTGCTCGTCACACACTGAAAACACACGCATGCACAGGGGGATTAGTTTTGAGGTTATGACTAATGAATGTTGGGTGTAGTTAATGATCAATTAAGAAACACAATATAGCATAAGCAAGCGTGTCACATAATGGGAACATAGGAACTTTTACTATGTTAGTATAAAGCAGTCAGTGAAATCTTTAAATCGTTAAATCATTTATGTACAGCTGGGATGAGTTAATATTGAATTATCTCTGTATAAACTTCCACTAAAAAGGAAGAGGCAGCCAACTCTTTTGTCTCCGTTTCAATGTTTGGTCAAAAGGGAAACAGCAAAAAAAAAGTAGATACTGTACAAGACTAAGCCCACACACTTTGTGCACACGTACACACACACACACACACACACACACACACGCGTACAGTAGCTCAGCTTTACCGTGGTGAATGATGCTCTTGTCTAAGAGTTTCTGTATGATCTTGATCGCCGTGTCTCGGTCCGAGGCCTCCTTGTGTTCGATGAGCCAATCAATGAGCTCCTTGGCCACAAAGCAGTTTGGGTAAGTACGCAGGTGGTGCCGCCGATCCTTGATCACTTTCGCCTCATGGAGCCGCAGCCTGGAGGGCAGCAAACAACACCAAACAGAGGGGAAAATAAATCATCACGAGTTCTATGACATGCTAAACTTTTGATTTAGACTTTTTTAATTTGAAATCAATGACTTGAAGTCGATAATAGTAACAACTCCTACTGTTATAAGAATGAGAGTAATGACAAACGTTTCACCGTCTGGAGGGGAACAGTCCCTGTTGTAGTTATGTGAACTGCATGTCATATTTATTAAGAAAAAAACATCTTCTAGAAAACATTTAAAACATGCACCTAAAGATAAATATTTGATGCATTACCGATATCTAAATATTGCTGTTGCAATCACAACCGATACCAGACCACGCGTGATGTTGGTTTGTTGTTGATGAAACTATATCATTTTTGGGCTGCTGAGGTATCATGAACCTGACAATGCGTCGTCTCCCTTAAAATGTGTTTAATTAATTAGTTTAATTTATTCAGAGACGACATCACACCAACTCCATTAAACTAAAGGTCAATTTAATATTTCTCTCAAGTTGGGCTGAAAGCTAATATTTGGATTGGGAGAGAAAGGAGGAACAAGCAACCCCAGACTTGCTGGTTTCATTTTAATCTTTAATGTCACATTATCATTATTAAGCCAACAGATAAACTGCAATGTATTTTATATACTGAAAATAAAAGGTGACTAAAAATGACCATCATATTTTAAATACCTGCAATCAAAAGCCGATGCCTAAGTTGCCAACCTGGTAACCGCTTTTAAATGTTAGTTCTTAGCGCTTCATTGAAAAATTGTCTGCAGGGATTTATATAGTGACTACATTGCAGGAGGACATGACAATCCTCTTAAGCCTATATAGATGGCCTAGATGCTGGTTTCACATCAGCAAGGTGACCCTGATCATTGTGAAACAGCCCTCCACAGCCTTAGCAGAGCCTCCTGCAGCTATAGCTAGTACCCCTCTGTGCCGAGTCTGTGTGCAGCTGGCTAGCATCACTCCGGATTAGCAGTGACAGCCCTGGTCCAAGGCTGCCCAGTAAGACTTCACTGCCAACCAGGTCTGGCATCATCCTCTCCTCCTCCTCCTCTGTTCAGCTTCAGTGGGTTTCATTCCAATCTACCAATAAATTGTCTCAAATGGAGCTGGAAACGAAATCATCCATCTTGCCGTTTCCTCACAGGACGATCGGGTGTACGACTAATTGTTGTGGTAGGTGTTCCTGTTGCTGCCTTGGTTACCACTCCGTAGCAGCATCACACGACGACAGGAAGGAGCGTTTCTGAATGGGCCTCTGGCTCCCAGTATGACCGTAACGATGCTGAATCCCAGGCTGCAAACATTCACAAAGCCTCCCCTCTCTATCGCAGTCTGACATTGTGCAACAAACGGTCTATTCACAGCTATGAACTAGTCACAAGCCTTACTACAGCAGCTGCATGTGTCTGTGTGTCACGGTATCCCCGTCTTTCTGTCTGAAACGGATCCGCTTTACGGTGCAAGCTGTCGACATGATGGGACACAAATGGGTGATAAGATATTCCAAAAACAGCCAACAAACTGTTATCAGTACCGGGAACTCGTGTCTCACGAGCTTGTGATAAAATGATCAAACAAGGGTGTGGATACGGTACACTCCTTGCTTTTATACCAACAAGTGTTTCACATCAGGTCAAATTGTATTCTTTGACTTCCTCATTTCATCACTTGTTCTGAAATAACAATTCAGATCAAAAGGACAAAGCTAAAGCCGGGGGGGGGGGGGGGGGGG
>NW_022280043.1:441685-451685 GCF_004355925.1 Anarrhichthys ocellatus
AAGGTAAAACACTGAGGGAGAGCATCAATCATTAAACTGTCCTGTGTGTGTTTGTACTGCAGTGTAACGAGACTACAGGCAAAGCCAACGTGCACCTAGTTCCAGCTTAGTTTAGCATGTTTAACATTTTCTAGTTAGCAATGAACGCAACGTACAGGAAAATCATTGTTGTGCAGGTATTTCAGCAGAAACCAAAGCAGTGGACAAATATTTTTTTTAACCGATTCATCCTGGGGGGACATAAATTGTTGTACCAAGTTTCATGGCAATCCATCCAATAGTTATTAACATATTTCACTCGAAACCACAAATGTCAATCTCATCTTTGCGCTACAGGAAATGACAGCGGATCACCAAATCAATAGCGTGTATCCTCTTGGGACCATGAATGCGTGTACAAAATGTCACGGTAATCCATTCAATAGTTGTTTTAGATAGATATTACAGTCTGGACCAATGACATTGCCATCCCCAGAGTCATGCTTGCTGGCTTGGCTAAAAAAGCTCTCAGCTCTCAGAATGTACAATATGCAGAAAGACAGAGACTTGAATGTCTCAACCTCGAGCCCTTTCCCCCAGAACAGCAGCGTCTCCGAGGCAGGGGACTCTGAGACAGACAACCCAGCGTTCACTGACACTTGCCACTCTGCCAGCTGGCAGCCTCAGTATACAGCTGTGCCAGAGACACTGCGCACACACACACACACGAATACACACAGTACACAATGATAAACAGGAAAACACACACTGGTGCTAAGCAAAAGAACACCAAAGAGTATATTCAGGCACAGACTATTAATCTCTTGAGGTGATGCCTGGTGTTGCTATTTATGGTTCTACAGAACAGAACAATGTTACAGCGTGTACCACTTCAGAAACAGCAAAAGCTCTAACTCAGTGTATCCCCACCCAGCTGGAAAGCACAACTCAGCAGTGGTGTGCTTTCCTCATAGTTCGGGGGGGGGGGGGGGGGGGGGGGGGGCTGAAATTCCTGGCATTGGTGCCATGCTTTACCTACTGAGCCTCTATTCATCTATTCAGGGTTTTGGGGCCTTTCTTTGCGTACGGAAGGTCAAAAGGTGCAGCGTGCCAACAACACTGCATGAGACAGCAGTGCAATTCCCTGTTAGGATGAACGGGCAGGGCATGACAATGATTAGTAGGTTGATCATTGCCTGTGCAGCTCAAAGGGTGCTGAATTACCGGAGCAACAAAAAAAAAAAATTAAAAAAAAAATGACTCATGCGTTCAGTCCTTAAAAGCAAAACAGCCTCCTGCAGAATGTAGACACTGCCTCATGGCTGATATGTGCATGTGATGTAGGTGAGGGGCAGCAGCGTGCACGGGGAGGGTTGTGCATGTGTGGATGCCTTTGTTTGGCCGTGCATGCTGCAGTGGAGCTGAAGGCTGCCTGTAGGGCCGGCTAGCAGTGAGGGAGAGCTACATGCATGATCATTAACCTGCTGTCACACATGCTTACAGCACCCACTTTTCTCAGTCATCAGGTCACAAAAACGTGCAAGAGGGAGCATGAAAACTAACTAAACAATGATTATGTACTTACAGGATTTACAAAGTGTTAGGTATTCAGCCATGACTGTATAGTTGGTGGTGAGTTTGCAGACGACCCTGACTGACATGCCACAGCTGCTTTCATTGTGTGACCTACATGCAGAGCCGGGGTCAGCGGGATTTCTGACCAGGGACCGACCGACCTACCTCAGCTGTTCTCCGGTGACGAGCACCTCGGCCAGCCGCTCCAGCTCTGCAGCCTTCTTCTGCATGGTGTTCCCGATGCAGTCCATCTCTCTGCTAACATAAGAGGCACAATCCCAGGGTGGGTTTTTTTTGTTAATGCCAAACAAACACATAAAGATTTCTCTCACCCAGATCTGTAAATGAGTTTAAAAAAAAAAATGTGTTAGGCAAAGTGTGCACCCGTATCTTTCCAGCTGACACACACACAGAAAGGGGAACGAATTGATTGAAAAGCCATCCACGCGGTGGTGATTTCAAAAAATAGACTGACAGACACCTCGGTTTTCGCTTACCCTTCAAGCAACATTGAGACAGAAAAGAGGAGTCTTTTGATAATTCCTTTGATGAATGAGGAGGGAAATTATTCCATCCCAGGAAACATGCAACAATGCAGTCACTCACAGCCCAGCCCCTCAGTTTGTCGGCATCTCCATTAGTCCACTTTTAATTCCTCGAAAACCTCCAACGTCTCCAAATATCTGCACGCGCACATTAATGCATGCGTGCATGCCGCGTTCCCTTCACGAATGCCTCAAACGCTACTTATCTGGTGTTTTTTTCGACGCACCGCTCGTGAAAAACCGCCGAGTGCTTTCTCTCAGCGTTTGGGTCGGTTTGTTTGTCAGTGATGTGTGCACGTTTTTTCGCCACGGCGCAGCCAGCACCCATCCACAAACCCCCCCCCCCGCATTGGGAGGTATCTGATGACGTCACTGGGGGCGGGGTTACAGAGGCACGCGAGTGCGCTCGATTCATACACCGCCTGGTCCTGGTAAGATGTATAGGGGTGGCGTGGGTTGGACATTGGATGTAGTTTTAGTTTGCACGCCTTTGTACTTTACATGCGGTTTTATTTTGTAAATCACGGACCATGCTGTGTAATATGTGACCAGTTTAGAATCAGAATTTTTTTTTTCTCCTTCCTCTTCATCTTGAGTGATTTTGATGGTTAGGTCTGATTTATTTTGCCAAACAGCTGAAATGTGAAAAGGATCCTTCTGAGCGGCTTTATATTCAGCCTACACCAAGTGCGCCAGAAAGCTGAATTTTGAATATTCAACCACCGTTTCCCAGGAGGATCAGCAGAATCAGTTTGTGTTCCTGGAGATATCCGTGAGAGTTAACCTGCCTGAAAGTTATCTCCTTCCAAAATACCAATATTTTCTCCAGTTCTATACCCAATAATCAAATAAGATGGAAATAAAACTATCACTACAACATTTTAAAAATACAAAGTGAGAGTGTGCAACATCCTGCAACAAAATTCACAAAAACAAAAGCATGCTATAGCCACATATCAACAACTCAATTTAATTTATATCACAACTGCATGGAATTCTTGACCCAACCATAATTTTTTACAGCTGATTGTATCTCTTAATCCCTTTTACAGTTATGATTTAAAAAGTGTTCATCATGTTTTAGTATAAATCCCATATCATCATTATTACTATCATCATTGAAATGTCCTGAATCCATTTTTTGTCATTTGTTTTCCTTTTAATTGTGTAACAATCGAAAAGAGGAGATTTTGATTAAAAAATATATACATGAATGAATGAAGTTACTGGCTTGCTATTTACAACATGTGCAGTTTCTGTGTCTGTATGATCTGTATCTGAGGTGAACATAAAACCAACGCTTCCGATGAAGTCATCTGGCTGCTGATTGGCTACACTGGTAAGAGTGTCTGTGTGCGTGCGTGTACGTGTGTGCGCGCGCGTGTGTGTGTGTGTGTGTGTGTGTATTCTACAAAGTTTGCTAATGCTCTCATGTTTGACAGTGTATAAACAGAATCAGAATCAGCTTTATTGGCCATCAATTTGACTCCGGTTTTCACATTGCTCTCAACATACATACATGGAATACACAAATAAACAAGAAAAATATTTTAAAAAACAAGCACAATAAAGACAACAAAGTAGAACAGAGGAACTATGCACAAACATTTAACTGCTATGTACAATATAAATATATATATAACCTACATATACAGCATATACGACCACATAACCTGCTGTATATGTTTGACTTGAGAAGCAAAGTGCCAAAAACAAAACCCACAGCGGACAACTTGAAAACAAAATCAAAAATTGTCTTGATCTGTTCTCATTTTCACTAGTGCATGTAACAGACATGACTCTACATAGCATCATACCATCATCTTCTTTTGTGGTGCATTCAAATATCCTGCTGATCACTGTATCTCCTGTTTCTATTGGTTTTGAGGTCCTTTTCATTCATTGTTTCAATCAGTCTGTCAGGGTATCATTACAGAAAAGGTCGCATGATCCCTTTGCATCTAAAAGTTTACAGGCTGGCTCTTCTTATAAATGTCTCATCATTAGTCATATCATATTCTGCTGCTGTGACTTAACTCCTAGATATTTTATTGCAGCATTACTCCCTGTATGACGGTCATGAATGATCTAAACATACACATTAGCTAATTTACTTGTTGACACCACAGTGACTGTTAAGTCTCCAATGGACAACGTGGTCGGACCGCGAAATCTGTTGGCTAATAATGGTATTACGGGCAACGATGGTCTGTTGTGTTACATTTTCTGTTTATCAGTCGTGAGAACGCGACTTGAATAATTATGGAACTAACATTGTGACTTTGTTATCTCGATATTTAATTACATCATGTGACACAGTGCTTCTCCATCCGGGCCAGTGGCGCAATGGATAACGCGTCTGACTACGGATCAGAAGATTCTAGGTTCGACTCCTGGCTGGCTCGCTCTTTTCCCTTTTCTTCTCGGGTTTTCTCACATCGTAAATCTTGACGGTGTAGCGTATTAGTCTGCATAAGGTACCAAAAATAACCTGAAATACCCCCTGAGATCATAGTTTCGAATCCCGCGTGTGCTTTCTGACTCATTGTGATCATCTAGAAATATGCATATCAGCAACTAAATTAACATAGAAATGTTAAGTAGGCTATGTTAAAGCATTGGTGGATAGTTGATTATATTTTGCATTATGAATCTGAATCTTCAAAGAACCTAAATATATTTTAAAATGTAGTGGAGTAAAAAGTACAATATTTGCCTATGAGATGAAGTGGACTAGAATTACAAAGTAGCACAAAATGTAAAGTAAAGAACAAGTACCCCCCTCAAAATTGTATTTATCTAAAATAGTTTGAGTTCAGATAATCCTCTCTTGGGTAGATATTAAAAGCTATAGGCCTACATTTATTTGAGTGAAGTGGTTGTAACAACTACAGTAAATAATAATATTAATAACTCACCTGAATGTCTGCACGCGAAACACATCAAACTTGATTTCAAAGAAACCCAGCAGGTGTTTTCTGCTTGATGAATCTCGAATTCATTTCTATTGACAATAGCTGCAAAGGATTGACTTACTTTCGCCATGCCGGTATGAAAAATAAATCGCTGTTCGTCCACCGCACATTCCCGTCAGCTGGAAGACGTCCATTGGTCAATTCTTGGTTAATTCTTGGTTGCAATACGAGCGCTGATTGGTTCTTGGTTGATTTGTGGTTACAGACGGAAAGGTGATTGGCCACAATGAAGGTGCAGATAAACGCAAATGTCAGGACGTTAGTTCAGAATACAGACCGCACAGTGGCATCCTGAGCTGTCCTTCAGCACGGTGGACACACTTTGGTGTTACCTTCACAGGTGCCACTGAAGACCAGTGATTCTCCTCCACTGGATAATTACTTTTCCATCCCCTGCTGCTCTGGATGCCATGAAAGCTGCAAGTCAAGCTCACCCGTCCACATCCAGAGTGTCACATAGAATTTATGACCTCATCATTGTTATTATGTAACAGAAAACGAGTTCGGACGTTTCTGTGTCCTTATTTCTTATTTTTTTGTTAATAATGTTGCATTTTATTTCATTACTTTTTATTGACATTTAGTTTATTTATGCCTAAAGTCATTTATGTTACACGTCATTGTTATTATCATCATTGTTGTTCTAATTATATATTAAACAATAGAAAATGGACGTTTCTGTGTTGATGTCTTCATCATCTTCTTCCTATTTCTTATTATTATTTGTATTAATGTTATTATTTAGTTATTACAAGCACTTCACTCAAATGTATAGCTTTTAATATCTACCCAAGAGAGGGTTATCTGAACTCAAGCTATGTGGATAAATAATAATCCTATTTGTCACATTCTTTGTTTGCTTCCTCATCACATAAGGTCCTTAGTTTGTGTCTGCGGGCTTTTCAAACAGTGGTGGACAGTAACTAAGTACATTTACTCAAGTACTGTACTTAAGTACAATTTTGAAGTACTTGATCTTTACTTGTGTATTTGCATTTCTATGCTACTTTATACTTCTAGTCCAATTCACCTCAGAGGCAAATATTGTACTTTTTACTCCACTACATTTTTTGATATCTTTAGTTACTTTGAAGATTCAGAATAATAATACGAAATATAATTAACTTAAGTTTCCACCAATGCTTTAACACAGGCTACTTAACATTTATATGTTATTTTAGTTGCTGACAAACACATTTCTAGATGATCACAAAGAGTTAGAAAGAACTGGATTCAATACCACGAGCTCAGGAGGTATTTCAGGTTATTCTTGGTATCTTACGTAGACTATTGCACTACTTCTTCAATGCTGGCAAGAAGACAATCGATGCCCCATGTGTGAGAGCCAATCGTGTTGCCATCGCTACCAAGAATGTCCAAGATTTATCCAATTACCAAACACTGCGAGAATGGTGCCAGAAGCCTCAATGGATATCACGTCTGACTGTGGATCGGAAGATTGCAAGTTCGACTCCTGAATGAGTCCATCATTTTTTGAACAAATGGATATCGATGAAGTCGCCTAGTTTCAGAGCCGTATATCACATACTCTTCATCTATATTGTTATTTGAGATTTACAATTAAGAAGAAAAGAAAGAAAAGAGGAAAATCTGCAGACAAGCAAGCAACAAACAAGCAACATGGGTGGTCCATGTTCCCCAGTTTATGTGTACATACTTGAACATATGTTTGCTATCAGGCAAATTCTGCAGGTTGAGAACTTTGTTTTTGCCCTCAATCTGCAGTGCAGGAACCACAGTCAGCATGCCTTTTTTCAATGCACCCTTTTATGTAAAAAAAAAAAAAAAAAAAAGATACAAATTGAAATTGAGGTTTATCCTATTGCAATGCATTTATTAAATATTTTCTTGACAACACTCATATACTGTATGTTATGTTCTGTTGCTCTTATGTTAATCTACAGGAACTCAAATGACCGGCGAGGTTTTAGTTAGTAAACTGAAGACATGAATAGAATTTAGATGGCAAAGGTAGGCAATCAAAAACTGTAATTCCCACTGCAAATCAAATTAGTATTTTAAGGGGTTTTGCACGAGTCAAAATGAAACAAAAGTAAATGAATATAGCGCTACAATATCTTTTTAAATATAGGTTTGCAAACGTAACAAAATACATCGATCAAGCCTAAAACCAACCTCTTCAGAGGTGAATCAAAAACTCACAAACCGATCTTTAAGTGCTGAGAACAGACTGCGTTTGACAGATAATGGCTGTTGATTGAGAACATTTGAACCTGGCTCTCTGAAGCACTCTCGCTCGACTTAACAAAGAAGAATGTTTTATATGACAGTGAAATGGTCGGCCCTAAGCACACAGAGGCATTGCAACCTGTGGGATAATGGCATTGTTTAATATTTCTATGGAATGGTCACGCTAAAGAGTTATCATTTGATATGATCATACAGGACACACAGCCACAATGACGGCTCATGTGTGCAGGTCAACAAATAGAAGCCTTTGACAGAGTGTTTGTGCAGCCTTGAGAAGAAAAGAGTAACTTTCTGTAACTCTGGTTAAAAATTGGAAAATTGTTGTAGTTGTTGTTACACTAATCATTTTCATCATGATGCTCAACGCCAATCTGTTACTTTTTTGTATATTCATCTTGTATAAATACACACCAGCTGTTATTATTGCATGAACTTTATCATGATTGAATCATTATTTTCCCACAGCATAGCTAATAAGCCAGCAGAAGCAGATCACTTATGGTTTGAATTGGATTGAATATGAAGTTGACCTCCAGATATTTACACAGACAATGCAATTGATATTTACATAAAAAAAAAAAAAATAAAAAAAAACTATGGCCACACAAAGTCCATATGCAGCGGGTATAACGCCACGCCTCCCTGTATTCAAAGTAGGGCTTTGGTGAATTACAATCCTTCATTATTAGGTGAAACTTCATTAACATTCCTGTGAAAATACACATCAAACCAGAGTATGATCGGATGCATTGCATTAATCAATCCTTTACAACAAGAATTGCACACGTCGACTTCCTGCGGTCAGTCACGCTTTGGCAGTTCCTCCACACATCCACCAGGTGTCTCCCTCCACCCGCTGCAGTGTCAGTAGGAGGTGGCTGCAGCAACCGGAGAGGAGCAGCCAGGCTCCATGTGCTTCAGGTGGCAGGAGTGGCAGAGAAGGTGGCCGTTCAGAGGGTAGCAGCGGTGACCCTCCTCGTCGTTCAGCTCCATCTTACAGTCCTGATCAGCACAGAGGAGGAACAAGGGTTAGACACACCCGCTGACAGCCTACAAGAGCTTCAGCAGAAGAATGGAGGATAATTGCTCTTGTATCTGCTCTGCATTGACCTCATTTTACAGCACTGACAGATTGGACAGCAATAATTACCGCGATAGTGTGCAAGGACAGCTTTTAGAACAGATTAATTTCTACATTTACGAAATGATTTAAACTCATCATATTAGCAAATCTCAAATATGTGCATACCGGGGAAAAAAAAGAATCTCTGGTCAATAAAGGATTCTTTTATATATGCTGTATTTAATCAGGAAGTCACATTGAGTTTAAGATCTCACTTACAAGTGAGACCTGAGCTCAGAGATATTTATAAATTAATAAATAAAATGATAATGACATAGATGCATAGCAATTATATAGCAAAGATATAATTATACATGCATACATACATCAGCGTGAACAATGATAAATAAATGTTTTCTGAAATATCCTTGGCAAAGGTAATAAAATACAAGAAGATTAACATAAAATCAACAGAACTTATTCTCATAAATCATTCTCTGCCGTTTCAAGAAAGAAATGTTCACAAAGACATAATTCTAATGTCAAGATGCTCCTCTTTGAACAGCTTGAACGATTAAGAAAAAAACAGGGTGCTGCTCCTCACAGCCCACTGATTTTTATTCTCAGCTGTCAATCAGCCTTTGGCACAAAAAAAAAAAAAGAAGAGGCACTTGAGTGAAATGATGAGATAGGGATGATGAGGCGTTGCATACCTGCTCTCCTCAGCAGTATGTCATTACCGCCAAGACTGTAATTAAGATCAGGGATCTACTCATTATGATATCTCTTAATGAGCCATTCAGAGGGTCCTGGCTCAGAGCCACGTAACACACGCAAAGCTTCAGAGAAATGTGACATTTTGTTTCCTTCAACCCACCTCACAGTGATAGCATTCCACATGATAGTCTTTGTCCATGGATACAACTCGGATGGTTTCATCAGACCCCTGGAATGAAAGTCAGACAAATGCAAATGAAGCCAATCTTTGCCAGAAGAAGACACTCGTTTCGGACACCGATGTAAGCCAAGAGCTGGATTGTCTGTACGTTTAAATTATGAATCATACTGGCATACAAGAATATAGTCACACCGAGCCAAAGACCGTGGCAAATCATTTATAAATAGGTACAAAGACCCTGTATCTGTACATTTAATGTGTGTGTGTGCTCTTTGTCCTGAAGACAGGAGGTATTTCTCTTTCAGTCATCTTTCTCTGATTACAATATCAGCCTGAGAGGGAACTCCCCTGAACATCCGTAACAACAGCTTACATAAAAGCACAGAGACAAAGCCCCCCACCCCAAAACACACACACACACACACACACACACACACACACACACACACACTACCTCTCCTCTAAATACCGGCCTCACTGCTCACTCAAAGGGGAGGGCCGGGGACATTCCAGCAAAGCCAACTCTAATTTTGGACATTTCTTTGCTTTTGCCAGCACGTCCTGCCTGCGTGTGAACTGTACTTCTCCTGACTATCAATCTGCTCCTCCTTGACACCGCATCAAATCAAAGCCCAGAAATATCAGGCCTCACATTGTTTGACCTGTAGTCCAGAGGGAAATATGGCTATATTGAACTACATGCTACTTACGCAGCTTAGTTCTGTGTTTGGGT
>NW_022280043.1:456685-472137 GCF_004355925.1 Anarrhichthys ocellatus
CGAGATGTTGACTGGATGCAGCGCAGCATGAGAAAGGTACTGTGTGTCATCTCACCGTAATGCAACAAATGTCACAAGATGCCACATACCTCAGTGGAGGTATACAAAATATAGATTGTGTGTTGACTGCTCACCAGAAAGTCCTCTTCACAGAAAACCCTCCCTCCGACATAGTAGAACGCCTTCCCTCTCAGCCTCCGACCTGCAGCAACAGACACAGAGTAGTCCATCTGTATCATTTCATTAGAGCGAAACACAGCAGCACCTGGTACTCTGAGAAAAAAACAAAACGTATTCCTGTCATTGAATTACAATAAGTAGATTAAAGCAGACGAGAAAAGGTAAGTCAACGATAGAATGTGGAATTATCTTACTGGAAAATCTTGCAAAGCTATGAGATGAGGCCAGTCCCAGAAAATAGTTAGAGCGCTAATGCATAAAGGCCGCGGTGATTAATTACACCCGTTGGAAGGTAATGGACCCTCTTGCAATATTCATTCTATCTTGCTGAATTCCGGGCAGATAAATCAAACAAATGGATCTTTGGTGTGCTGGTGTCTTCATTTAATATTGCTGGGGCACAGAGTGTGTTGCAGTCGGACAAGGAACACATCTGCATCAAACACGTGAGGGTAAAAATGCCAATTAAATTCAATTAGTGGACAGGTGCAACAGATTGAACACTCTGCTTTATTGGATTTCACGGCAACCACAGGCCAAGACCTGCAACCACCTGCTATTCTTCTTCTTTGTTCCTTTCTGGTGTCTTTCCACATGCCTGGTATGCTTCCTGTCTCTCTGTGTGCTTTAATAGGTCGATGGTCTGGAGCTGGCTTCTTATCGCAGCACACACACACACAAGCACGCGCACACGCGCACACGCACACACACACACACACACACACACACACACACACACACACACACACAGCAAAACCACTTCACATAGCTATACTTGACCAGGTCCCACAGGAAGAGGAAACATTCCTGACGTGTTGTGAGTGTGGAGGTGAAGGAGGGGACAGCAGAGGAGACGAGGCGGTTAACCTTGGTGAACAGGAACCTTCTTTATCTCCCACGCTCTGTTTACCTGAATGTTTGTATCCAGATAGTCTCACACAGTCATTTAGCCACTATTTCACAGTTTCCTTCTTAAGATGAGAGGAAATGCAGCTGAAGGCATAAGCCCAGTAAAGGACATTTTAATATTATTGGGCTTTATTAGAGCTTTATCTATTTGCATCCATGTGATGAAGCACTTTGATTTGCTGTATTAGCTAAAAGCAGACCTGTATGGTTATCTTATCCCTAAATAGTTTACTATACCGCTGTAATATTTTGATTGAAAAAAGCCTGAACTACACACAGAATAAGAGGCAACAACGAAGTAGAAAACTGAAACAAAGAAATTAACTGAAACCTTGCGATTCATTTTTTACATCAATGGCACATGCCATTCTCTGAACCAGCTGTTCATAACTACATTAACTTACTTCATAGAATGATAATGGTCATGCAAGCAAGATGTGGCCGCGGCTAACGCAATAACTAACTTAAGAGGAGACGAGTCATTGTGATCGGGCCAAGGTGTGAGGCTGGCCTCGGGCAATTACTGAAGACAGTCCTGGCACTGTGTCCCTGAAGGGGGAAGGAGGAAGTGAGATATGGGCCATCCCTCCTCCTCCTCACAGTCTTCTTTCCCAGTGAGTCAGAGAGGGAAGGCTCTGAGCTTTCCGGAGAGATAAGAGCTTAATTAAAGTCAGGAGTCAGGACTGACTATTTGAAAAGAACTGCGACTGTTGCGCTTTCATAAAAATGTAAAATACCTGAGGGACTGAACACAACACAAGGCCATTTTCTAATTAAAATACTCTATGAATTTCTTTCCATTCAGAAACTAAGAAATTTACAATTACTCTGCCGTGTCCTCCTAATAGGGACTCAACCCTGTTCTTTCCTGCGAGTAAATTGGCAAAAAAAAAAAAAAGCAACGTATACCAAATATACAAATTTCACATTAGTAGACTCTGTTCTATGAGATTAAGTCTCACCTCCTGCCCTGCTAAAGATAACTACGTATGTTTAATCTTTCCTGCATTTAGAAGAAGTGCTTTTTGGTAGTCTGAATGCATTTCTCTGACTGTGAACAGCACCTGGGGTGTTTGGTCAAGGTGCTGACCCACCAGATGTTAGCACACAATGTACCAATCAGATCCTTGTTTGTATTCTCCAAAGCCTGACGACTGGCTGTAGTAAGCGCCTGATATCATGAAAGCAGAATCTGACAGGGGGTCTGTGTACCACTGTTCCTTAAAAACAATAAATATACTGGAAAGAATATCAGAGTCTCATATAAGGAGAGGCAATTGCTTTATTTTGTACTTATATTATTATTTGAGCTGGCTAATGTGTAAACTAGTTCCCCTGATTACAAACTTGAGCTTAATCTCCAACTGGAGTCGGGTTGTTTGTATTCAGTCGATGACTAGCCTGGAGGGAAGCCCAGAGTACTGAATCCCAGACATGCGGCCTGAATGTTCTCCACTCAGTCACCTCAGAGGAACTGGGGGGGGGGGGGCAACTCCACAGAGAATGACAGATTTCTTGACATACTGACTCTGGAGGAAGATGAGAAGGGATGCTTAGTATACAGGCTCTGTATATTCAACTGCATTGTGCCGTTTACTGCGTGGGCACAGCCATGACTACACGCATGTGTCAGCGTGCCCCTGCCTGCTGGCTGAGTGGGCTGTGCTCTCACTGAATGGCCTCCCTGTCCCACACTGTCCTCCCCACTCAGCTGACATAACAGCAGCCAGTGTCCTCCTGGAGCCGGACCTACTGACGGCCCCTATGCCTGCAACCCCCCCACCCCAGCTGAGATGCTTTTCCCTGGGGGCCACTACTCACAGCGAGCACAACCCTTGTGCTCTCACATGGAGCAAGGTATGAGAGGTATGTGTTGAGTAAAACCCCCCCCCCCCCCCATGTCTCCCCTTTTTCATCTCCTCGCTCTCACACACACACGTATAAACACACACACAGGACGAGGGGTAAAAGAAAACACGGCGATGTTAATCATATATTTGGGGGCGTAAGCAGCAAGGTCAAAGGTGCTGCAGAATAATAAGCCTGAGTGGAGGTCACCACAGTGCCTCACATCCTCCACATACCCATCTTATAATTGGGACAAAGATTTTAATTGGTTGGAGCACAAAGCCAGGTCGTTCTTCCACTAGGGAGGGGCGCGGCTGTCCAGTCAGGAAACTACAGGTCACACATACGTCGGACAGAGCCGCCAGGGTGATGAGCCTCGACTGACACCCGGCATACAGTCTATCTAACTCTACTAAAGGTAGTTTTATTGACTGGTGGTTAACTCAGGTCGGCAGAGAGTCTCGCTCCGCGTGTCTTTGTGTGGGCTGGAGGAGTGACTGGCACACCCAGAAACCAAACACCAGTAAGCACAGGACAGTAATCCCAAAATAATTGTTGGTTTCTGCTCGGGAGCAGCGACTGACTGAGGAAGAAGGAACAGCTTTTAATCAAGAGGACGGGTTCTTTGGCAGCCGATTAGTCGGGAGGAGACACGAGCAGGTGAAAGTGTCAGTGAAGGTACGCTGTCTGTGTGTACTTACTGCAGGCGCTGCAGGTGAAGCAGCTGTCATGGTAGAGGCTTCCCATAGCTTGGCAGGCCTGGCTGGCTCCATACACCGCCTTGTTGCACTTAACACAGACGCCTGGAACACAACACAGCATATGACCACGTCAGGAAAGTCACAGGGAGGCACACATTTAAGCCGCTTATGCATTGCATTAACATTTTGATGCAGACACGGTACGTCGACCCAACCAAATGACTACTAAACCTGAGATATAAACTGAAACACGTCTATTGTATCACGATAAAGGGGAATGAAGAGACGCTGTGATCCAGATTAATCCAGACAAAAACAATGGAGACAAAGAAAAAACATCACTTCAAAAAGTCAGGAAGCTGGGTCCTGGGCTGTGTCACTGAGAGGGGAAATATATCCCCATTTGCTTATTTGACTTGGCTCAGAGACCGAAAAGTCTGGTCATAAAAACTTTGATCAAAATCTAAATGTTCTGAACCGAACTACACACCCATTCAATGTGGCTTGATATCAAGACACTGGAGTCGACTCAATATGAATCCATCCACTCATCCACAACGTGAAAAAGAAGAAGAAAATACAAAGAAAGAAAAGATAAAAGCCCAAAAGACCTGAAAGCAAATCACATGAGAGCATGCCATGCAACATTATATAATCTCTCCTTGGACTTTGGACCACTCATCAAAAACACAGGGTTTCCATGTGATTAATACACAACTATTTTTTGCTTATGCAACACTACTTTCCTGAGACCTGGCATGGAAATATCATCTTTCTTTGCACCCATTCCTTGCCAATCTCCATCTTTCCCTCTGAGCGCGCACTCTACGGCATGGAGCGATATGACGACTGGCACACAGACCGTGAACAGCGACCGCAACGGGTCGTCAGCTAGCTGCTGAATCAATCAGATACAGTATGATATGACCTTCCAATCATCAAGTATCTACTTTAAGTAGCAGAGGGCAATGGCACCGATGGAAGCAAGACCTCAAGCTTCTCTTTTAGAGTGAAGATGTGTGTGCATGATGTTGTGTGTGTGTGAGTTGTTTTTATAAAGAAATAGAGCTCAGCAGAAGAGCCCGGCCCAGGTCCTGCTAGAGCACTGACAAAGAAACTTCTGTTTTCACTGTATCTAACACGCGTAACTTATCACGCGGCTGCCTCCCCCAAAAACACACTGTTACATTTAATAACCTTCAAATGTTTCTGTTCTTAGACGCTCAGTAATGCAATATACAACAGGGTTATATATAATTCAGCTAAAGCCTCTCCCAATGCCACAACAAAGGACACATCATCGGGGGCCCCAAAGGCTGGAAAGAAGATTTAGAGATAATAGAGGGATATTATTAGAGAGCAGAAGAATGTGGATCATATGTAAGCTATTTGTTTACATGAAAACACAATAAAGTATTCATTCCCCTCAAACTAGTGAACTTATCGTGAAGGTGTGAAAAGAATGAATGAGTGAAGGTCCTTCAAATCACATTCTCTGCTTGTCTTCTGTAAACATGTCAGAGAACAAACAGGAACACACACTTTTTCAGGACTTTTTTGAGATCTTTCAGTGGGCAAGGAGATTTTTTTCCTTACTTTCTTTATAGCTTTGATTCGTATGCTCCATGTGAACAGAATTGCAGTAAAGGTCCATTCACTCTTTTCCTGTTTGGGACCAAAAATAATCCTTGTTTTCATAGTTTGGACCGCCACAAATCTGTCTTTGGCCAGAGTCCCATATTCCTAAACAGCGTGATTATCCAGGAGACTGACTGCCTGCTTCAGGAGGGAGGAGGGGAAGCAAAACACGCCAACACTGCACTGCACCCCACCTATCCACCCCCCCCCCACACACACACCTTTCCCAGTTGTCAAAACTGCCAGTAGACGGCCGCTCACTGGCCAACACACCACTAACTGCCTAAAGGGACCCGTGCTACACATTGTAGCAGCTGTTGAGTGTTATCACTTCTACAGTTAGCCCCAAAGGTTCAGATTCATACACGACACATCCACAACATGATGAAAATATGAAAAGCAGCAAATCAACCAATGACCCATAAGTAATCTGATTTTTAAGAATAACTTGAAATGGACTAAACTCCGTCTATAACGTGTCCACCACATGCTATAATAAATGCAACTTCTAAAGTAGCAAACGTATGTACATTGTACTCTCAGTCACTGAAATGTGCTGAAGGCTGAGTCACTATGGCATCATTATCAAACTTTTACCACAGCACACACAGACACCATATAGGCCGTATATTGATAGACAAACAGACGCACTGATACGCATGACAGGATATCTATCACTCACACACACACACACACACACACACACACACACACACACACACACACACACACACACACACACACACTAAAGAAAGTCTCCAAATGCCTGCCAGAGCACAAGCCAAGAATCCCTGGGAAGAGTTCTGACAAAGTTTTCCACTCAACAGCCAGATGGGATAAATTAATCCTCCATCTTAACACAACAGTAAATGCTTAACTGAATGGGCATGTGTGTGTGTGTGTGTGTGTGTGTGTGTGTGTGTGTGAAAGTCAGAGGAAGAGGGGGGGGCAGAACCCTGGGACGTCCCACCACTTCTCCCCTCTCGAATGAACTTGTCTATAAATCTCATATCCTTTCAGGCTCTTGTGGGCGAGCACAAAGAAGCATCTTACCAACGTGTTCCTAAATCTGTGTTCGTCTACTCATCCATTCAACATGGCAGACGCTTCTAACCTTGACTGGGACTCCCCTCCTCTTTGTATCCTAAGACCTCATATCTAAAATTCTTTGCTCTCTTCCTTCAGACATTCCTCAGTGTTCCCCCCGGTGCAGCCGCTTTGGCACTGGACTCACTTTCCCAGAACCTCCAGCTGTAATTTTGCCAATCAGACTTTTAGAGGCACATTATGTTCAAACAAACCTTAGCTTTAACCTGACAAACCTTCTAACACAACGGGATGTACAAATATGACAGTACACTAAAGGTGCTTAACAGAATATACATATTGTATTCACGGCTCAGAAGGTCTTCCACGATGAGTTTTTCTTCTGGCATTAAAAGCATGACTCAGAGGACGAGCCTCGGTCTAGTGGAAAACTCCACACAGGAGCCATGTGTGGGCCACGTCTATGTGGGAACGCGTGTGAAACAAAAGGTCTATATTATATTACTTCAAACCTACACTTGAGCTGAATGCACACTGTGCTCTCCCACACATCACTGTGCCATTTGTGAGCCTCGTCGTGACAGTGACGTGTGCCGTAACATCTTCCCTTACACACCAATATACGCACACCGGGGGGGACATAGGGGGACATCCCGTTTACAATGCCTGGCTAACATGTGAGCACTGGCTTCCTCTGAGACGAACACAATCCCAACAACATACAGCACACCTCACCTGTTCACTGTGCATCTACTACAGTCTTTCAGCTGACCTCACAGCAAAGCATGTGTTCTCTCAATGGTGCATTCATTTCCTGGTAGCGCTCCTACGGCCCACATAGAGCAGCTAGAGCGCTACAAGCAATGATAAGAGGAATCAGGAACCAGAGCATTCTGCTGATGATGGACATTCTCATGCAACCCATCCCACCCAGTGACCTTGTGTATTGGTTATCATTTTAGCTGCAAGACTTTACTCCTTTTTTAATGTAATATGAGGAATCTGAAATGCGTATAATTCCAACAAATACAAGGGTACTAGATCATAAAACTTCACAAGCAAGAAATGATCTTCATGATAAATGTGTCGTCTTCTTTATCATAACACAACAGCCATGGTTCCTTGTTCCTAGTGGGCCCCCAAATACCAGAACGAACCATCACAGGTGTTGCTCACAAAGAGCCAAGCACAGATCTGTGATGATATGATGTGCCAATGCTACTGCTAGTCAAACAAACTCTACATGTGAACTAACATTAAAACTGTCACAGAGCTGACGGAAGTGATCAAGGTCTAGCTAATGAGTTTGTCGTGGATGTTGTCTCGTAGGAGATGGGGGGCAACATTCTTCTGTCTGACCTTGGCCCCACTTCTTTTACTGCTGAAGGGTTTGTTTCAGCTGCCAAGTGGACAGACAAGGAATCATTTAAAAAAATGGAAATGATTCTGTCTGCATTCCACAGAATAAAAAAAGAGAAGCTTTGCCTGCATAAGTTTAGCTATTTTATCAGCAAAGACCATCAGGAATGCCACCAAAACAAAGACTCTTGACAGTTGGGTTGCACTCACAACCACGACACAGACACACACAGAATAAATGTGTGTGTCTGTGTGTAAGGGAAACACAGAAGAAGGGCGACAAAGGGTGAGAGTGTGTGCATGTAAATATGAAATCAAAAACAAGTGGATTCATGTTGTGAACTGTGGGTGGGCAGTTCTTACACTGACAGAAGCCCCTTGTTGAATTTGGATAGTTTAAACTGTCTTACCAAAGTAGTCAGCCTTTGGTTGGGCATCCATCTCCTTTTCCAGTCGATTGGTGAGCGCTTCTAACTTTATTTCAGCTGCTGAAGGCCCCTGTTCGGGGGTCTGTGCGAGGAGAGGCTGACAGGGTAGTGGAACAGGCTTGGAGGGGCAAAGCATTTCAGCTTCAGCACCAACGGCGTGTCCACAGACCGGTATCTGGCCCCGGCCTTGACCCTGGCTGCTGCTCTTGGACACATTGCCAGGAATCAAGGCAGCAGATGCCAACTGGGCTTTGGGTAGAGGTGTTTCAAAAGGTTCAGGTAGGAGCAAGGACGCCGCCAGAGCACCATTGTGGCTGGTGGAGGGCCTCGAGGTTGGAGAAGATGGTGCGTAATGGTCAGCTCCTGCTGTGAAGGCACTCAGAGGCAGGGCAGTTATGAAGTCAGGTTTAGCTGAGCCAGGGGCCTCTCCAGCCCATCCCCTGGGTGGACTCAGGTTTAGAGACGGGGTGACAGCCTGAATCTGCTGGGGTGGAAGACTGTTGGCGGTGGGAGGTGCAGACTGACGCTGAGGGTTAGGGTTAGACGAGCTGCTGCTGCCTCCAGACCCAGACGAAGATGTAGATAGCTGGCTGTCTCTGGATGAGGCCCAGGCAGCCGGCTGGCTGACCGGGTAACGAGCGTGTGTGGGCGCGCTGAGAGACGCGTTTCCTGGGCTGGGGGGAGTAGTAGCGGTGTTGTGCTGGTATGAATGCGGCTCCTTATTATCGTAATTGTTTCCGTAGCCATACGCCCTGCCTGCTGGAGGTTCAGACTGAACGCCCGTGTGGTGTTTCTGGCCGTCAAACGGTGCGTACTGAGTCCCAGCCGTGGTGGCCGGCACGGGGCCAGAGAGCATCGGGGGCTTCGCGGCCGCTTCGCACGGTGGTTGCTTGTAACTATTGATGGGTGGTCTGTCTTTGGTGTAGTACGTGCTGTTGTGGGCCCCGTTCATTTTCATGGCCTGGGTGTTTTTCGCCATCTCCTCTTGCTGTTTCTGCATGTGTATTTTACTCATTTTAGTGGCAAAAACTCTTCTCGTCTCCTCAAAGTCGGGGTTATTTCCCGCATCCCTCCTCATCCGAAACAAGCCGTCTCTGGATGCTTCGTACATGTTCAGGTCCTCGATAAACTTACTCGCCTCGAGTCCTAAATCCTCGTATTTATCCATGTTGCTGATACTTGGTGTGTCTGCTTCAATGAAGTAAAGTAACAAGTAGTTATATATTCACGGTTAAAGTCTAAAAGAGTGATATATCCAGAGTGAATTATTAGCTTACAACTCCAGCCGCTCGTGGTCTTGGCAGGAGACGAGGGTGAAACTTTTCTCTTCTTCCAAACTTCCCCCCTTCTTATTGGTGTCCTGCGTAAAGAATACGAAAAGTCGAAGACTCCGCGTCCTCCTCGGAGAAACCGTCCGAGCTCAGCTCTGCCTCGAACAAGCCGCCGTCTGTCTGGTTATAAAAGTGAGCAGATCCCAGATCAGATAGCCTGCACGACCCCGCGGACTGCCCCCTCCTCCCGCTTTACAGTCCCAGCGGGGAACCCTCATTCAAAAACTATGTCCTCCGCATCTCTGTCGAGAAAAAAAAAAAAAGTACTTCAAAGTAGTCCCAACTCGCTAATATGTCGTTAAAGTCGCGACGGGTGACCGGTAGAAGTCGTCTACCGTTAACGACCGGACCTTGGGAGTACCGTTGAAGCACAGAGCCGTACGTGGCCGACCGGGTCGACCGTCGGGACTGAACGCAGGGAACGGTTTGTTTTTAAAGGTGCAGTGCGCAAATTGAGCCGCGAGTAAACGTTGAGTTTGAGATCAGTGCTGGTATCAATAAACATACAGTCGGCTTAATGTTAGCTTATTACCAACTGTGTCTCGTATTAAAATAACCTGGGGGCAGATATGCATCCGCTCCCTTACATCCGGTGTTATTGTTATATAAATATGCAGAGTTGACTCAGTCGCTGCTATTTGAGTCAGCAAAACACTTCAGCATTTTCCCAATGCTCCATGGAGTTAAAGGGCTGAACAGGGAGTGTGAGAAAAACTGTAGTAGCCACGTTTTACTCCACTTCACGGCTATTTGACAGTTAGGAACTTTATTAAGATTGTACATAGCTTACAAAACTAAAATATGAAACTACCCAACAAACAATGGCCACATGCTGCTTTAAATTGGCTCCACTAACTTCAATGCATCACTATTCTAATATATGATAGTATAACACTTATGCTTACTATTTAGCCATTTTTATGCATTGAGAACTTTTAATGATCACAGTCCAAGTACATTTTATTATAATAGGCCAACTTACATATTATCTAAGCAACACTTTCAATGCAGAGCTTTTAAATCTCGCCTAATGGAGTGTTTCTACAGTGTGATATAGCTATTTTTCCTCCTAATTTAAAGGTTATGGATACTTCTTCTAGCACTGCTTGTTGGTTTAGGAGGAGGAAACATAAAGTAAAGCAAATGGGGGATGGGTCATTATTTTTAGGATACATTATTTCAGAATACATACAGGAAGGCTGGGGGCACTCCGACACAACTTTTTAAAGTTCCCAGCATCTCATAAACAATTTATGTAGTGGAGTAAACCCATAAAACTACTGTATGGGTGTTTTTTGTGTGGTTAAGGGGGGCTATTTACAGTGCTTGTGCCCCCTGTTTTGGTTGAATGACGTCACACATTCCTGCTCATGACACACACACACACACACACACACACACACACACACACACACACACACTGACCCCTCTACACTTTGTCCTGACCCTGGCTGGAATATATGAGACAGAGTTGTGGTACAATAGGATGAACTCATGTGTTTGGGGGGGGGGAAAGGCACAACTTCCCAGCAAACACAGGATCACATCTTATTTGTGTCCGGGATGTGGCCTGGATGTGCATACATAGTCTAACAGCCCTGATGTGAAAAAAATATGGAGCCAGTATGTTGAGAGTTCATTTAGGCTGCTGCTGCTGCTGGTGGTGTAATTAAAACACAAGGTTTATAAGGACCGACCATGCAGGTAGGAAAACGGTCACCATAATGCAGCATTTCCTTGAAGCTATGTATATAGGATTAACTTGCTTTTCGACACATATTTTCTAGAAACACATATCCACTAGAAACAGCCACGGGTATTATTGTAGTAAAGCACGCAGAGACCTTGTTCACTTATACATTTGTGTTATTCACAGAGAAGTCAGTATTTGAATAAGTGGAGCAGGATCTTTAAAGTTGTGTAGTATTTGCATTTACAAACTAACACACATCTAAGAGACATTTGTCATTGCAGCAAAGATGAACGCATATATGCTATTTATAATGTTCATGACCGTAAGATACATTTGAACAAGTATCAGTAAGCGCTCTTGACTATATTGAGGGATTGACAGTGATTTCAAATGTAAAACTGTTTGGACATCTTTGTGGGACATCTTCAACATTAAAGTGCTCATGTGTTTTGCAAACTACTTCCTGTATATTATCTGCTGGTGTTGGTTAAAGGTTAGTTCAAACATGTGGTAACAGCAGCAGGGGGTTTTGGGAAAACTTGAGATTATTTGGTTTCAGCAATTATGTTAATTGTATGGTTTGTGTCATTAGCGCCTCATTAAAGGGGAACAATTAGAATGATACAGAGAAGAACTTCATTTCCCGGTAAAGTCAAACCCTCCACACATTCCTTTTTAATAACAGATCTTCAGGGATGGGCAGTAAAGGCAAAAACATTCACAATATTTTCTGGAATTTATCAAGTCTATCAATTTTTACAGTAATATTTCTTGAGGCATACAAAGCCTTATTCACACAGCGTAGGGGCGTCTGTTGCTGTCATGTAGGAAATAAGGAGTCAAGTCAGTTGTATCTATTAAATCACTTTATCCCAGAGTTTTTTTACAATCTGTACAAGTGCAGCACCATCTCATTAGACTGCTGATTAGGAGTTTGTTATACAGGCTTTTGCATATTTTCTGCAATTGCAAAATTTGAGTCAAATACAAATAGTGTAGCTGCTGTTGACATTTACTTTAAAAGGCTTCAACTTTGAAGCAGCTGCAGATTTGGGTACGATATGTCCACTCACTGTGTGTTTTACAAGTGCTTTAAAACAGATGTTCTGGATGGATTGACATTAACGGATTTAACAGCTCCGGCAGATAAAAAGCTTATTTTCATTCCGAAAAGGTCCAAATGACTAACAGGCTGTATCTATGGAGATGTACAGTAAATAAATGAATAACTTTGTTTTTAAGCGTGGTGCCTTCACATACATGCCAAGTGTTTAGCTGTATCCCCAAAACAATAAAAGGGATTAGTGGAAAATCTGCTGGTACATTGAGCTCACACACACAAAAAAAAAGTCCTTGGATGACCAAATTACCAGCATTGAGGTCAGCCTCTAAGATAATGAGCTGCAGCATTACTACGTCCCCCCCCCCCCCCCGAGAGCATCGACGGCCCAGTCCAGGGACTCAACCGGTGCACTGGAGGGTGACTGTGACTGCTGTGTGCACACCACCCTTTTTATTTCCACTGTGCAGTTTCTCAAGAAGAAGGGATTTCCTTTAACTCAGCAAAGACAATTCATGCTGTAACTTACATCCCATGTGTAAGAGAGAGACAACGGCCGTGGTCAGGAGAGAAAGTGAGTCATAGTGCAATTCTGTTGACTATTCAATAATCCTAGTCGTCATGGAAACTGCAGAGCTGACAAAAAAGTGTTAACCCTCTGAACCTTGAGCAGTTTTGGGACGTTTTTGGGCTCCGGTCACATTTTAGACTCTGGTCACATTTTAGACTCTGTGGCCTCGTTGTTTTTTTTTCACTGCAATGTATAAGCCATGCATCTCTATGGAGGCTCTACGCGCTATATTCATTGAACTATGTGTTCTTGGTGTTCAGAGGGTTTTGGACTCCACAGGCTGTTATTGAAGTGACGAAATTACATATTAGAGGAAATGCATCGGTTCAGCTCAGACCTCCTTTGGTTGAATTACACTGTTAAGTAGGTTGCTACTTATCCATTTATTCAAAGCCAAGGTAATATCAGTCTGTAGATATGTTGCTGGCTATTTCTGACCGATCTGAAGTGACTACAATGTTTATCTTTTCAATGACATGGCAGCTTTAGCTTACTGTTCGGGCCACTTCAGACCTGTTTATTAGCTGGTGTTAGTAGCAGTGGAAGGGAAGGTGGGAAAATAATACCTGACACAATTATTTATATATTATATACAGCCAGCGTGAAAGAAAACAAGGCTCACAAAAATTGTGTCGGAAGACAAAATACCCCTCTCTCTTTGTCTAGTGCTTGCTGTCTTGTGCTGTTGCAGCATCTGGTAGAGATCAAATTCACAGAATCCGAGACAATACAGAGAATAACTAACGCAGCGTTGGCTTTTTGCTCCCCTCTTCTTATTCCTGGTTTCTCTTCCTGTTATTCTTTCTCTCCTGTGAGCCTTTTCCTGTCACCCGATGGTCAGAGATGGAGCATAGAAATATAGACAAAAAAGTTAGGGCGGGGGATCAGCAATGAATGTTCTGTTTTTTGTTCTGTCCACAACTTTTTGTTTATTCATCATGTTTGTAAGAAAAGCAAACCCTCTATCACCTCACATAATGTGATACAGCATGATTTGTATCAGTCACAAGCTGACCATCTTACACTATAAAAATAACAGCACTTCTTCAAACGGAAGCCGACCTTGCGACACTGACACGCATATCTCACTTTTCAAAGAGTTCACATTCCTTTATCTTCATTCACACACTGATCCCAGACAAAATATGACGCTTTTGTTCAGCAGCTACTGAAAATCTTGGTTTACAGGCAACGTGGGCACTGCGAGTGCTACCACATATCAAAGAAGTGCTTACTCACCAAGCCATTAAAGATAGGCCAGTGGGCGTGCACATGGATACATTTCAGTGCTGATGTCTGACTCATGTTGACCCAATGCTGAGACAGAGACGCCACGCTGATTAATAAGCACAGTGCAGCCACGAAATAGTGGGAAGCTACAAAATCCCAATCCACATGAGGCTCTTCAGTGACCCACAATACGCCCGGTGATGGCGACGGGGTTCACAGAGCACAGTGGCAGGTCCAGAAGCCAAACGTGTATCCGTGTATGGCGGTCAGAAGAGATCAGCGGCTAAAAGCAGCAGCAGAGAGACAAACGCCGATGAGGCAGATCTGGACTGAGTGACTCAGATGAGACATTAGGCAGATGGGAGACGGAGAGGTGTGAAGTTGTGGTCCTGGGTGCGATGCTGAAAGTGGCGTTAATGGAGAAAGGAGGACTCTGATGGAAGACTGTAATCTGAAGTGGTGTTTGGGCTTATTGTCAAGCGGGTCTGACTAAACGGGAGGATGATCTGACAGAGACAGGTGCCTAATCTCTCTCAATTTAAAGAGAAGAAACCCCACAACAGCAAAGTATAAATAAAATATCTTTTAGACATATTTACATTGAATTTGTGACAGTTAATATAAACAGACATTCCCTTTGTCTTAATATAAAAGTCCACCTCTTTTGTCTCTCTCTCTTTGAGTCAATGATTGACAGTTGTTCACAACCATCTAGAAGATACAAAAGTAGCGTTGAATGCCCAAATATCACTCGTCAACGAGGAAGTTGATGAGGGCAGTCCTGGGGGAGAGGATGGCTCTCTTGATGCTGCGGTCGCCAAGAAGCTTCCGTCCAAACGGACTCTCCACGATGAGCTGCTGCACCCGCTCACAGTCTTTGGACACCTGCAGAGGCACGGCCACTGTCCCACAGGCCTTGTTGTTTATCTGAGGGTGAGAAATAGATGGGATTCTAATTTGTTCCCCTTGAAACAATTCTCCATCTGAAAGCAGTTCTGCCATGTCAGACTTTACCCAAACTCTTCCTTCCTGGTATAAAAGGCCCAAAATAACAGACTCCACCTCTCCTTCCATATATATATATAGCGAACCCTTAAAACACATAGTTAGTGGTAGGTATGGGAAGGGCACTCTTGTAATGTTCTGAAGCAAGTGCATGTGTGCACACAGTGAATGTGATCTCTAGAGGTGGTTGTAAAGTAATGTGTGTGTGTGTGTGTGTGTGTGTGTGTGAGAGAGAGGCCTCTCAGCCTCGGCCTCTCTTCTGGGACAAACCCAAGTACGTGATTAGAGGACAGAGGGAATCGAGGTTAACTCCACAGGGCTGAGGAAACCCACAACAGAGAGCTCAGTCTGAAGTAAAACCTCATCATCATCAAGCACTGGGAGCTCCAATATACATGTATGTACTGTGTGTGTGTGTGTGTGTGTGTGTGTGTGTGTGTGTGTGTGTGTGT
>NW_022280043.1:472147-472972 GCF_004355925.1 Anarrhichthys ocellatus
GTGTGTGTGTGTGTGTGTGTGTGTGTGTGTGTGTGTGTGTGTGTGTGAGGGGAGACAGGGTGTATGGGATTGATGACTCATGCGTGAGAGATGAACAAGAAGGAAACATGAAGAAAACAAGAATCCAAAGATGAAAATGTGAAAATGTGTAAAGGAGCATTATTTTCACTCCCAACACACTCCATGTTACTTTCATTTCTGTCTTGGGCTTTCTTGTCTCTCTGTCAGAGTACAGAAGGACAATACAACCGGTGAAAGACAGTCAACTCACTGTGTTTGCTATCATCACATCTTGTGTGTGTGTGTATGCAAGGATTAGCAGGTTCTTTCAGGGGATACAAACCTCTAACGGTCAGATTAAAGCCGTTTCCGCGTTTATTAACTGAGTCGATATCCAGGACTGTGAAGAGTGACGTGTGTGTGTGTGTGTGTGTGTGTGTGTGTGTGTGTGTGCTTTCAGGTGTCATGTGTGTATGTGTTTTCATTCATGTGCTAGTGTTAGCATGTGTGATGCTTGGATCTGATCCAAACCTTCCCTCCACAGCTGGATATTCTCTCCGATTGTTTGACGATGCCAAACCGAGGGCTTTCGATATTTGTGTGATTTCGCTCACGGGCGGAAAGAAAGTCACAAGAAATGATGGCGAGAGAGTAACAGCGAGTCCGGGAAAACACGGCGGCTCAATTACTGGCTTTTAATTATTGACCCACTTATCTATTTAGCTTAAAGCATACCACTAGACATGCATACGCATAAACACGCACTCACGCACGCACGCACACACACACACACACACACACACACACACACACACACACACACAC
>NW_022280043.1:472982-474487 GCF_004355925.1 Anarrhichthys ocellatus
ACACACACACACACACACACACACACACACACACACACACACACACAGGGTAATCATAGACTCTCCGGGAAATTACAGACTATGAATGTAATCATGGACTGAGGACTTTAGAATTAAGGGAGGAGAGTTTGAGTGAAAACCGCAGTGGATGCAAGAGCAAACGTGAGTGAATATCCCAATTAATGAAGTTATGTATAAATAATGATCAAAGAGCTGAGTGAAATCCTTTTGTGTTTCAAACAAAAACATAAGGGTTTTGTTTTTTAGCTTGAGGTTTCTTTGGTCTGGCTGAAACAGTTGCACGAGTTCGATGTGTGTGTGATCCTACCAGCACAGACAGCTCCACAAAGTCAGGGGCTTCCAGGTACTCGGGGTCCACAGTTGGCCAGAACTGTTGCAGGACGGCTCCCCCCCGCTGGAGGAGGCGGCTGAGGGGGTTTCTTACCTGGCAAAGACCTGTGAAGAGACCCGGGAGGACACACATGAGAATAATATCAAAAAAGATCTGCTTTCACACCACTGAGATGGATTCTTGTGCCGAGGCTCTCTCAAACAGCCGCTATACCAACTCAGCCAAGGGGTGGGGAGAAAAACATGAAGGGAAAATGGACCAGAACAAAGCAAAAGGGTTGTCTTTTATTGAGCCAAAACAAATGACTGAGGAGGACTTTTATGTTTTCCTTTATGTAGAGAAAGAGTTTCTCGATGAAGGGTCAAACAACACCCCACCATCCCCTGTCCCGACTCGCATTTAAACCAGCAAGACTAAATATACAACGTGACTGAGTGCAGCAGAGGTCACTTGTTTCTCACTTTCATGTTCCGTTTCTAAAATTACACATGTGAGCACAAACAAAACGCACACAGTGTCTTCCTCCCAGAGGTCACCTGTCAGGTGGACAATATGTTTTTCTGGAAACTCTTTTCTTTTAGCTGTGTGCAGAGAGCTTCCCAAAAGCTCCCGGTACTACTTTAAATTTCGTTTGATGGACCGTGAGTCTATTACAGGTTGTATGGCTCTTGTTTGTCTGGGATGCAAAACAGTTACACAAATGAAAATGTGTCACCGACTTAACGGCTGTTGATTGCATCACTGCTGGGCGTTGGTGTTAGAAAAGCACCGTCTAACTGAGGCAACTTCCTCTTACAGATATTAGAAATAACCTATTTTTACCACAAACCCCACACACTTTTGCCACTATGTCAGTCCAAAATCTCATTAATCACGAGGTAACAGCCATGATATTATGAGTTTACAATAAATATATAAAATAAAAAAATAATGAACAGTACAGTATGAGTGCAGAATTGATTATTTTTGAATAATTTGCAAGTCACCAACCTGCCCACAGTTCAGAAGCCAAGTGCGGAGCCATTGGTGCCGTCATTAAAACCAGCGCAGCCAGAGCTTCCTCAAACTCCACGCTGTGCTGCACCACCCTGACCGTCGCACTCTGAACACACACACACACACACACACACACACACACACACACACACACACA
>NW_022280043.1:474497-481470 GCF_004355925.1 Anarrhichthys ocellatus
CACACACACACACACACACACACACACACACACACACACACACACACGCACACACACACAGTGATAAAATGTCCAAAGTGTGAGAGCAAACAGTGACTGTGACATCTTTACTTCAAGGTGCCGGAGGGCTCACTCACACTCAGTGTGTTGGTAAGTCCCATCAGTCGAGAAATGGCTGCGTTGAAGAGGAAGTCCTCTGTGAAGTGAGATGTCACCTGAAAACACAGGTAACACAGTTTTGGTTACTGGGCATGTGGACTGTGTGATGGAATAACTTTGAGTCTGCCTCTGAAGAATTATGAGGAAACAATGACCGAACCACCGTTCAATATAACATGATGAGATCTTTAGCCCTGCCAGCACGCAGACTGATATTACTAAACTTGAAACAAGCACAGGCTCTCCACTCTGCTGTTTTGAAAGATGTCATGCAGCACCTGCATTTGGGAAAAAAAAATATATTCTCATTGAGAAGTAGTGACGACAAGCTCTACCAGACCTGGCAACCTTTTTTCGACCGCTTCAATAGCAGTGCACTAATCCTTCCCACATACTGGCCTGGAGTCAACAAGATTCACAAGAGCACTATCGACATATTCAACATCCACTTACTTCTTTTCTTACTCCAAAATGTATTTATTTATTTATTTTGATACATTTTCCTGTTGCCTTTATTTGAACTGAACTTTAGGTATTATACTGTAAAACATTGATAAGTTTTATTTCCGTTTCTATTTTTTTATGTCCTCTTAAAGCCTGCACTTAAAATATTTCTTCCTGTATTACTACTGTATGTTTCCCTTTGAAAACCCCGATAAAGAGAGTTTAAAAAAAAAAAACAATGAGAGGCCCAAAAGAGGAGCCTCCTCCCATTATCACCATGTGAACCGGCTGAAGGCACACAGCATGTCAACATTGCCCTGCTTAGCCTTCTGGGAAGAAGAACCAGTTTGGAAAGGGCAAAAGGGAGGAGGAGGTCGATCACCGAGGCTTTTCTGAGGGACGGATCAAAAGACAGCCTTGGCTTTGGGGGCTTATGGCAAACAGCCAGAGATCCTTTAAAAACACCAGCCCTGAGGGGCAGAGAGAGAGAGAATCAAACCTGGCAGCCAAAGGAGGCTATTTATAAAGTGTGAGAGGAGACGGAGTGGATTTAAAATCAATTTCCATTGCCTCCTCCTTTTACTCTTGGGGTTTCAGGTTACGATAGATGTTCGGCTATGGATGGAAAGACTGGAACTCAGGACTGTGTACTATAGCTGTTTAACGAGTGACATATTACCTTGAATGTTCTCATACCTTGCATCCTGAAAAAATATACCTTACAACATTGTATACCTGGCAACATTGTATTAACAATCTATTGCAGTGTAAAAAGCCAAAAATATATATCTAAAACTGCATATTAAAAACGAGAACCAGAGATAACTGATACTATTGTAATAGCAGAGAAATTAAATTAAAAATAGACCAAGATGACGGCTGCAATTGTGCGATTCACTTATCTTATTGAAGGAAGACGAAAAATAACTTGCTGTGAAACATAGGGAGTTTAAATGTGTGCCCATTACTGACCCCTACTGGTAATGACTGTAGCAATATCTAACTGTTTAATAATGTCACCATGAGCCATTTTCAGCCATTTATTCCACTCGGTCTGAGACTATACCTCTTGAATAGCGTAGTTCTTGTTCTCCCAGATCTTCGTCGCCTCCGCCAGCTCTTTCTTTTTCAGCAGGGAGGGGCTGGGGACGTCTCCGAGTTGCCGAGCCCCCCTCAGCTTGGTCACGAGCTGCCAGAGCCGAGACTGCCATCGTAGGACACCAGGGAGGGCATCGGCTGAGGTGGTCAACACACGCAGACGCAGAAGGAAAGGATGTTACAATATGACGTACTGTGGGAGAAACGACTCCAGAATTGAAAACAAGAGATATTGGTTTCTTTGAGGACACTATTCATGGCATATAGATAAAGCTAAATCTCACAAAACCAACATGCTCTGACATGAGTTAACGATGCTAAATAATAACACATGGTGTTGGTGCAATCTTCACGGCTCACTCTTGATATTCCAGAGGATGTCCTGTTCAGGCGGTGCAGCGTAAAGGGTGTAGAGTCGAACTGTGTCCAAGCCGTACTTCTGCACCACCTCTTGGGGGTCCAGACCGTTGTGTTTAGACTTGCTCATCTTCTCCCATGTCACCTCAACACGACCACCGCCATGCACCACCGGCTCCTTGTCTAGAATAGGGAGGTTAGGGGTCATAGGTCAGATATAGCTGGACAAAGTGTTTTTATTTCTTTACTTTCATGGTCTCCTGCCAGCTCCTGTTCGATCACAATAAGTAAAATACAATAGAAAGATCAGTCAATCTGAGTCTATGACAGCAGGATCTTCTGTTTATCCCGTTATCAATAGAGAGAAGCTGAAGCTCCTTGGGCGTGAAGCTAATTGTAAGAGACCTCTTACGTCTCTTCAAAAGATTTGTTGTGATTTGATTTTGTCACGAGGAGCTGGTGAACGTGTCATTCAAGATGGAAAAGCAACAAAGCACAAAACAAAGAGCTTTTAGCAGCACAAAAGGGTTAATTAGGGGCATTGATTTAACTACACACTACAATAAAAAACAAGAATGTTGTCATGACTCATTTGTGTTATCTGGCAGAGCCACGTGGAGGGAAGCCCTCTGCTCTCCTCTCTCATCTGTTACAGATGTGTCACACTGACAAACACCCTGCAGATTCAGCAAGTGTGTACCTGTGAAGTCGATTTCTTCTCTCTTTAGGTACCGGCCGCTGTCTGCTAGTTTGAATGTCTGGCCCTTGATCAGACCCTGGACCAGCAGCTTCCGAAAAGGCTCCCTGAAAGGACAGGGAGAGGATTAATTAACATACACACGTGTAAACGTGCACGGCAAAAGCAGATAAAGCACTGTGTACTGTACCGGTGAGCGACAAGACCCTGATCCTTGCAGAAGTGACAGAGGAAGCGAGCGTAGTACAAGTGCATGACAGCGTGCTCCTTCCCTCCGATGTACACGTCCACGGGCAGCCAGTGATCCGCTAGGTGGCGCTCAAACGGCCTGGAGGGGAACAACATATGTATTTTAGGAGCCGTATGCAATAAGCCTGCTGTTACCCAAGCCTAAGTATTTCACTAATAGATTGTATATTTCATTACTTTTAAGCAATTTTGACTTTAAAAAAAATTGCAATCATAATTACGTTGACATTATCTTGTTCGACTCTGCAATTCGAATCATAGGCGGCTGATATAATTCAAAAAGTATTTATATAGCCTAACGATGTCACCATGAATTTAAATTGGCTATTGATGCTATTGAATAACGCAGCAATATCGAAATGAACATCTCAAACTGCAAAACGTCCGAAATGAATCGACGCCCTCCCGTTGCAGTCATCTATGGCCTTGTTGTGGCGAGATGTTTTTCATATCGAACCATTTCTTCGCTATTTCAGTGAACAGTGCGACCCTCAGGGGACACGGCATTAACATCAGTCGTTGGCTTAAACTGGTCCCTTAATTCTGCCAACACGGTTGCAATTATAGACTTTCCTTGATGGATCTTCGAAAGCCTGACTTCAGTATCGGACATATGTGGCAGGACACTTAGCTTTATATGGTATTATTGGGGCGTTCACTATGCTAAATCTGACGTGATTTAGGAGCCTTAATTCTGACTCTTGTAGGAGCCCATCATTTGAAAAAAAATAAGTAAGTAACAAATACGAATATGTTCTTGCATGAGGTCTATTATTTTTGCCCTGCACTTCCCAGAGACAAAAAGGCATACACTGTGACATTTTTCTCTGCAGATATAGATGTTGTTTTCTCTTTTCTAAATGATCCATATGCTGTTTATATCAACTACTCCAACTAAATATGAAATGCATGACTTCCTCTCTCTCCACAGAGAATTTTTTTCTTTCCAGGAAACACAGACGCTACATGTTTACCACAGCTTAGGTGAGCTACTGTAGATGTAAGCTTTCCATCTTGTGTTAGATTACAAGCCCTTTACTAACGTAGTTTTATTCTTCCAGCTCTACTTTGTATTAATTGTTCATTACAAATAAAGATTATTGTTTGATGAATCAGGAACTGAGAATACAGTTTGTCGCTTTGACAACATGTTCTTAAACAACATTTTGTCACACATGCACTAGTTGTTATGCGCTTTATCCACATGAACACACACTTCCTCTAGGGGGCAGGCTGAATCTGATACACAGGGATCCAGGTATGAAGCGAACAGAAGCATCCTGAAGCCTCCTCTATCTCACTGGCTTCACACAAAGTGGTCAAGTAATACGAGTTTCAAATTGAGACTGGGCTGCTTCTCTCAGATTTTTTTATTTGATGTGTTGAGCCTGACCGGCATGCTGGTCAGCGGCGGAAGGGATTTCACCAAATGATACTTTTTTAGGGCAGTCTACTATCTCTGTGTGTCACCTTTCACACCAGTCATTACTCTTCTCTGCCTCTCGCCCTCCCTCTCCCTCTCTGGCTGATGGTGTCTCCGGATAACTGAGCCAGGGAAAAAGGTTATGAGCTCACAAGGCTGAAACTAATTTAGCTCAGGGAACTAATACATAACCACACACACACACACACACACACACACACACACACACACACACACACACACACACACACACACACACACACACACACACACACACACACTTCCATATAACACCCTGTTCCTATTTCCTTCCTCTTACTTGGTACTTTCTAACATCTCTCGCTTCCTATTTTCATCGTTTCCCCTTGTGCACAGAAGGCTCAGCAGGCTAACTGAAATGCACAAATGGTGTAATTGCCTTTTCTGTTGTGCCATAATCTGTCCCGCTAAGAAAAGTGATGGGGAGAACAGTCCCCCTCCTTTTAAAGCAGCTTTTCAGCTAGGTCAGGGCACTGGGAAATTAATCTCTTTTGTTGAGCTCAGGGTATCGCCGCGATCCCAGCAGGTGACAGCAGTCGCTCCATAATCTCTATTGGCAGGGAATGCAAACTCCAGGAAAAATGTCTGCATTTTTGTGTGAGTAGTGTGTGTGTGTGTGTGTGAGTAGTGTGTGAGTGACAGGCAGTATGTTTGAAACGGGTAAGTGGGCATAATTATGTACTTGAGTACAACTTTACATAAGCGCATATAGACACATGCACACGCTGGTGTGCATGTGGAAGTGAAATGTGTGTGAGAGGCAAGAGAGAAAATCAAGTTTCTATTGATATAGCAGAGATTTATTTTTTTAAATAGCTAAAAATAGATATGCGTATCCGCCCACTGCAGAAGAAACAGCCTTCTCTTCTTTTCATTTAATTCTCATTTGATCGACAAGAGTGTAAATAAGATCTGTGCAATTTGTGCTGAAAAACCTGTCACAGTGCGAGCAAACGGATGCAAGAGGAAAAAATAATGAGCTTGCATCTTTGGTGGCGAGTGAGAAATGGTGGAAAAACAAGAGAGTGAAGTCTCAGGAGGAGGCTGTTCATACCTGTCTGGGTTATGAGGGTCTGTGTATCTAAAGTAATACCAGGCGGAGTCCACAAACGTGTCCATGGTGTCGGTCTCCCTCCTCGCTGGGCCCTTACATCTGAATACAGAGAGAGATAGCAGAGGCAGCACAAAAATCAATATTAGGCCCACATATTAGAATGCGAACAAATGAACGATGTCTGTTTGTATGCTAAGTGAAATGGCACATTGTGTGAGAGTGTGAAGCTGGCTTCATCTGGATGTGGGGGGGGTCATGTCCCTGCAGAGAAGCCCAGCTGAGGCCAAACTGGCACCAGAGCCTTGTCCCTGTGCCCTGACTAACAGGCTGTGCTAACAGGGAACCAACTGGCGGGCAGAACACATGATCATGTGTTTGTGTTGGAAATGCCACCTCGTGCCCCTCTCCTTCCAAGCCAAACAGCATTCGGGTACGTAGTGGAAATCTGCCAACATCACTTTCACAACGGAGAAGAGGACATTTGCAAAGACACGGGAAAAGAGAGATTTATTTTGTTCAGATTTAAAGCACGTAATGAAATCGGTGAAAGCGGCTGCTTTTTACTTTATAATGAGTCTCAATAGGGTTGGAATCAGTGTCCCAGAAAGATAAACAGAAGCAAAGCTCTGAGCTTTACTAGGTGCAACAGAGCAGGTATCGAATCCTGGACCTCATGGGATGTCTCTGTTCAGTTTCACTCACACAAACATTCATCTCACAGTAAAAAAAATAATGTTTAACACCACACTCGCTAACACAGACACACACCCCTCGACCACCTACCACACCGGTCTATAATAAGGCACTGATGAGGAGGCATGAGCTGAAGGTTGCCTAGCAACAAGGCTAAGGTGTAGCAAGGTTAATATTTGGGAGCCGGGCGTTATCTCATATGATAAAAATCCAGCAATATAACGAATCATCACAAAATAATGTAAAAAATAGAAACGTCACAAAAGTTGTACAAAAAAAAGTAGCCAGCTGAAGCAGATGAGATTTGCCGCTTCCTCTCTCACACCAGACCGGCCAATCAGAGGCCAGGTTGTGGTCATTTGCACAGGCAGCTGGTCGGGGCCACAGTCAGACTACTGAGGATCAGATTAGACAACACACAGAGGTGCTCTCTCGAAAGATGGCCCATCTCTAAGCCGTGAAAGGAGCCCAACAACAACAGTGGGTAACTCAATCTGAAGTAACCTGTACGCACGAGTGCGTTGAGTGTGAATGTGTGTTCGCAGGATCAGCCAGAAAGAGCCAAAAGGCTCTCAAACAGATGAGCCAGGAGAGGCAGCTGTCCACTCCACGGACATAGGAAATAGTCCTCCATCTGCTGTGCGTCTGCGGATGTGTGTGTGCTGCACTAACTAGGTGGTTTCTCTCTCTTTACCTGTGAATTCATTAGAACAACACACACACACACACACACACACACACACACACACACACACACACA
>NW_022280043.1:481480-522373 GCF_004355925.1 Anarrhichthys ocellatus
CACACACACACACACACACACACACACACACACACACACACACACACCTTCCGAGCTAGGCTAAGCCGAGGCAGGGATTCAGTTGCCAATTTACAGTGCTGCAGAGGGTCGGAGAGACGAGATGAGAATTCAGCAAATGACTTGCTCAAGGACGAATAAAACTCCAATTTCTGCCGCCCGTCTGTCATCGCCCTGCTCGACTGTGTTCCTCTCAAACTGTAATTGGACATGGACCGACGAGTGAAGGGAACAAATTTCCGCAGAAACTTAACAACGGAGGGGAGATGGGAAGAGAGGAGAAAACGGCGTCTTGACGATTATAGCCATCAATCACCGCTGAGGGGGAGGAATTATAGAAGCTTTGTGGAAGTGACTGAACACAATCTGATGACTTGTGCCATCTGCGACTGAGTGGGCCGCTGTTTTAATCAACATGGTGCCATGACGATGATTAGTCTCATTCAGAGAGGAATTCCCACGTCGGCGAGCGAGGGACTCGGCTGAGCAGCCATTCTCAAACATTTTCAAACATGTTGTGTGTAATTACACCTCTGTACAAAAGGTTAACGTGCGTGCATGTTCAGTATTTATGTGTCCCACGAGGCACAGCTGGCTTATGTAACCCCCCCCCCCCATCATCATCATCATCTCATGCTGCTCCTGTCACAGATGCCTCTCATTACATTACCCCATCAGAGGGAAATTATTAATCACAAAATTCACAGTCTCGCTCTCAGTGCTCCCGTGTTCTTGTAAAGCTGTCAATCCTCTCCGCCTGCGCTGACAGAGGGCTCATTTAGCCGCTGCTGGTCTCCTGAGGATACACAGGAAGTAGGGAGGAGAGGCTTGGCACTGGAAAGGGTTCGCACATCATTCAGTTCTCACTCCACAAAAACACCATCGTGTCATTTCACCGATGTGATGTCAAAAGGAAAAGAAAAACACATCCTTCACCGTTTCTGCATCCTATTTACAAGATCAGTTTGCTTACTCTGTAAATGGTTATGAGTAAGAGAAATGATTTAAGGGATTCCCACATTCACTTGGACAAGACGTCTAAAATACTTTGAGAACAACACACACGTAACTATTTTAAATTGTCACTTACTTAAATCAGGGGTTTCCAATCTTTTTGGCGTATGACCGTGTAAAATGGAGGAATTCTTCTGACCAGTTTTCATAAGTTGTGATCAGATGACGTATTTTATGTTTGAGAACAAAATGTAAAAAAATCTCTGAAGCTTCTGTTAACCACAGACCTTATTTCAAGCAACCAAAAACCCGCTGACTTTGAGACGTGCGAACTGGAAGTGCAAAAATGCTGACTCATTAACAGGTTTTTGGACTAATTCCTGGGATAGTGATAGTCGTATTTTTCGTAAGTATTTTTTTGAAAGTACCTGTCCTTTTCCAAACAGATTCCAATGATGTCTTTTCAGATTATTCTGTGCAACGAACCGCCTGCCCGTCAGGTTTCCTGTCACAGTTTCACACTATTCCACTGATCAACTGTCAAGAACAACAAATGAGGCAACAAAGACAGTGAAGGAGAAGACCACAAGCTAGTAAGCACGGATGTAAACTATTCAGGTCTCCAACTTTTAAGAAATATTGGCTTCGCAAATGTTTTATGAGGAAAGAAATGCTCGTTAGCGCTGAAGGATATGCACAAGCTCCTGGCTTTGAGTCTTCTGCATGCATTTTAATATTAAGAGGGAGACCTCACAACCATCACAAGACAAAAGTACATGAATGGTGATTATAGAATAAAAATATATTGATTACTATTAGTTACAACAGGTTTGACTTATCTGTGAGAGGAGGAGACACAATGAGCTCCTACAGAAGAGCCTCTGAGTCACAAGACAATCAAAAAAATCAAACATATGATATGATAAAAATACGGAGTAACACTGAGGGTTTTCCTTGGGATGTAATATGTTGATGATAACGACAGAGAAGGCCATGTGGATGAAGCATAGACCTTTCCAGTGCAATTCTGTTGCTAGGGAAACAGCTTTGGTCCAAGTTTACTTCCTGTCAGCTTCTGCTTTAAACATTGCAACAGAAAATACAAAGGGGCACAGTTGGGACTTCACCATGTGGGGTGAGACAAAGAGAAAACCTGTGAAAACCGCGCCAAAACCCCATCAGGTGTCAAAAATCTCACCTGAACGTGAGATTTGGTTTGAACCACAACACTAGTGCCTCCTCGGACGAGCCCCACGGGAACCCGAGGGAGTCCCTGTGACAGGGCCAGCACGTCACCAAGGCCATAAACACTGGCGCATACCCTCTCACTGCGCCTTCCCATTACAATTTCCATTGCTGCAAAGGGGTAACAACTGTGTTACCTGAACAACTGAGATGTCCTAAACTTGCTAGGCGACCAACAGACTGTTTGTGAGTTCACGAACACACGGATAACTTTCCCAGTGCTGCCCCACTCTAACCTGCAGAAGGAAGATTATAATTCCTGGATTCTTCAAGTCGACATTTGAGTTCGCCAATCGGGCTTCTGTGTGATGAAGTTACAGTTACTGTACTGCTGCGGTGAGGATCTACTTTGCTTTAAGTGCTTTCCTCTTCTTTTCCTACTCTCTCTCACACTCACGCTCACGCACACACACACACACACACGGCGCGTGATTACGTCGTTGGTCATGCACCTCTGAATTTTTGTAACTTGGTGCACGCAGCACGCACGATCACATGGCTGTCAGAAACGCCTCCGTACATACTCGGAGCTCGCGGGAAATACTACTTTAACTATTGACATTTTGACTGAATTTTTAGACTTAATCCACAGTTTGGTCTTTGGTCTCTGATCCCAGGGTGGTGCCCTGGGATTATTAATCTATGTTAATAATCCTATTAATATCATTAATTACATTTTTATGCTTGCTAATAACCAAACCCGCTCCTGCCAGATCGCAACAGCACATTTAGAATGTTTGGAAAGGTCTAAAAGTTGGTTTGTGTTTCAATAAAACAAATAAATGAAACATGTTCTTACCTGGGACACTTGCAGTTGACCCAGTCATGAGCGGCCTCCAGTGGCGACGCACCCTTTCCCTTGAGAGATGGCAGCTTTGGTAATGTAACTGGTAAGTCCTCTTCAGGGACAGCAACTGGACCACAAGAACCACAATGCACTACAGGGATGGGTGTGCCCCAGTATCTCTGCCTTGATATCAACCAGTCCCTGAGCTTGGAGCTGGTAAGGTGGCCGCCAACCTTCTGCTCGCTAGCCTTCTGGGTAACGGAGTCAAATGCCCGCTCTCTGGTGAGGCCTGAGAACTACAGAGAGAAGAGGACAAACGAGCGATTCTTAATCAATTCTTAATTTCCTGTAGAAGCTAAAGAGAGAAGCTGTAGTAGAGATGCCGCAAAATCAAAGTTTAATAATCTTGAGTCATTTTATCAATGTTGAGGTCATCATCAACAGTGCCGACCTCATCAGAGTTGATCAGCGTTTGTCTCCCGTCTTCATCACTTTTCAGTACAGCTGTCCACCTCAGATTCAGAGCTGTGGCCACAGACAGATCCTCCTCACTACAGTCTGGGATACCTGTCAGACACAGACGCAGCACGAATACGTGACAGTAAAAAGACAATATGGACGCCCAGACAATCGATCTCTTGAGAGAGTAAAAAAGGAAACCTCTCTAAGCATGTTGTGATGTGACGAATCGTTAACGATCCCTTGGGTTCCACCTCCACTCTGTGAGACAAACACCCACTGGTTTCACATCATCATGGCATCCACAATACTGCATGGTAAAGACATATCGTTAAAGTGTCCATCTTCAACATGCTAGGAGTGTTGAGGCAGCATCTTTTTGCACAATCAAATCCACAAAGACGTTTTTTCTGTTCCTCATCTTTATTTACATCTTCTCATTTTTGTTTGGTACAGATTTAATGAGGGAAAATCAAAAAGGGATAATGATTATTCATCTCATCAATGGACATCCTGTGCTCCCGTTTGATCAAGAGTCAGCCTCCGTCTATAATAACAGCTCACAGATGAATACAAATGACTTTCTTACTTAACCGCTACAATTTCTAGGTGATTGTTAAACCCCACCCACACGCACACACATCAATACACTCACCGATCACAGTGTCCAGATAGCCGTCAAACGCCTCCCTGTGGGATATGACCAGGGGAACCTCGTGACCGGTGAACAGGTTTTGAGCAGTGACCTCTGTGAGGGAGTCTAAGGAGCAGAGAGCAGGAGGTGTGAGAGAGGCAGCGCTGCTTCCCCTGGTAGCTCATTACAATCATTCACCACTTAGACAGAGAGAACATCAAGGGAATCCCAATTAACATAGACTCAGTCCACTGAGACAACTACATCCATACCGTGGCAGTGTATAGCTAAATAAAACAAATCTACGTGAGCAAAGTTCAGAACATGCATCCATACCGGTGATATAGAACAAATGTAGACAAATATGTACAAATTATTGATGAAATGTCCCAAAAAAATTTTTTGTTCCTTCTTTATATGAGAATTCATTTTTCACTATTAGCACAACTTTTGTTCATCAGGCGCTGGTCAATAAAGAACACACATAAGATGCAAAAGATCACCGTTTCAAGTTATGAGAGCTTGCAGGTGTAGACGAGTAAGCCGCTGAATTATGTCGCTGATATAGGAAAAATCGGAATGTGCGTCTTTCCCCCTCCTCCAAAGCAGGAAGTCATAAATGTTGACGGACCCAAACGCAGACGGGCATCAGAGACGCTCACCTTTGCCTGGCTGGAAGGCTTTCTCCAAAGCCGAGCGCACTGCGCTTCTACCGTGCAGCAGTCTGTGGGAGGGCAGGACGGCCAGGTAAGCCGCTCCGAACACCGTCTCTGGGGAGGAGCTGTAGGCCGACAGGGTCTCCCCCGTCTCCTCCCCGTTCACCTAGGAGACAACAGAAGACGCATGTGGGAACCTCTCCGGTCCAGATGCACGGAAGACGATCTAATGAGGACGACCCGCTGGCTCCTCAGGCCGCCACACAAAGTGGTTTATTCTAAAATAAGATGGCGACCATATTAGACACATTACAGGGTAAGTTTCAGTCATTTCAAAAATATACCGCATCAGAATTTTAGGCTATACTGATTAGTACTGAAACAATCCGATCATCATTTAGCCAGTGGAGAAAAAGTAACATTTTAAATAATTTACTAATAGTTGTATTTATTTATCTATCAAGTAAAAAAACCTTTTTCTAATGTATACTTCTGTTTTTAGCTGCTCCCAAATGACTTTTATCACAAATTCACTTTTATGTATTTATTAATCAGTGTATTCATCAACATTGAGGTTAACACTGAATCTAATTATGACACCGCATCAAAATATAAATCTCCAATGGATCCTTTATTCCCTCCATACAGGCAACATGCATAACAACGTATAAAAAGCATTTTTCTGCCATAATCAAGACATTGTAATCCTATACGAGTGCAATACAAGATGGATGCCACCCGTATGTAAACATTCACATTTGAGTTTAAATATTTAACCCTTGCAAACTTCCACCAATCTTGTTCATCAGCAATACATTTAACAAATTCTGACGACGAGTTCTAGCCAATCAGAGGCAGAAAGGGGCGTGGCTTCATCAAATGCAGAACTGACGATGGCTCTGAAAGAGTTAACTTGGCATGCGGATAAGAGGGCCCTGCAACATTTCCAAAAAACTGTCTTGCACACTTTTGCTGCTATAGTTGTGTTATTGGTTAAGCTAACGTTGCCTACATCACGTACGTTATAAATGAAAATGAAGCACATACGTCTATGCGTGACGACACTTTTCATTCATTGCACTTTAACTCGTTGTAATGCTTCCACTTCACTGTCTTTGTACTTAATTGTGACCAAGTATCGTCTATGGAGAGAATGATAATAATAAATTCTACCCTGAACCATGAACCTACAGCCACACGGAGCTGCTAGCTTCACTGTAGTCTTGTTTGTTTGTTGATCAGACGAAGTAAAGCTGTTTCAAGGCATCAATAGTGGGATCCGTTACCTTGTGATGAGTATTTGTCAGAGAATAAATTATCATCAAATAACCTGATAAATTGTCAGTTGGAGCCTTAACATGCCACATGTGCGTAGCTCTTTGATACATAATGAGGCTACAATGTCTTTAATCCTATAATTATTTAGAGATGAAACACTCATTCTGGGGGTTCTGGGGTAATGAGTAGATGTCATGTCGTAGAGGAGATACTCGTACATAGGCCCCTGGGGAGATAATTCAGTGCAGAGTTCCTGTGACAATGTATGATGATGTAATATGAGACAAGCAGCCATCCAATTAACTTAACGGCTCCTGGTTTTAACTTTAATTATGCATTCTGCCAGAGAAACACCCTCTCATATACGTAAAGAAACACAAAATCACTCTCACATCTTCTAACTCTATAAATAAGATTTTTTAAAGTAAGGGACTGACTTGAATCACCATTTTTCTGATTATATTTCAAGAAACGGTTTAACAAGGGTGCTCACGGGGCTCTCAGTGGGCTTTTTGCTAAAAGACAAACGTGTGAAGAACTGTTAATATGGCTTTGAGAAAACTCAACAGAAACTAACCGGTAACATCATCTCTGTGGGAAAATGGCCACTTGCAGATGGATGCACCCGCTGAATGTGAACAACAAAAGTGGAAAATGTTATGTTTGGGTGCATGATTTCGAATACAAATACATAAATAAACAGAGGAATCCAAAATAAAGCAAGCAATCACTGCTTTGGGGACAAAGAGATGAGAAACCGAGGCCGGGAAGCGGCAGCAACAGGGAAACACTAGGTGGAAAAAGGTCGAGAGATTGAAAGGAAGGGAGAATGATGAATGAATAAAAAGTGTGACGGGGGAAGGGAGCGGAGATGCACCTTGAGCTTGAAATCGAAGTAGCAGCCGGTGCACTCTCCAATCCAGTTTGCCTGCATGGCTTTGACACCGTACCACTCCGGAAGGTCTGCCAGGGCGTCCAGGAGAGGCTGGAGGAGGGAGACGGCAATTAATTCACAACTTTTCTTCTTTGTACAAGTTTTAAAAAGGGCTTATTTTCCACTTCACTGTGGAAAAGAGATCATTTTTGAAGGGGGGCCGGGGTTGTCTACGATAATGCAATTGACTTCAACTCAGTGTGGCCTCTTTCAAAGCCTGGCCAATTTATTTTGACAAAGCAGCAGAGCCGACCAGGTCACATTATGCAGACGTAGAGGGATTTTCAAAAATCCTGACCTCCAATCGCCCTACTTTCTTTGATATCACAAGGCAATCGCCTTTAAAGTGCACTCTCTCTCTCACACACACACACACACACACACACCACAACAGTTATTCTGCATGATTAAAGGAAGCTATGCATATCAACGAGGCTCAGGTCAAAAAGCCACAGCTGGGCTGAGGCCAGAGATGTTCAAACTCTCCATTTCCTTCTCTGTCTGTCGCAATCTATTACCCAAAAACCCTCCTCACTTGTGCCACTCAGCATGCAGTACCTCATCACGGCAATATCAATACAAACATAAACGCTGGCTATAGTCGCCCACCAGCCAAACACGGAGTGTGTGTCAGTTCTGGGTTTGCTCCAGAGCAGATAGAAGACAGAGAATCTGTGTCGGCACGAAGGAGACGTTCAGCAAAACAAAGACGTTAACAGCAAAGACAGGAACGCAATGACAGACGACCAGCAACGGCCCTAAAGAGAGAGGAAGCAAATGTTTTCACTTTCCTGGATTAGAAAATATAGTTTGGCAGAGATGCAGGAGTCTCCATGGCAACTAAGAAAAGCTTGAGAGAAAAAGGATGGCAGAGCAATAACCAAGGAGTGTGTGTGTGTGTGTGTGTGAGAGAGAGAGAGAGAAAGGGACATCTAGTACAATAACAACAATATTACACAATACTGCGATACAAATGGTTCAGGGATTTGAACCAGCAACCTCAAAGTCACAAGTTGTTTTTGCTTAATGACACAAAACTCCTGAAGAAGCCGTGTTCATATATGAGAGACAACAGAGCTGAACAACACGATGAGTTCTCAGCTGGTGAATCATTCAGATGTCAGTGCAGTGCGATGGCTGCACGTGTGCAAAAAGTGTGATTATGTATGAAATTGAAAGCGTGATCGTTTTGCATCCACTTCCAAAAAAACCATCCGTCTTAGTAATAATATGCAGTCGTCTGTGTCCTGGAACAAACAATATGGTTACGATTTATGATGAAACTCCATCAGTATAACGTGGAACCACCTGACAGCTGAATAAATATTGTCTGAGGTTAATGTTGTCTAACGGACTTGAACACGTGTATGGGCGAGCGGAGCACGCACGGGAAATCAGGCCAGTTACAACACGCCGCGGTTTCACGCGCTCCTCCTTTCGTTCCATCTGTCTTTCTCACGTCTTCCCCCCCCGACACCTTCCTCTTCCTTCCTTCCCACTTCTCTATTCGTCAGAGAAAATTAGACATGCAGGAACACATTGTCACAGTAGGCTGCTTCCACCTCCTCTCACACCTCTGACATGGACAAGCATGTTCGACTTCAGCGCTGCGGCTAAAACTGGAGTGCCGCCGACTGTGGACAAATGGATGTTTTAATCAAAATGACAACATCGGGAAAGAAATTAACAAACGCTTAAAGGACAAATGAGTGTTTTTGCACATTTTAACCAATTTATAAGAAATCACATATTAATTATTGCCGACCTTTTCTCAAAGCACAGAGGAAGTTGTTTAGATTGATTTCACACCTACCAGGCCGGCTTTGGTCTCCATGTTATTGTTATGTATATTATGTTATTTCAGGACGATATGACACAAAAACCTGCTTATGCCACACTTTGCTCTGCCTTTCCTTCTCATGGCATCAGTTTGATTTGAAACGAGTAGAGCCGAGACTACAGTCGATGATTTGATTCAACAAAGACTCAAATATGAGCATTTGCTGCTTTTCTATGTTTTATATAATTGTAATCTGAATGTCTTTGGGTTTTGGACCGACAGTCAGACAAAACAAGACATTTGAAAATGTCCCCGTGGGCTTTAGGAAATTGTGATGAGCATGTTCACAGACCAAAATCAGTAATTATGATATTCTAATAATAATTAAATAATCAGCCCTAAAAACAAGAAATATGACAATGATACAATTCTACCAGAATGTTGCTCAACTTGGAAAACTCTCGCAGCAGGTCTGTGCTGTGCAGCAAAGGCGGAGCTTCTCATCAGCCGGGCCAGGTCGCCTGGTGACATTACTCCGACTCCGCTGGTCTCTCTCTACTTGGTTGGGAGACGCTAAGAACGACGACGTCCGGGGGTCTGATTGCAGAACGAGAGAAGCAGGGCTGCAGCTGCCGCTACTGAAGCGTCAGCCATGATTGTTATCAGAGGGGTCCGCTGCTCATTTTGGCCCACATGAAGCTGCTGGCCCCGCCATTCAGACCTGCCACTTGTCCCGTACACACACACATACAGCACGCTCTCCGTCACTCACTCACTCACTCACAGACACACCAATGGCGTACCTTGGCATAGTTTGTAGTCTTGATGAACCATTGTGTGAGCAGCTTCTGCTCCACCAGGGCACCAGACCTCCAGGAGAGACCGTTTTCATCCACCTGCTCATCAGCCAGCACTGTCTGATCAACAGGGTCCCAGTTCACCACAGCCTGGATAACACAAACACACAGATTTAGATGAACACACACACACGCACACACACACAGATAAATTGAAAATGCAGAGCTGAGGAAGTAATTTGGATTTAATAGTCGGTCCAAAGGCTTACTTCGAGGTCGTCCCATTTGATTAAACACAATCAAAGGGCTTCTACCGAGCGCTCCCTTTTTCAGTTCATTCATTTTCATTCAGGAGTAACTGGTGAGCTGCTTCAATCATTTCTGTAACTGTCAGCGACCTCAAACCTAAACCAATCATATTATTCCTTTCAAAAAACTAGGATAAGCACTTTAGTCAAAAGCCGTTCCTACCTCTTTCTGATAGGCCAGTCCTGCTTCAAAGAGCTTGATAAACAGATACTGAGTCCACCTGTAGTAGTCTGGAAGGCAAGTGGTCACTTCCTGTTAGGAAAAAAAGCCAGAGTTGTGTCAGCCTTGTGTGGTGTGACGCACGCACGCACGCACCCACACACACACACACACACACACACTCTCTAAAGCCTCAGCTCCTGCTCACCCGGTCCCAGTTGAAGCAAAGGCCGAGGCTGTCCAGCTGCTCCCGCATGGACTGGATATTACTGAGGAGACGGCACACAACAGCAACGTTACGGTTTGTATAAACGACGAAGGCTCTGATCAACAGGTGTGATATTTCAGATACCTTTTAGTCCACTCCTCTGGGTCCAGTCCTCTCTCAATGGCTGCATTTTCAGCTGGAAGTCCAAAAGCATCCCAACCCATTGGATTCAACACCTGTGGATGTAGTTCTGTATTAGCGGTGAAATCGCTCGTGCAAACAACAATTTTGATAATTGATTCATTTGATTTATTCAACATGCAAAGAAAATCAAACATCCCCCATTTTCAGCTTCATTAAACACGAAGATTTGCTGCTTTTCTCTTTTTTTGTTGACAACAAAAGCATTACTTTACAAAAAAGCTATTTTGTAATGGTTATCACTATTTTATAAACTAAAATGATTTAAACGAACGACAGATCAACCCTTTATTAAGTCCATTTGAAGTTTACAACAATGTTTACTGGACATTCTACACACGTTTCAAGACACGAAAATACTGATTAATAATTTGTGTTCAACTAGTGTTGCATTCAAAGTCCAACTAGCTGGTTAAAGCGTCTTAAAATTATAAATACTCCAATAAAAAGTCCAGAATCAATGAATATGAAACTTGAATATGTAAATATCACATTATCTGCTGGACACAAGAGGCTTCCTACTTCATTGAAAAGCCTCAGTGTGTATACACTCGGGGCGTCGTGTTGACCATGACATGCTGCTGAAGTAGTTGTTATATTTATTTACACATATTAAAATGAGATTCAAAGTAAGAGGATACGTTGGCATGTGCCAGATTTAAATGTTTCATTGCAGGAGGTAATTCATTCTGCAAAATAGCACCGGGTTCCCCTCACTGCAGCACATGTTGACCCCTACATGATAATGTCTCTGCTGTGATCTCACCTCCATTACATTCTGTGGCTAATGCATGCAGATCAACTACAATTTCCATGTAATTGCAGCCGTTGCATGATGTAAGCTTCGAATGGAAGACCAGGATGTGAAAGCTTTAAGCCTGCAATCACGTAGTAAGCTGTTTCACACACACAGTGTCCTAAACAACATCCCAATCTACCGTCGCCTCCTCTCTTTGTTTGCTATCCTGCTCTGTCCTTTGCGTCCACATCGCCGTTTAGCCTACACCCTCCTTTAAATGAATCCCCGTCGAAGTGGTCGACGTCTCTCTCACTCGTCTCGTTCTCCCTTCAGAGCGTCGGCTGTGTTTGTTATGTGCTCACAGAGAAAGAACATGAACCGAGATGAAAGCCCAGGAGTGGAAGGCGTGAGTACAGTAGGAGAAGCAGAGTGACAAGAGAGTCGAGGGCTGGAGAGGATCATCGCACGGACTCCAACGGGTCTGATGTTTCAGACGAATCGGTATCCTTGGTAACTGCCTCATTTGTAAAACAGAGTACTGAATGGTGTTAAGGCTGAGAGCGCTCAGCACAGCAGACCACTGTGGCTGCTCGGGAGGAATACAGGCACAATGAGAGCAAGGCACAGGCCGAAGATAGTCTACTGTGTGTTAATAAGGAAGCGGAAAAAAAGCATCATTAGGATGGGTGCGCTACTATGTTGTTTATTCAGTGTAAAAACTCTTAAAGTAAGGCTGTATTCATGAGGGACCGGCTGTGATGGACAGGCCGCGTTAGCGAGCTCCATTCTCAAAGTTCAAAGACAGCAGCCGAGGCACATTATCACTTCACCGCCGATAGCTCCGGCTCCACTTATCCTTACGTCCACACAGAAGAGAGAACGCTCGTGCGACTCTTCGCCAACCTGTCACGGCAACATTTCTGCGCTTGAGTGACAAGAGGCAGTGGAAGATGGACGTGGGAGTCAGTGTGGGCACATTCATGACAATCTGTCCACTGTAATGTGGAGCGAGTCGGTGCCAAGCCGAGACGGATACGAGGATGCGCAGCTCCAAAAATTCCTCGCGCCGACGACGACGACGACAACGGGGCCGCGAAGTGTTTGGTGACTGTGAATGTGAGGCCACTCTGCTACATGCAAGTGTCCACCCACGCAGCTCCAGCTAGAAGCTGCACTCCATCTACAGCAGCACTCTGTAGTGTAAATGTGTGGCTATCGCCAGCAGTCGGTTACCTCACTATGAAAGCTGTTTAATAGGTACAAAAAACAAAGGGTACTGTGCTCGGTCAACAAACACACGAGTATTAAAGTGGATTTAGTGAGCTTTAGTGTTGGCATATTTCATTACTATTGGACAGAGCCAAGCAAGCTGTTTCCCCGCGCTTTCAGTCTTTATGCTAAGCTAACCGTCTCTTGGCTCTAGCTTATTATTTACCGCACAGACACAGCAGGGGTAACAATCTCTTCTCTTTAACTCGCAGAAAGACAGCAAATACGCTCATTTTCAAACATAACAAATGTCTCCAAATGTAGCCATTACTCTGTACATCAGGACACCTTTGTGCCCTTCCAGCACCAGCAGAGCCTTTTTACCAAGCGAGCTGTGGACACTTTAAGTCTCTGGACCACTTGTTCAGTAGAAAGTAGTCACTCTCTTATTTTACAGTGATCCAACATCTCTTTAAAACCCAGAAAATAGCATTAAGGTGTGACAATCGACTGAGTGTACCTTCCTTAATTAACTAGTGAATAGAGCAGACTGTGTGCATATGGCGGAACAAGGTTTGCTTTCTGACAGATGCTGAGAAAAGGTACACTCCTGGGCAGGAAACAGTCGTCAGCCATGTGAAACTAAATGTTTCTGTTTGTGGAGAGACCAGACAGAAGACGGAAAAAACTCCACCAGGGAAAGAAAAAGGAGAGGTTCGTCATACAACCAGCAAGGACCAGCGGAAGGACTGATCATAGGTTGCTGGCGTCATGTCCAAAGGTGTGTGTGTGTGTGTGTGTGTGTGACTGCAGTGGGATGATCCATCTGACAGAAAACTGGTCACAGCTTCATCAACAGCAGGACTCAAACTGAGGGCTGAATATCGACTGCAACAGAAACGAGTGTGGATTCAAGCGTTATTGAAGCAGGTTGTCAATTTACAAGAACTCCTTTAACCCTTTCATTTTCTTATTTATCTGCTATTTATTTAGAAAAGGTTTAATAGATCCTATAGGTGCCATAGAAATGTCTCATCATGCATCATGGAAACATACAGTTTGAGTGTCAGCTTTATAAAAAAAAATAGCTGAAATTAGGTGAAATAAGCTACAAATTGCACAATTTATTTCTACTAAAACAAGTTTTTTATATATTGAATTACCAGAAAACATGCTTCATCGTGACATGTATCATTATTGAGATATGAAATGACCTTTATGGATTGTATATTGCAAGTATAGTAAGACTTTTGAGGCAAAAAGTCCTTCCGTGTTAATATCAGAAAGTCACTCCTGTATAATGTTATGCACCATCTCTACATGAAACAGCCCGATGTTCCGTACAGAACAGTGGTTCATCTGTAATATCATGCGAACAGCCAACATCTAATCATTTTCAAACCTTTTAACCCAGACAGGACAGCAGATGTCTCACAGTTATGTCAGCTTGCTACAGTAAAATATGCTCCCCAAAGTGCCTCCAAGGATGACACATCCATTGTGATACTGTATGTCTAAAGGAAAACAGAGACAGTGAAGCCACAGAAAAGGACTCTGGGTGAGAGGAAGATAACGAACAATAAAGCCAAAGCTGTGCTTCACTGAGAAGTTAAAAGCTTTGAGTCCTGTGACAGGGTTTACATGACTATGCACACCTCTTTGCTTAATTTAGAGACTGGAAACAACTTAAATTTGTGATATTAAATAAAAAACTCCATAGACAATGAATAGGATATTGAATCTGTTGATCTATAATATATCTGTGAGTTCTTACACCAAAATAAGATGCAAGAGCTCCACTGCAGAGCATCTGGTTTCTCTCATAGCCCTGGATTTTACATTATAGTATTATCATACAGCCAACGTTTTTATTTTCTTTCTAGTTTTAGGAAAGAACACATCATGGTAGGGAACCTATGAAGTGTTGTACAACATCTCTTACCTTCCAATTTGCTTATAATGATGGTAGAAGCACTGATGATGCTCTAAACACTCACTGTAATATATGGCACCTTGAACATCCCACTGCTATTGCTAGACTAATGTTCATGGCTTTCAGCTCAGCATGTAATATCATACTCCCTCAGATCCTGTTGAGAGTTGAGCAGGTTGAACATACAAGTACTTTGGTATTTACTGTGATTCTCCGTTACAACAGGCTTATCAAGTGGAGTATGTTTGTTCACGAATCATCCAGCGTCTGCATTTTATGCAAAGACTCAGTCCACGGAGCGGATAAAAGCATTATGTTATTGTTCAACAGGGCAGCCTTTCAATCTTTTGTCCATTATGGCATCACAACATGCTTTGGTAACCTGTCCGTTAAACTCAAATCACAAGTCCAAAACCTGATCCTGCCTCCAAGAGACAGCAGAGGAGGCAGGGCATAGGATGGTATAGGAAATGATAGAAACACATTTCCTGGGAGCAGACATACCTGGTGGCCTCTCATTCTCTGGAAGTGGCCGATTGTGTCACTGATGGTGTACACTCGTACGTGTCCCATGTGCAGGCGGCCTGATGGGTACGGAAACATGGAGAGGACATAAAACTTCTTCCTGTTGGAACTCTGGGAAAACAAAATGATGTACAGAGCTGTAAGAAAACCTAATGAGATGTGGAAAAGACCTTGATTTCAATCCTGAGAAACGTCAATAACAGCGCAGGGGGTTCGTTTTCCATTATCAGACTCGTATAAAAGATGCTTCATTACACTGACGAGGACAGGAATAACAGCTCATCGCATACAGAGCGAGAGCGCTGACTGACTTCTGGTGCGTTATTGTACTGTATGCTCCGGTTATGCCTGATTTACAGTCACAACGCTTTCACCAAGCCAACACAGTGAGTGCTGGTTACACCCAGCGATACACGATTACAGGAAACCCGAGTCGTGAATTCTCCAATAAATCAATTAGGGACCAGGGCTGTCATGGACGCACTTAATCAATGTCGGTCCGTCCCAGACAGCCGCGCGGTCGGACCATTAGGATATATAATCAGCCAGAGCTCCGGGACTGAGGCGAGCTACGGGGGCCAGCGCCAGTAATAGCCGGGAACGCCTAATGACCCATTAATCAATTCATCCTAAAGAAAAGGCTGAAGGTGTTTCCTATGTATACAGATAATCCAGAATATATGTATTTCACTCAGTCATCAGTGTTGACAGCTGTTTATACAGAGCGAGTCTTGGTTTTAATCATATGATGTTTACATTGAGCACGAGGAACCTGGTTATTCGTATCGCTGCTCTATACACGATCATAAGACGGTTTTTATTTCTGGCTGCTTGTAGATTGACAGAAAATGAATCCGTAATTATTTTTAATCATCTCGTAATCGTTCCAAGTCATTCTTTTGGCAGAAATGTTAAATATTTGGTGGTTCCTCTCAAATTTGAGGATTTGCTGCTTTTCTCTGTTTCGTATTGTAAACTGAACATTTTGTTCATTTAATAGTTCATACAATAGTTTCCAAAGAATGATATGAACCTGGATGAGGTGTTTACATGTTGGGTCACTCCAAACAGTTCACCAAAGCCTCCCAGTTCATTTCATGGATTCTCTTCTATTCTTCCAACAGCTATTAAATCAAAGCCTTGCAAAATGTTTTATGTAGTTTTGGACGTTAGTGTATTCTACGATTCCCCAATCAGCCATTCTTCACTAGATTGGGTTGAAACATCAACGAAAGTCAAAGGATAATTTGCAACATTTATGAATGTTTTACAGTAAGAATCTATAATTTTCAAAATTCATATCTTCACTAATTTTCACTTTCTTGCAGCTAAATGTTTCCAGATGTTTCTGTGGTGTCGTGTTAATACAGTTCGGTCACATCTTGAAGTTATAAATTGAGTGCCAGAGATCCAATCAACCCAATCTGGTGAAAAATAAGCAATTGGTGACGCTTCGAAAACACCAACCTCCAAAACTTTAAATAATTCAGAACAAAAAAAGGAGGTATCCAGGTTTCTGAAACCAGTATATGTTTTTACACACACACACACACACACACACACACACACACACACACACACACACCATGACTGAGATGTATTTGGCTTGTCGTGACGTCACCGGGCTAAAGACTTTAGGAAACTGCGTGAAAAGTAACGGCCTCCTCACCTCCTCCAGCGCATCGTTCTGCCACTGTGCCATAATTCGTGGGTGCCACCATTCTTCCACTCTGCGTCGGGTCTCTGTTTTATAGTCCTTCTCCCACACTCCCGTCTCACTGAACAGGGTGCGGAGTCTGGTGGACAGGAGGCCGGCTACTGGGCTCAGGAGAGCGCCGCCGATTTGGCCGGAAAACTGGGAAACACCCAGTGGACACAGAGCCAGCCTTCTCACGGACACCTGCATGGCTTTGACACCTATGACACAGACAGATACAGTGAAAAAACAATGCAGGTAAGATCACATAATAAAAGATCTAACAGATGTGCTGCAAAAACAATTAGTCTATTAATCGATCAGAAAATAAATCGCCAACTTTGGACCGCTCAGATTCAGCAGATTGATCAATAATTGAAACAATCTTTGGGTGCAGCACTCTGTTCCACTCTTATACATAACTAGGACTGATACTAACAATTATTTTTCAATGTTAATTCATTTGTTGATTATTTTCTTGATTAATCAATTAGTTGTTGAGTCTTTAAAATGTCACAGAATGGTGAAGAATGTTGATCAGTGTTTCTCAAAGCCCAAGATGACGTGCTCAAGTGTGTCGTTTCATCAACAACGCAAAGATATTCAGTTTATTGTCATAAGGGAGAAAAGAACCCTGAAAATATTCACATTTAAGATAAACACAGTCTCACAGTTTTCTCTCACAGTCGGTGTTCTTCGCACCACGTCGCTCACACAACAGCATGGCTTTGAGGAATAAGAGGGTTTTTTTCAGCATTGATGTGACTATGCTCGGCTCTGGACAGGCTCTTCCTATTAATACTGCCCCCCGTTGCTCAGATGTGAGGATGACATTTTCAAATTATCTGATTATTCACTGATTTCTCTGCTTCAGATCTGCGCTGCGGTTTTATACACTCATCTTTGCACTACAGGATATGAACTGCTCTGACCGCCTCAGGACATCACCTGCGTGGAAGAATACTGTACGTTTGTGTTTACTTGCATAGAGAGGATGAAATGCTATAACAGGGATGTCACTCTTCTGCACGAGCACAGCTGTGAGGCTAGACGTCGCTTTGGCTTTATGTAGGTCAGACAGTCAACTGCATGTAAGAATAAAACAATTTGACCTAAATTTGTCTCCTATCCAACACACACACACACACACACACACACAGTTTCCAAGGTAACATGAGATATCCGCACAGTCAACTGTTGCTAACCCGACAAGAGAATATGTTCACAGCAGTGACGCATCTGGATGTCAGACAGCGAGGCCTTCATAGCTGCTGTGAAGTACGCCCTGACACCAGAGATGAAGATGGAAATGTGGTAAATAAAAATGAGGATTGTTGTTTATCCAAAGCTGTGGGAGAACTCTCTTTAACTGACTCAGCTTGGATGAAAAGAGTGTGAAGAAACTGCAAGTCTCCACATCATTTAGCAAGAATCTGACAAGGATTTAGTGACCACGATGGACAGATCTTTAGGGGGGGACTCTATGAGTGTAAAACCAGTTGCTCGCTCCGCTCCGCCACCCACCTGCTTGTGGGAATGTGTTTTTCACTAAATTCTCCGGAGTACAACCAGCAGCCGAGGCTCCTCCCTCAGGCTGAGGCTGGGAGAGCCGAGCGCTCAAGGTTGCGTGCTTCTCTGGAGGTACAAGTGAGTGGGCCGAGGCGAGAGACGGAGAAAATGTTTCTATGGTGACTCGGCTCATCCGCTCGGGTGTCTCCTGTGAAGAGTGACTGAACGCTGCCGACAACAAGCTGGTTCACTACAACAGAAGAAGTCTTTCTCTGAACATCTGGATTGTCTTATTCAGATTCTGGGACTTCAGTACTTTTTGGGTACCAGCTGAAGTGTGTCATGTGGTGACAGCTGGAATCGGTACTCAGTCAAACTCTTTGTGTTGCTGAAATAATTATTCAGATTTAAATCATAATCTTGCTCATTTACGACTGTATTATATTCATGCAAAAACTAGTGTATGATTGCTTTGTGTTTGGACTTATAATTAAATTGAAACACTGACGCATTTAAAGACTTTGGCTTTGAGAAGTACAAAAACTTCTATTATTATATAGGTATTATATTTGTGCCTGCAGCAAATAGTTTCAAACGCTACCCAGTCGTGATATTACAGCAACCTCTTGTAGTGTCAACATCTTGATATGTGATTAGATATTGTCTGGGATTTTTGGTTATTATAATAATAATAATAATAATAATGATAGTATACTATCGTGAAATATCTTAAATGTTGCAATTATTGGTCTCCAGGCTAAGTTAGTTATGTATATATGTATCAATAACATTAATCAGCAAGAATTTTGAAAACACCAAATATTACCTCGTTGTTCAAACTTCTCAAATAAGAAAGATTTGCTGCTTTAGTCTGCTCTAAAGAACTGTAATTTCATAAATTCACATTTATATTTTCTAGACACTTTCTAATATTTTCTGACATCTTAAAGACCAAATGAGAATCAGAAAGTAATCGACAGATTAACAGATGATTTAAATAATGAATAGTTGCAGTCCTATAACAAATAACACCTGAAAGCCCCAATGGTCATCACCACAATATGAATGGTTTTCACTCCTCTGCCACAGCCTACAATTAAGATTGTTTAACAAGTTGCAAAATTGTTGAATGTAAATCAATTTACTTCGGAATACTGAAATGTTGTTTGCATAGTTCGGCAGACTGCTGACAGGTCAGTTATATATAAAATGAGCTGTCAAGTATTTTAGTGCTTTTTCACATCTTAGCGGTCTTATATGTGTCACGTGTCAACACTGGACTGCGTAACGCTGGCTCGGGTCCTCAACACGCTCTTTTGACACACAGAGGAACCATGTTGAGGCTACATAGCATTACGCTAGCAGTACATTACATTATACCGGTTTATCCTCGTAGCCGCTCCACTGTTAGCTACAAATACAACGTATAGCAGCTGGTTCAAGTGTTGTGATGGTGTTTAATGTCTTGTTTCTCTGCTGGTCGAGTCACAGTGGAAGTTAAAACAACGTTACATTTCACTTTGAAGGTGCTTACCGTTTTATTTCCTGGTCCTTTATTTCAGTGGTATGGTCGTAGTGACATAACTCCAATAGTTAGTTTGTAGTCCGCTTTTAAATACGCTGTAAATGACCTGCTTCCTTGGATCACGACTTCGCCATAGGCGTCGCCATCTTGGATTTAAATCAACTTTATCAACACGGCGTACGTTGACAAGGACAACCCATGTTCTTTTACACGATACATATATTTTATAAGAGACTTTTCATGCAAACCAATAACACTTTTCTGTGTACTTTACCTCTACATGTTCACATTTTCAAGTTCTTGATCTTGCATATGTAAATAATGTGTGTGTGTGCGCGCGCGCGTACGTGCATGCCTGCATACATGTCTGATTGCCAGAGCTTCATTGTTGCTTTCAGTGATTTCAACGAGTGACGGCTCTGTTTGTTACCTTATCACCCTTTATTTTCCTCAGCCTAATATTATTTTTTTACATTTTTCATTAAAACCTCCAATCTATTTTTTAGTCCAGTAAAATCACTGCCCCCAGCTGAATTAACCAAAATATGCAAATTTGACAAAACAAATTACAATCATTGTTAAGAGTCTCATTTTCATTTGTTATTCCTTTTAATACCACTTATAAGATTCATTTATACAAATGTTAAAATGTTTTATTGCCTTTATTAAAAATAAATGAATTATTCACTGATGACGTAAAGATCTTTATTTATTATTGTTATTATAATTATTGTTGTGAAGAATCTCTATTGGCCGTATCTTTCCTAAACAATGCAGTTATACATGTTTGTAATGCAGTTATAGATATGTGTGTGTGGGTGATTAACTCACCGATAAGCCGTCAAAACTGCAATTATAAATATAATAAATGTAAAAGTTGTAAATAAATGGATTTTGGTCCAGCTGCTTGGCAGCTCTTTTGCACATCAAACAATACATTTGAAGGGTTTTCCTGATGAACTATAAGGACCTGTAGCTAAAAATACAAAATGGAGGAGAGATGATTCTCAACCTGAGAAACAAAGAGGCCATTTTCTGTTTTGCCTCAAACTCTTACTTTATCTTTCATCAAGGATCGCAGTGAAAATAGATTTTAAACTATATTCAAGCAAAACCTTATTGTTTAAACCACTGGTTTGTTGTTTTAAATTCTCTTTTATCCTCTGGGGTCAAATGTGCAGCATTTATTTTTGCATCTACCAAAGTAAATCCATAAATATATACCATAAAATATAACTGAAATAATTCACAAAATACTGCCAGCAGCACAACCAGGGCTGCCACTATACTTGATTTCTGAGAGGAGAACTATTTCTTCAACTTCCAGTGTAAAGTGATTACTGACTGAGAGAACACCTTCCTCACTCTCACTCTCATCTTCATCACATTGCCGAGGAGCTCTGAGGAGGAAGGTAAGGAGGCAGTGTCTCATCAGAGCTCTCCCTGTGGCTCTCACCTTTGATCTGACGTGCATACAGAAGTGGTGAAGGAGGGAAGAAGTCAGAGCCGGTGTGGGGAGAGAAAAGGGAGGGTGGGGGGGTGTAATTAGCAGGAGATAGAGTTCCTCAGTTTTCTGACGTCAGAGAGATAAACCCGGGGCTCTGCTCCGGCCTGCCGTCGTATATCAGAGTTAACTGGGCGCCTCTGCTCAGGGCACAACAGGATGTGGCTGAAGAGGAGGAATGAGAGAGGGAAATGAGGTTTTGACACAGTTGAGACACTGACTCTTTACAGCCAAAGATCTGTCTGCAGATACAGAGGGAGGCTCCCTGATGAATGAGTCTGGTACTCACTTCCTCGTCGTTACAGTATTTCACTGAGGACTGCAGGTGTCAGAGAATGATCTTTTATCATTTGTTTAAACTTGAAATTCTTGCTGAAATCCTGGACACATTTGGAAAATATGCTCCTCCAGCTCTGTTTTGTTTTGGTGCTCCATTCTATTAATTACAAAACTGTTTTACAAAGCAAGGAAAATCAAAGTGTGCCCACGTGAAGGATGCAGTAGGTGTACTGAGGGCAAAAGGTTAGCTTGGAAGTCACTTTTTCTAGTCAGCCGGCAGTGAAGCGCTTTCATATGTCGAATCAATATGACTGTTTGACTAGACCTGATCTAAAGCAGTGGAGGACACTGTGAATATGACAGACATTATACCTTTAATCCTTTGATAACTGGGACACATTTCAAGACCAAGTACAAAATACATCCAATGTCTTTGTGAATGTGGACTTAATGTGTCATTTCATGGACAAAGGGCTACATGAAACACACAAAGAAGAGTTAACTGGGTAAAGATTTTAAAAAAAACGAAGACCCCACAACTGTCCACAGATTTGATTGTTGCCTAATCCTGATTGGATGGATGATCAATAGCCGAGTAAATAAGAAGCATAACCATTCCTAGTTTGATTCCAGTCAGGGACCATTGCTGCATATCTCTCTCTCTCTCGCTGCACATTCCTGTGTGTATTTTACTGACACTTTCACATTTGTTTATTTGATAGTGAAAATGACACATGCAAAAAAAAAAATATATATATTTTTGTTTCACAGATGTATGCCATATCACCGGTTTCCCAAAACAGTCAGAAGAGCTAAAAAAACAACATTATCAATAATAAAATGATTTAGTGTTCACATTGAGAACATGACTCTTCAGCTGATTGAACAAAAAAGATGGTAATCAGGGCAATCACCATAAACATAAACTAACACAAAGTAATCTCCTTATCTGATGCTTGTGAGGTCTGCACTCAAGGACATTTGTCTCCTCCAGGTCAATATTGTTTTCAAAATAATGGTCCTCTATAACTTGACGCATAAGGAAAAATGATATAACTGCAGCAGATGGAGGCACGATGTCCTCAGGGAGCGTCTGAGTGAGCAAAGCCAATTTATTGCCGGAAATTTGTTGAGAAAAAGAACGTACTGAAATAAAACGTGGAATCGGTTCTGAGAAAGTGTCATCCTCTTGATATCTGCCAGCTTTGTCTCAGTGTTCCACTTCTTTTTATTTGATAATAATTAACAGTAAAAAAAAAACCTGCATGGCATCATTCCTCAGTGTAATGGCAAAGTCTTTTAATCATTTTTGGACTGCTTATTGCATCTCAGGTACAAGCAGCCTCTGTTGTTTTTCCAAACAAATCACTTTTGAAAGCAACCAATCATCCTCCTTCTCCAGCCACATCCGCCTCCCCGCTCCCACCACCACAAACAGCCCATGGTAATCACCCCTGTGCTCCCTGCTTTGAAGGAAGATTGCATTTCACCAGCAGAGAACCAGATGACAAACGACCACGGAGAGCGGCCGGAGCAGCAATGCGTTAGGTTGAAAGCAGATGAAGGTAAAGGAGGGGTGGGTGGGGGGCTAACTTGTCTTCACCTGTCCAACGATGACCTTTCATGAACGGGTGTGTGATTCACAATCCGCACCCGCTTCAATGAGAAGTAGGCCGTCGGTGCCACAGAGAAGTAATCTCACACCATCCCAGAGAATGGCGGGCAGCAGGCCGATGGTGGTTCTGACCGTGGTTCAGGGAGCCTGATAAGTGTGATGTTATTTCCAGGACCAGTTTCACATTGACGGTCCTTCACTTATCTGTTCTCACGGAGGACAGAGGCCCGAGAGAGAAACATGGAAGTACAGAGGAGGAGATGAGGAGGTTTGGATCTGGAACAAGATCTTAAATAATCCGTTCAGAAGTGTCTGGCAGGCAGCATCACTCTCTACGCTGATCTTTCTTGCTCTAATTCTCTCGCACTGCTGCAAAGCTTTCACTCACTGAAGATGAAAAATGCATTCCGCAACAGACGAGCTGAAAAACATTTGTTACGTCTTCCCCTCTGACTCCCCATCCACTCTGCCTGATTTCAGAGCAGCTCCTTGGCAATTAATGTAGCTAATTAGTGTACAACTCCTCAGATCCCTCTCCGCTCGACTAGATGCACTCAAACCGGCTGTAATTGAGGCTCGGGTGACAATCTTATTAACATACGAATACTCTGAATACTTCTAAATTAATTTCCACACGCAGTCTTGAGCATTTGAATTGCTCTCGCCTAAAGGTTGACAGTGAGAGGCTATAACTTTATAGCAGTAATTGGGATATGTTTAATCATATGAAGACAAAACAATATGCAATTAAATTATGAGCAGTGGTTGAAAGTGACCATTTGAATTCTACTCCACTGCAACACTGTACGGGTTCCTGTTCAACACTGTACTTTTTAATCCATAACATTTATTTGACTGCTTGCTCAATTTACAATTTACTTTAGTTCACAAGAATAATCCACACAGTAAAAAAAACAACTGTATTTTACGTCTGTAATTTTTATTTCAGGGTTTTAATAAAGCCGTTTTACATTGATATATTGGTTATTTTACTTGAAAGGGTACAACAACAATTTAGCATCACACTTTCATAAAGCTGGGACTCACAAGAGACCGATTTAAAAAAAAAGACATCAACATCGGAGCAGCTGAGGCCAATCATGACTTTTTCTCTCCTGTACGAGCCCCGAAAATGGTCGATCCTACAATTCTCACAATGCAACTCAGTGGCACCTTTGTTAGACCCTCCATGCCTGATAAATGCCCACTTATTTCAAACTCCATGTGCCAACTCCATAACACACAGGCTTTCTCTTAAACATGATGATCAGAAACGTCCTTTCAGTGGAGTCGTTCTCCTCCTGATGAGTAAACTGAACTTCATGTGTAACACAGGCTAAATAAAGGATGAGCACTTCATCCACTACAGTATGTAAGTGATGTGATTTAATTTGAAGGTGTTGATGAGGCCCTTTTTCAAAATGTTTGGCATCAAGGCCTGAATTTAATATCATCTTATGAACGCTCTGTGCTCCAGCACTGTCCAGACTTGTGTTGGTTCTTCAGAGGAGGAATGAGAACCGCTGCAGCTGTGTGATTGATACACTCTAACGGATATTAACACAACATCATGAATGTTTGTGCCCTGCAATAGCATCCACAGTGACACCAAACATGACAATAACTGTTGTATGATCGTTATCAACTAAACAGAATATGTCCTCGACACCACACTGTTGCCGTGGTGATGAGTCCCGGCAGTGATTGGTGGTGTGACAGGCCGAGATGGAGACTTGGAGGACTCACATTTGGGCTCAGACGGGAAAAAAGGGGAGCTTGAACGTTTGTGTCTGTGAGGACGCACGTTCTCCAATCCTCAACTTCTAATGAAGTCCGTTGTCTACGTGAGCCGGTGAGTCGGACTAATGGCGTCTGATCCAGCTCAGAGTCAGCCAGGAGCCACTAACAGGTCCTCCTTTTTGGTTTCCTGAATAAAGAGCCACGTTTTAAGAAAATGAATCTTTCATAAATTCTCCTTCGGCACAAGAGACTTTCATCTTAGTCCCATTTGCATTTTTGTCACCAAAGCAATTTACATTTTTATAGCATAAGTAATGAACACGAAAGTCATTTACAGTTTCTTGCTCTGTTCACCAGTACGTTGTCTAGACTAGAGCATATCTGATGAGGAGGGACCAGCATTTGGAAGCGTGTGGGAGTGTTTTGCGAGCAGCAGAGAGATGTCTGAATGTGCAGAAAGAGAAACAAGCAACTACTTGATTGTTTTAAAGCAAAAACGTTAAGTAGAATTCCCTGTCATAATCAAACAGAGACAAGGGGACTAAGACTTTCAGGTGCAAATTGACACCAAAGCGTCTTTCACTTCTGATGGTCCTCACATCAAATACACGGAGGCAGGCCTCTGGAGCAAATTACACCATTTAGACATCACAGAAGAAAACAATTCATACAAGTGACATTCATATTTGCCAGCCTGCAAAGATGAAAGAGAATAATTCATCACGATTTTGCCTCCGGTCAATGACCTGATTCTGTTAATAGCTTATTATATTTCCTGATGCATTATGTATACATTGTTAGGAAGAGTATTCTAGTAAAAGGCATGGCTGTTTCCTCTTTAAAAGCCATACCAACCCTTTGGAAGTGCCAGAAGAGGAGGAGGGAAGACATGTCTTCAGGAGGGTGGACACAATGAGAGCAACACCTATAAAATGTAAAAAGAATGATATATTTCTTTATCAACAGAACTGTTGATTTGACTTTGATTTGTCTGGTTTGAGCTGTTGTATTGAATTGTACAATGTTACAAGGGATACACATAAGATCACTGTAGATCAAACAACCACACACTCCTGGATATATTTAAAGACCTGCGGTTACAGTCCTGACAGGCTGGTGAGGGAAGTCCTGGTCACGTTTCTATCATCAGTCCACTTCAACTCTGAGTTGCATGAACATTGTTTTTTAACGGCTGGGGTTCAGTTCAGGCCAACGCTGGCTCACACGGTGACCGCAGATTGAAACCCTCCTCGCCAAATTGGACCAGGTGTTCAACCACTACTCCTGATATTTAAACTGTTATTACAACCCTACAAAACTGAGATTAACTGCAGCTGTGTCCCCAGCTGCTAATGTAATCAGACTTGCTGTTTGTGATAAAGTGTTGGATCCAAAACACAAAGAGGATAAGGGTCGGGGGTGGGGGGGGGGGGGGGGGGGGTGAGTGTGTCCTCTTCAGCATCAGATACAGCAGCCAGGTGATACACACTGTGTACAAAACCCCTGCTGCTGCAGCACAGTGGAGGCACGTGTTTATTGATGAATCTGGCTGCCCCTGAGTACACAATATGGCTGAGAGAAACACACACCAACGTACAGAAAGCTCTCAGAGCAGAGAACAGATGAACAAACAAGCAGACAGATAACGGACTGTTGGGTTTCCCTCTCTTAGATGTTTTCATGAGCGAGACAAAACAAAAGTTTTATTTTGTCATTATTGTTTTTGCTTTCTATTTATTGCATTTGATATATCGCCCATACACACAATCTGTTTAGGTAACCATAGTCAAATAAACAGCACAGAGAAGAGTTGATTTCATGCCTGAATTAAAATGATGAATGGCAGTATTTTTTAAGATTTTCCAAATTGAATATTTTGCATAAAATCCGTCCTTGCATTCTTGAACTACTGCGGTTTTATCACTGAATGGAGGGGAATTCATCTTGGTGAGGTAGTGAGAGAGCAGCCCTTGCCTTTTACCTCATCATCACTGCTTTGGTGCTCTTGAGCAAGGCACCTGAGCCCCTGCTGCCAGTGGAGCTATCAGTGGCCAGCATTCATGCTGGGCTCAGTGATTGTCACAGAAAGGTTCTTGTTAATCTTTCCTGCGTGGGATCAAGATTAACTTCTGATCTTTTAGCTCTCTGGCGCATGATGACAATCCCAGCATGTTTCTAAGCTTATTGTGACCTTAAAGGGAATCAACGTCTATTTCATTGAAATGGAATTTAAAAAATACAGAAGTTAGAATGGTGTTAAGCTTCACTTTCAGAATGAACATGGCTCCATGGCTGAGCGATGTTGGCAGATTTTATAACCTAGGGGTGTTTTACATGTATTTAATTGGGTTATTCCAATATGTTTTGTGTCTGTATAATTAAATTTCACAAATTTTAAGCCAACACAATAAATACAGATAAATTATTCACTTCTATTCCTGGCAGTAAGATGGCTTTGAAACACCATTTATATGGTAGAATTTATTGAAAGAGAATCAGTAACAGATCAGTTAAATATAAATGTACTCGTGTTATTACAGACTATTAAACATGAGCAGAGTTATGCCACAGAATGTTTCGTCTCACTTATTTCTATTATTCAGTCTTTTCTCCTCCTGGAGAGAGAAATGCAAAAGTCGCAAACCAACACAGAGACAGCGACAACAAGGCTGGATTTCTGTTTTCAAATCCTTTCATTTCATTGAGAAAGTTGCATTGAGCATGTGTATGTGAGGACTGCTGATTGGAAGATGTGCGCTGAACCTCTGTCCCTGCGCACTGGAGGCTCTCCCCTCACCGCTCCTCCTGTGTTTTCGTGCTCAGCGCCGCTCACACCTGAAGTGACAGAGAGGGAGTGACGCTCAGAGACGCTCCAAGCTGTGATGAAGGCAGCGCGCGGTGCTGCCCTGCCTGCCGCTTCTTCTTCTTTTTCTTCTACTGTACAGCGACTGCAGGGCACATTTGGAGATCAAGTCAGAAGCCAAACAATATCCAAAAGAGGAGTGGGGGGACACGCGCATGTGACAGGCTTTGGACGTTTCCATTCAAACAAGTCCGGCAGGGAATTAAATCTCTCCATCGGGAGCGGCGTTATTAAAAAACCACTGGCGACTGGCGTTTTGAAGCATTGCACGCCTCGTCCGTCGCCTGTGGATCGTCACAGCACCATGCGAGCAGGAGAGACGCGCCCTGTGCCATGCTGAACGACTCTCCGACTCTCCTGCTGGCTCTCACCGCGGTGGCCGGACTTCTCCAGCGATGTCAGGGCTGGAGCGACGAGGAACTCCTCCTGCCGCCCAACAACTCCTCCAACGGGTTCCTGTCCAACCTGGAGGTGGACGTGCGCTTCTCCAAGAGGTCTGTGGAGGAGAGCGACGCCTCGCCCGACGGCTCCTCCCTGCAGACCATGTCCCAGTGCAACGTGAGCGTCCAGAGACTCCAGCCCACCTCGCTGGTGGCCCGCTGGGACAGCAGCTTCGGTTTCCAGTGTGACGTGCTCATCTACACCACCAACAACCACGGAAGGGCTTTTTTCTCCGCGTCTTTGAACAGGGCGATCTCCCCCGTCGTCATCGAGCACCTCGGGGTCACCGGGGGTCAGCAGGAGCTGCGGCTGTGCGTGGGCTGCGGGATGTCCCGATACCGGAGGTTCGGTCAGGGCAGGTCGAGGGGCCAGCAGGCCGGGGATCAGGTCGCTTTCTGCTGCGTGGATTTCAGCCTCGACGAGCTGAAGGGGGACAAAAGTTGGAGGCTGAACAGAAAGCCCATCGAGTCGACACTTGTGGCTTGTTTCATGACTTTGGTCATCATTGTGTGGAGTGTTGCTGCTCTCATATGGCCAGTCCCGATCATTGCAGGATTTCTGCCCAATGGGATGGAGCAGAGGAGACCGAGATAATTGAAATAATCTTTATTATAATTAGCCTGTGCTGCCTATACTATAATTGTAGCCATTCAACTGTTCACCTGAATGAATGATTGAGGAGCTTTGGAGACACTTTGACCAAATCTTTTAGTTTTGGGTGTTCTTTAATCCTTATTAGAGCTCCTCATGATTAAGACAACCAAGGTAAAGTATGATGGATTATACTAGCCAATAGTAATCTGGGACCAACACCAATGTGTTTTGTATACCCTTGTAGGCCTTCCTATAGATTATGTCAGCGTAGACTGTGCACACTTTTCTCTTTAAACAGTGTTTGTATAGTTTTTAATCTTTCTAGAAAGTTTTTGCCTTATCCCATGTGTAGGATTTTTTGCACTGAAAACTGAACTTTAAAGTGTGCTGTTACATATATAACCTATAGTCTTGTTCAAAGTAAATGTAATAGTTTTTTCCCAATACGTTCTGAAAAGATAGATGTTGTTTCTGATTGACATGTAGAGAGGGTTTCAATAATTATATTGTTAGATTTATAATGTCAAGATCAATAGGCGTGCTTATTTGTATTCATGTTGCAGCGGTTTCAATGATAATAAAATTGATTATAGGCTATAACTCAGATTCTGTCTGAACTGTTCTCTGTAGCCTGAATCAATTTACTTCTAGTGAACACAACATGTGGTCCAAAGTGGAAAATATACTCAGTTGCCAGTTTATTAGGTACATCAAGCTAAAACCAATGCAGTCTAATGCAACAGTCCATTCAATAAAATCTGCCTTTGTGAAGGTCATAATGTTTAGTTTTACTAAAACTGTTTTAGACAGGCGTTAAATCAACTGTGTTCATTTTGGAGGATGTAGTTTGTGGTGCTGTTAAGCTGCATTTCATTATACAGAGAGGTGTTTTTGTTCTCGTTGACCCACATTGATATAAATGGGATGGACTAAATAATAGAAACATCTGTCAGTATAACACAATACAATTCAACAGCACCACAATGAACCCTCCAAAATGATCATAAAGATGATCATATTTTAACACGGATGAGGTACAAATTGCAGAAATAGATTTGTTTTTTAAATGATCACATACATTATGAAAATGCCGGGCTATATGCAACTTTAATTATACATTTTGCTCACACTTGGTATTAACTGCAGATGTGGAATTATTACCAGAAGTAAAACCGTTGAGCAGGAGGTTATCTCTTTGTCCCTCTGTCTGCGTAGATGGGAATTGGGAGATTTACTCCACGTCTGCTACAAATGGTTGTTTTAGTACTGCAATGTAACTCATGTTGACTCATGGGTTGCTTTGCCCCCCAGAACTAAAGACAGTTTCTCCACATACAACCTGCTCTTTTCCCCAGTGTAAATGTGTTACTGTGACTTTAGTGTCAGTGTATGTTATGTGGCTCGCCAAGTCAAGAGAGACTTTACCAGCCTGATCCATAAACAACAATGTTTAGTATCCTACTGAGCTGACTGACCAGTTTATGATGATGACAAATTCGTAGATGTTTATCTGTAAAAATAAGCTTTTTTTTATACAGCCAATTGATCATTTAATTATTATGTAAAATACACTTAATTGTCAGTTTGATAAATTCGCTCAGTTTTAACCAATACAATTCAACAGCCCTTCAATAATCCTCTTTTAATTAGGGTTGTAAGTGGGGTGGACAAAATGACAGAAAACCTCTCAGTATAATAATATAAAGACCAACAGCACCAGCTACAACCTCCAGCATTTCTCTACTGGGACTCTATTCTCACAAGTTCGTGTTGAGCCTGCAGTACTATAATGTATAATATGGTACCACTGGGCTATAATTAGAAGAATAGTAGCCTATATACTTTGTAGGCTATTTAATAAATTAACACAATTGTATTTTTAATTGCAAATAAATATTTGTCAAAATTATTCCGCAGATTTAACTAATAACAGTAATTTAACAGTAATATTTTGCAGTTTTGGTTTAACTTGGTACCTGCCAAAATGGCAGACCCGACCACGCCTTTTGGTTACCTGGTGCTTTAACGCCGCCTTTGCTCCTGACACACACTCACACACACACATACAGGAAGCGGAGGAGTTGTGTCTGCTTTTCACGTAAACGAAAAGGAAAATGTGGCGCACTTAAAGTCGCACCTCTGGACGAGAAGCGATGAAATATGCGCAGATATCTGGACCACATTTCCTCCGGATCAAATAGAAGAACATTATAGGACAGCATGTCGTCATCGGGAGTCGCGTTTCAGCTTTTACTTCTTGCATTCATCGCCTTCCCTGTATCAGGTAAGTTACAGCTTAATTATTAACCAGCAGGACAGACACGCTGATGAGCCGAAAGATCTGCTGTTTGAATATGAACACGTGATTGTGTGGAGACACGTGGAGGTCTCATCAAACAGTGTTGCTAAGCTGTTGTTATTGTGCTGATTACTGCTAATACGTTGGGACCTGGATGACTTTAATGATTGCTATGATGAGTCGTGTCTGAGTCAATGAAGTTATAAGTCGGGATCAGCGCGAGGAAGGACACAAATGAAAGAAAGGGCCTGTTGTATCCGTGAGGAGTTTCTGCTGTTGACTCAACTGACCAGTTTTCTGTTAAACAGGAATATCCTCATTAAAAAAGGCTGGCAGACCTAATCTGATGTGTCATCTGTCATATGATGATAGGGTGTGTCTGTGTTGTCCACACACACACACATCCAGAAACATACATACAGCATATGAATATAGAAAGAGAAATAATAGAGTGTAAACCAGGATATGCGAGACAATGGAGAGGTGCTTCAAGCCATGTTTTAACATGGCTCTGTTTGCTCAGGTCATGCCTGGTTAGTCATAGCTGTTGGCCTCATCTCTCAACGCAGTTAGTCATTGTGACTTTGTTAATAACTTAGCAAGACATCCGTAGATTCAGATTTTCCGTGACATCTAAGAGGTCATTTCATTGGGATTATTGCGTGTTATTCAGCACTGAACGTCTGTGTTTTGTTTTTGTTTTTTATCAAAGTTTCTCCCTTTTCTCTTAATTCCCAATTTTTCCCTAGGGGTCCAGAAGCTGACCGTCATCCCGGTCAGGGGCACCTACCTCAACATCAGCAGTAGTCATGTCAAAGGTTGCAAAGTGTGCACAGGGGCCGGACGCTCACGACAATGTAGTCCATCCCTCGTGATAAAAGACAGCGCTCCTGTCTCAATGGAGTTTGAATGCTCCAGACCTCAGACCTCTGATGTATTCAGAGTGGAAATTGTGCGGAATATAGGTAAATATAGTACTCCAGCAATGTTATTGGAATGGCTCTTCTTTTAAAGAAATTGTATTATCTTGCAGAACTAATGTAGTTGGATTTGTTTGTTGTAAAATTCATCGGTTAATATCTCCTCTCAGAATGTACCACAAAGTTGTGCAATGGCCACATCATCCAGGCTGACTCCGACTCACTTCCTTTGCTGGATTTTAACCGCAAGTTCACCTGGAACCTGAAGGCATCTGCGACGAAAGCGTTCAAAATAGACTTCAACAAGTTGGGTGTGAGACAGATCAATCCGTCTGAGAGATGTCCAGACAGACACAGCTACACCCTGCAGGCCTTCCAGGCTACAGGGAACGTGGCCGTGGGGAAATACTGCAGAATGGGACCCGTCGGTAGTGCTCAGATACTGAATCAAGGGAGCTTTTCTCTGGACGTCCCAGCAGGGCAGAAGCTGCAAAATGCCCAGTTTGATGTGTCTGTCGGGGAGGAAATCAAATGTGAGTTGGTGTCTGATTGATTGCCCATGCCCCGTGTGTCACACGTCACATTGTTTGACCGTTGTATGCATCTTTTTTTTTTTTTTTTCCCTCTCACAGCTCTTGCTAAAATTACACTGACGTTACCAAAAGGGACCTCGTCCTCAGAGTTGTTCTCTCCAAACTACCCGGACGGTTTTCCTGACGACGGCGTGATGGAGTGGTACTTTCAGGTGCCGGACAAACAAAAGACAGCCATTCAGTTCTTGAATCTCACACAGCCGCATTGTGTGAAGAAGGGGACGGCGGTGGAGTACCACAGCACAGGTAGAGGGGCGTCGGTGCGGAGTCTGACAGACCCGCAGCCGGACCACATCCAGGGAAAGTTCACCCTGAAGCTGAGGAACTGCGAGACGGACAGAAGAAGTGTTGGTTCTGCTGGACTGTCGGTAAACTTCAAGGTGTCTTCCTCAAGTGCAAGCTCATCAGGTTTGCTTATCATTTTTAACTTTTGACCTCTGCCAAGATAGTTATGCATTTGTCCCTCTGTAGATGTAATGTTATACCTCTCAAATATTGATCAAAATAAGTGGCAGGTAGACCTTGAGACCTGGATGGGTTTGATTTTGTGGGTGATCTGGATCTTGAAGAAAGTTGTTTTTATCCACGCTATACCTATGACGCTAACTGAGATGGGTTATTTCTAAGGGTGAAATTTTAACCTTCGATTGATGATTAATATTAGTGGAACATTTAGCAGCTGAAGAGACAGATATTTCCCTCAGGAGTTGGTAGAGACCATAAATCAGCTAAAAGACGGTGTCTTTTGAGATTCAGCATGTGACTGCTTTAAAGTTACCAATTACAATTGATCCTTCAAACATGTTTTGTCTGTTGGTGTCAAATCATTTATTTTTATAAAGATGTGAAATGAAAAAGAAAGCTAATGTTAGAATGCAAATGTATCCCGTTAAAGAAGTATAACAGAAAGCAGTTTCTGGGGTCATCAGCAACATGGTGAATGGTTCAGTGTCGGTGCAGGTTTTGCTGTTGATTAAATACTTTCTAGGATGACGGATGTCTCCTCTACATGTTGCAGCAGGGTGCAGTTTCATCAGTCAGGAGTGGGATAGAAAATTCCCTGCTCTATGAAAAGGCTTCTGTGATGATGAGTAAGGTGTGTGACGTGGGGAGTGGGCCTCGTGGCGTTTATCTGAGGGGAGCTCTGAGATTGCCTCATCGCTGAGTCTCAAATGACTGCGCACACTTCCTTCAACGTTCGGGGAATCCCGTTTGGCTCTATCGGTCAAATCGAAATTCAAATTCCTGTTTGACATGGTTGTGATTTGAAACGCAGGTGCCCAACACATTTGTGTGCTTGTGGGAGTTGGTGAACAGAGGAAATGCTAATATCTTATTGTATTTCATTCTGTAGTGTCGTGTGAAGTGGATATGAGCAAAATGGATGGCCTTTCTCTTCACATCGAGAGGTTGAGGTCGGCCTCCGTCTGCATGATGAAAATAAACTCTGTGCCGAAGGAGAAGATCACAGTGACGTCAAAGAGTAAGCTGACTTTCCAGGACTGCTTTCCTGAAGACGTACAAGTCACCGCCACGAGAGTCATAAGTAAGTCCAGATTGAAGCGTCCCCGGGCCTGGAAAATAAGCCTTGAATCATTCTTATAACTCACCATACTTTATTTTATTAGATTAATAATTACACAGACCAGGATGATTATAATCTGTGTAATCCCCTCATTTTATTTAGTATTGGACGTTAAAGAGGCGCTTCAGAAAACTATATTTCTCTCACTTACTTTTGGTAGTATCCAGATAGTTTGGGTTTAATTTGTCCGGGTTTTGAGACAAGTTGCCGTTTCTCGTAGTCAACATTGCTCTATGGAAACGTAGTCTCCTTTTTAATCTGGACATTTCTCATGAGACATTTTCATTGGCTAGAAATCAGCTTCAATTTAGTTTCTCCAACCAGAAGTGTGAAAATGCCTTTTTCAGAGTGCAGTCGACTCAAAGACTGCCCGAAGAAGCCGGACCGTCTGTCGGTGCCTGCGCTGCCGCCCTGCTTCCCTTTCCCTCTGAGCAGTGTGACCTGGACTCTCCGTCCCCCTCAGGGCGGCACAGTGGAGCTGTCCTCTCCCACTGAGCTCCTCAAGCAGTCCCTACCTGGGCAGCAGTGCAACGACAGCATCATTATCACAATGGCCGAAAGCGACGGCACTACTATCGGAGACTTCTGCCCTCAGGGAGCCATAAAGACGGTCCAAATCCACACCAACATGACTGTCACTGTGTCCCGCGTGGAGGGTAAAGCACTAAGCACGCCCCTCAAGCATATGCTGAGTGCCATTTTTAAAGAGGGGATAGCAGGTAACAAGCCAAACGAATGAAATAAATACATTAAATGCATGTTTTTTAGTGATATTAAATATTCCTTTCTTTCTAATCATTTTCAGAAAGTTACATATTCACTGTATTTCCAAAGAGAGACACTCCTGTCCATTTGGCTACTCCTGGTTGGCCAGTAGGAATGAAGTCTTTCACCACCGTCTCCTGGATCGTCGCCGTCCCCTCGAAGATGGACGCTCACCTGATGTTTGCCAACCTCAGCCAGCCCAAGTGCAGCAACCGCCACACTAGAATCAGGGTGCAGAGAGTCGGCTACCTGGAGGAGGATTACAGCCGCAGGGAGGACGAGCATGCCGAGAGCGAGATCACCGTCACTTCGAACTTCTACCTAAACATGTCCAACTGTAAGCCTGAAAGAGGGGACTTCAGCGTCATCACCAAGGTCACCCTGCAGAAGAGTAAGAGGACATTCTGTACGGTTACTCCGTCTGCATTGTAGTTTTGTGTAAGCTGTAATTCCCCCCCCCCCCCCCCAAAAAAATTGGACTGCGTGTTTTAAAGGCATCTTCTCTAAGTGGTACTTTTAGCCATGCTAGAGTCTGCACACTAGATAACTGTAAATTAATAACACGTGCTTTCACATCTTTTACATGCGTTTCTGTACTTTGTGTTTAGCATGGCTGCCGACTGTAGACAATCCAATCCATTTGTCATGAGTCAGAAGAGGTTAATGAAAGTGTTAATCTTCAGGCTTCAGTAGCTTCTTTTTTAATTTTATGGACTCTTAATTTCATGTACAACAGAAAGTGTTCATGAAAGATTGTATCTGTTGTTGTCTCTCATTTAGGCCGTCTGCTGACCATCATCCTGAGTGCGGTGGCTGCTCTGTTGGTCATTTTTGTCATCGTGCTGGTAGCTGCCTGTGTGGTGATTAGGTGAGTGGATCGGCTTCATGTTTTATTCTTCAAATTTGATCATTTATACTTTAAAATGAGGTATTTTTGTCTTTTCGGATTGCTCGCTTGTGGAAAGAATTCTGCAAGTTATTGTTTTATAAAATATAGTGAAGTGCTTTGTTAAACTACATGTTTGCCTCAACCTGCTAGAGATTTCCTCATTCATTTAAAAGTGTTTCACGAAACAGTTTGATGCCGTATACCTCTTAAGCTCTCTGTCGTCTTCTGCTCAACAGGAAGAAGAAGAAGCTGAGTCATCAAGTGTCCATCTACAATCCAAACGGCACCAGCTTCCTGCCAGGACACAACGGCTTCCCAAAAACACGCGAGGACAACGAGTCCCACGTGTACGCCTCCATTGAGGACACTCTGGTCTACACGGACCTGCTGAGGAAGGGGGCAGAGATGGGGGTCTACGGGGAGTTTGACACAGACCGGCCCTTCACGGGGCACACAGACTCACAAAAGCCACTGGTCTGTAGCAACGCCGATACAGACGACATGCCAGTCGGGGCTTACCAGCAGTTTCAGGCTCCTCCACTTCCCGTCAGGCCCCCGAGTCACATCCAACCCCTGGTGGACAATGTGATTTACCAGGCTGGAAGTGAAGAGGATCGCTCTCCCAATCTGGGGCCGCGGCTGGAGCCGGAGGGAGGGAACTGAGGAGGAGATTGGATTGAGCTCTCTACTTTTCTCTTGACCTACTTGAACTTTGAGATATTCATTCCCTGGCATCCTTGTGATTACCCGCCTTGCAAGAAGCCGTTGTTTTTTTTTCTGTCGAGCGTAGTTTTGCACCAAAGCCACGGCACACTAAATAACCCTGTTGAAACCCGCCTGCAGCTCTTACCTTGTTTCATCTTTTATGAAGACGGAACATAATCATCCTCTTTACACCAGTTTTGCCGCTATGAAAAGATCTCGTTGTTACTTTTAGATAATTAATATTTTTCTATGATATATTTTGTACATATCACAGTTTTTTTTTACGCATGAGCAAACTCATGTGCTGCTTACATGCAGAGTTTTAAATTTCCATCATTAAACAGACGAATAGAGAGGACTCCACTGCTGCACTTTTATGGCATCATCACAACATGATGGCCTGTATTGCAGGAGATTGCAACAGCAGTGTACGGACTCGTATCGTTCTGTTGTTTATCACTGCTTTTACAGCAGCTATGGAGACTTCTACATACTGCCATGTGCCTTACAGAGAGGGCAATGCACTCCTGCTAATACAGTTTAGGATCTTAGTTGTTTTTCGTTTTGTAAAAGAAGAAAAAAAAAAAAGAGTGCTTTTGTTCTTTTTTTTGGACCCATTTTGGACTGATCTGCTGCTAGCTACGTGATGTGTTTCTGTGGTCATTCAGGGACTTGTTTTTGTTCTCTACTTGTGTCTCATGACGAATGACAATCCCTAGTCAGAGACCATGTTTTACTATTTGTTCTGAAGACCACAGATCCCTTCTGACATTAAAAAGCCTTTGTACAAACTTCATTACAGTGTGTGAGCAGAAAGTTATCTTTGTTGGTTGACTGAATTGTGATATTAATAGCAGGTAGCTTTTAAAAGAGACACTGCGACGCATATAATTTAACATGTGTGATGAGTGCTTGTGTGTTATTGTGAACACAGATCTAAAAGGTCATGGTACACAAGTCCTAACTACAGTGAGTCACAGTCAAGTAGAGGTTTTCCGTGCTGTTTTTGACATGAACTGGGACAGAAAACAATAACGGCATATCAAAATCTTTATCGATTTTGATATTATGGCTGACTAAGAAGATGCCAGAGTAGTTGGTGTCATTTGAAGAAAAGTGGGATTCAAGTTTTTACAATCAAACTGGTGAAAAATGCTGAATAAATTGTGTTTTTGTCTTGTTAAGCCATGTCCCATGTTCAGATAATGAACTGCAGAGGGAGACAGAGTTCCAAGTTGCCATACGTTCATTGTCACTCCTGAGGAAATAAAGTGTAAAACAATGCAAGAACTCTCTAAATGTGAAGTAACTGGGGTTAAGAGCGTGTAGAATATGACCCATGAATACTTAACAGGCTGATCGACCGACAGTGTTAAAGGAACTGAGATGACATGCTCTCTGACACTGCTGTTGACTATATCAGCGCATGTCCATGGTGACGTCCAAACATGTTTATCTGAGGTAACCATTAAGAGTGCCAACACAGAAATGAGGTTTTCATGATGGAATGTGTGTGTAGGGTGGAGACACAACTCATTGTACTCATTAATTGGGGACAGATGTTTTTAGAAAAGTAGGACCAGCAAACCTCCAGTACACACTTTTATTTTTCCTGACTTTGACCGTGGAGTATGTAAAGTGGTGACACTTGAGAAAGGAAAGGAGAAGACCTTCTAACCTTTCCTTCTGATGAGCAAAAGAGTCTCATTACATCGACTGAGTTTGTGAGCAAGACAATGCGAAGTCTACAACTGAGGAGACACATGTTTATTATATAATGTAATATAAGCAGCATAACTTTACATACAGTAATAGAAATAAAGAGGGCCTCAGAAAAGGCACTCGTGGCTATTGTTCTTCAGTAAAAGTAGTTTAATTGGATTGATTAGCAGATAACATAAAAATACATATAACAAAGACAAGCCATCCAGTGCTGTTTACCTTGATGAATATCTAAATATGCTGGAGCATTTGAGAACAGGACTTTATTGAATGTATGCAACATGTTTATCTTACACAATGACATACCGTATCCCAGACCAGCCATGCACATCTCTTGGGTCAAGAGCTTAAGAAAAGATGCAGCACGTACGCAAGCATTGCATACATTTACCTGATACTCTACATGTTTCATTCTTCTCTGCAAAAAGTATTCAACGTTCACATCAGTGTTTATCTTAACGTCAGACACCAGCCCTCAGATGATGTTGAACTCGCACACGGAAGCCTTTTCAGCTCGGCAGCTCTCATCGAACCACTTCCCGTTGGCTGTGGTGGAGAGGATGCCACAGTTCTGGCTGCGGCCTCCGTCCGGCTGCAGGGTGATCTCCGTCTCCCAGTTCTTGAAGCGCACGCTGGAGCCCGATTGGTCCACCCACTGGCCCTCGGTCACCATGTCATTGACGCCCAGCCAGATGTGCTCCTCTGGGCCGATGCTCTGACGTACGTAGTTGTAGAGCTGGTCGTTCTCGTCTCCTATGAGAGGAGTGCTCAGAGTGCCTCCCTTGGCGATGCAGTCCTCGCTGGCTGCGTGGAAGGTCTTCTTCAGCGGGTCAGCCAGGAAACACTTGCCGAGGACCTTGGTGCCTCGCAGACAAACTGAGAGGGAAATGAGGAGAAAGTCAGTGTGGCTCAGGTGTTATTGCTCTCCATCACTGGAAAGATGTTGAATTCTATTATATGTTGGTGCTGTTGTCCTTCTATTCTGATTCATTAACTAAATAGTTAAATATTCTTTCCCATAAAATGTAATTGTGTGATGTTTATGACAAATGTTTTTTCCAGGACAAATACCTGTGTGTAAAGCTTGCTGCTCTTTCAGCAAATTCAGCTCTTGAACAATGTCAGTAATCTGTTTCTTCAGCTCCTCAATCGCAGCACTGTTTGCAGAGTCTGTTGAAGAGGCAAAACAAGTGCGAAATGTATTCTACAGCACAACGCATTCGGTATCGCTGACGTGCTCTCACATAGTAGCTCAGTGTGGTTATTCTCATTACTGGACATTACTTTCATATCCAACGTCAAGTTAATAACCTACCTCTCTTTCCAGTTCTATTCTTTGATGAAGTCTGCTGCAACGTGCAGTGTGCCAGCAGGAGAAGGCAAAACATCAACATGTGAGCATCCATAACACCTGGAGAAATACTTTAAATCCACCGTAAAGAAACTGTTTTTGTTGCAGCAGCACAGAAAAAGCTCCTCGCAGCTCAGAGCTTTGGCCAGACAGAGGATGTGGTGTTTTACAAGCCCGGGGTGGCGGCACAGAGTTGAATGAGGAAATCTAATCTGAGAGAGAACAGATGTTTTACAGATGTTGGTGTTGCTTTTGAAATGCTGAAGGGAGATGGATGGTGAGCAGGGCTTTGCAGAGTTTAACAGACAAGCGTGACTCAGGTTCCATAAATTACAGCAGTCTGTGTGTGTGGTTTCACATCTGTTACATAAACATACTTCCATTTGTTCCCTCATCAATTATCTGCATCTGTCATGTACCACTTTATGAGCAACAAACAGTTCTGCCTTTTCTTAGTTGCTTGCTAAGTGAACGGTAGGTGTTTCCTGTTGTGACTCTGCTGAGGGCTCCGACAGGCCAGAGGTTGGATGTTTTGGGGGTTTCTCCCACAGCACTACATCTGGATCTCCTCAGTGAGCTGGACGAGGTGCAGCTGACACGTGGCAGAGACTTATATAATGAGACTGTTGTGAATTTGAAATCCGGTTACGTTTCATCCATGTTCTCTGTCAGGCTGGTCTTCACTAGAGAGTTTCAGTGATCTCTGCCAACACTGTCCTCTAAATGTTTAGCGACCGCATATTTCACTCTGAATACACACACCTCACAGCCAAATAACACATTAAAGTGATGCAATAAAGATATGCACTTCCAAACATGAGCAGATACACTCCATAATAACACAGGTTTTTATCTTGTATTCAAAGACAAACCTCTTGATAAAGAGAGTTTAGACTCCCTCTTTTTCTCCTCGATATTTATTAAGGGTCATTAGGGTCACTTATCTAAATCCATCGGTATTTAAATCATTCAGGGAAAGCCTTGTTACTTATCGACAAATGCAAATTACTTCAATAGGTTGAGTCGATATCTTCTGTAAACATGTAATATAATCAAATCTTTAGGATCACGGCTGAGTGTAGATTTGCAGGCTTGATGGTGTGAGCGATGATCCTGAGACACAGAGATGGCTGTTACAACCAATTTTGGAGCAAAGATCCAAAATGTGGATGCAAAGATTAAGCACAAGGTGTCAGCTGGCGACCAACCACTGAGGACTGTCAACGGTCTGGCAGAGAGACGGGGAAGATCCAGGTTTTATAAACCGAGGTTGATGAGACTGATGAAAGGCAGGTGTGCTGGCTGGGTGCATGGTTGACGAGCTGATGAACCACAGGTGAGTAAAATAGACCAAAGAGCTGAGTAAGGAAAACCACTCACACACACACAGGGAAAATGATTGAACCTTTTTTCTCCAAAACCCCTAGTTTATATCTATATATATATATATATATATATATATATATATATATA
>NW_022280043.1:522473-546001 GCF_004355925.1 Anarrhichthys ocellatus
TATATATATATATATATATATATATATATATACACACACACACACAGGGTCCTTTGTTTTTTGTTTGTTTTTGTAATGTCCTTTAATCATATCTTCTATTATTTGTGTGTGTATTATACTATATGTATGTGCTGCTAATGGTTACCTGAATTCTTTGTGTATTACATTTTGTCAATACAAAGAAACTGTATACATCTCTAGAATAGGGCTTTATTTTCCCTCCAGATTTTTCACTTCATACTACTATATAATGATTTGTCTTGCATGTTATTAATATTTCTGTTACAAGGCTTTGATTCCTCATTTCCGTGTGTTTATTGTTTGCATGTCTATTATGAAATAAATGAAGTACATCGAGACAAAGGTGCGATTTCTATCAATATATTTGAAAGAAAATATTTACAAAATAAATTAACAATGGAGCAGGTTTCTGCAAGTAGTCCAGCAATTTCACACTCATTGAAAATAAGTCATTTATAACGTACAAAAATTCAGGCGAAGGCAGTTTGCACATATACAAGGATACATACAGAATAACAAGCTGCCCCGTGCGCAGCAGGCACGTCGACGCTCGAGTCTCTGATTCAGAGATCCAGTCAGCGTCACGAAAGTACAAACAGTGCATGTGTCACAATTCAGTATTCACTCGAATGCATAGTTAGTTAGTTAATTCATTTCAGTCCTAGCTACTTCACTCTGACCATCAACACTTTATCTTCCATAGAATAATAATGATGACGTGTGTAATGTTCTGCTGCTACATGGAAGGCTCTGCTTATATGATGGTTTTACATTATGTTTATGCAAACTGGTTTAATTTAACTAACAAATGTATTTGCTATTATTACACTATCGTCGATGCATCTGTATCCTGTTCCTTCCCTCTGACCCGTCTCATGCGCTGCTGTTATACTTATTGGTTTCCTCCTGGGGATCATTACAACTTTACTTTACTGCTTATACTTTACAGTTTTGCTGCTTCAAACGCTCTTCTTATAATTCTCTGTTACTGCAACTTCAACGTGCTTTGTGCATTTGTTCACTGCTCATAGTTAAGAACCACAGATCAATACAAAGCCCTTTGCATTGTAGCTCGGATCTTTTAACCAACAAGCAGAGCTCAGTTCCCAAACAGTGCAGCCTCTACGTTGGGATATATTATCTGGGTATTTTTCCTATATAATTAAAATAAATTAAGAAAAACACTGAAAAAAAAAGGTCAAAATTCACAGGAACACACAGGGTCTGCAAAATCACAACGCTCAACACAAAATAAATACAGCTAAGTGAAGAAGAGAACACAAAAAAAAATAATTTTGAGGTGAAAACATGCAAGAATAAATTAAGTGTGCTTCATGTCTTCAAACAATACAATGAGTCCTCTTCATCCTGTTGCCATGGTCCCTCTGGTCTACGTTGGGCAAAGCACTGTAATAACAGTAGAGGTGAATATTAGCAGAGATACGAGTTACCAGGGATGAAGCTTCAGCATGAGAGGATCAGAATACATTACAAAGTGGGAGACAAAGAAAGGAAAAACAAAAGGAAAGTCTGAATGTGAGCACATCAGCTATTGCTGATGGCAAATGTGTGAAGTAGGGTGGGTGAGGCTAAAGAGTTGCAGATTAGACAGTGCTAATGACTAACGAGCATTAAACTGTGTCGTGAATGTAAACTGCAGGGTAAATAGAGCCTTAGTGTGTGTGGCAGTGAGTCCTGACACTAAACGAGGGATCAACAGTCACCGTGTTGGAGAGAGAGAGAGGTGGTGTGAAGTGAAAAGGAGAACATCAGGGTCAGACTGCACTACAGTTCAGTGGTAGAGAGGGGGCGCTCTCCCAATGTGAGCGGCAACAACCATGACAGTGCACATCACGTGAGAAACAAACCTCTCTGTCCATCGCTCACACCAGAGCTAGTGAGGGTTAGCCAGCGATAAGTCAGATCATAAGAAGTAGAGAAAACAGAACACATGTGAAAGGAGGGACATGAAGAAGAGATGAACGATAGCGAGAGGCCCTGAAGGACCATACAGTACAGTATTTTAATGTTATTATCAGGCTGGTTTGCTTCGACCAGCTGATTTCAGAACAGTGTGGAAGTCCATTTGCAGTTCAGACTTGCTTGACGTTGGCATTTTTTGTGTACAATTGTATTTACTGCTGCAGTGTATGATGCAGTTATACACAGCAACTGTTTTGAAAGCTTCTCTTGTTGATGCGTTCAAATACGTCTTAAAGACCAGATATAGAGTATGTTGTGACTTTAAAACTATTAATATTTGATTGTTGTTTCTCCAACAACAAAAACATATAAAAGTGATACTTAACGGCAGCCAACTGTCAAATTTGACATTTTGTAATGTTCGTCAACACACCAACATGAGTTGCTTTCAAAGTAGCTCCTGCTCTCAACTGCAAAGAAAAGCAATGCAAATGTAACTTTGCCAAACTTGGCTTGACAGAGATACAAAGCATGTTTAAAGAAGCTTCCACGATCGACTGGAACTCTTGACTGAGATGTAGGAAACAAAATCCAAACAACTAGAATAAATATGTGAAAAAGGTAGAGTGAAGAATTAATGATCCAAAGTAAATTGCAAAACAGCCGTTGTGGTTCTTTAACTTTTACGTCAGCAGTACCAGAAGGGTGCAGACACACTGCTAAACATCACAGCCCCACCTTCTACAGGGTGGAGCAGGGACATGCTCTATGCGCTAAAACACTCACCCAATAAGATGATCGTGGTAAAGTTAAATTATTGGTATAATAGAGAATATTGTCATGTGAGTGACTTTAAAAAGCTGTCTAACCCGCTGTCATGGTAGAGAAGTGAAAAATAGAGCCCAGGTATTAAAAACACAGGAATTATCATGTAAGAAAGAGCAGACTCACACAATGTTGCTATTCTTTAATTGGTTCATCTCTATTTATGCAGATGGACCTTATGATTTATGATTACCTCATTTAAGATGGTTTGTTTGTTATTTCCTAAAAAAGGATGTTCACTACAAAAAGATCTGTGGTGCAATAAAAATATTTGTATCTTAACGAAATTAAAGGTAAAGTGATGCCAGTATGTTTTAGTGCCGTTTAAAGTGTCTTTAAGCATTGATGATCATCAGTATAACAACGTGAATCTTATTTTGGCCAGGATAATCGTGACTTTACATTTCCATATCGGCCCATAGTGTCGTAACAAAAAGAAGAGAAAGGCTCACCTTTGAGAATATAGTCTGTTAAGAGACTGGGCACCTTGTCACTGTCGTCTCTCATGGCTTGTAGGACTGCAAGACAGCAGAAAGGGGAGGAGTGAATGGATCAATCACAGCCACTGAAATACAAGCACTGCTGGTGCAGATGAAGAGACTCACTCTTAGTCAGGATCTGGAGGTCCTCTAGCGACGGAGGGTGTCCCTTTTTCTCATAAGGGATGACTGTGGTCAAATACTGTAAGCCATCATAAAAAACAGAGAGAGAGACAGGGGGAGAGAAAGACAGCTGAGATAAATAATAATAATAATAATACAATTTATTTATAAAGCGCTTTTCACAGACAAAAAAATCACAAAGTGCTTTAACAGAGCAGAAATTTAAAAGCATAAAAAACACAATGTGACCATATGGTCAATAAATTACATACACAGAGAAAAAAAAATAAAAATAAAAATAAAAATAAATAAAAAATGAATACATTTTAAGAGCAGGTCCAGGACATGGGTTGTTACTCAAACGCCAGCCTAAAAAGGTGGGTTTGAACATATGAACATAAAGGCTCTGTCTTGGATGTGTATATTTTTTAGTGCAGAAAACATGAAGATAAAGATCAGCAGCAGAGAGAGAAGTACACAGTAACCTGTCTGTCACTGCACCCGCTTCCAAAAGTGTGCCGGAAGCTGTTCTGAATGACAGAGGAGATGCCCTCCATGCTGAAGCGCTGAGGAGGAAGGAAGTAAAGCGGAGAAACATGAGATGAGAGCGCTCACCAAAGATGGGAAACGATTTCTGGAGAATATAGCATGTTGGAAAACAAACACAGCGAGAAATGCAAGCCTAGCGTGGAAAAGAAAAACCTAAAGATATCACATGATCTCATCAAGAGACCAGAGGTGAAAGAGTAAAGCCCTCACCGATCCGAGCGTCTTCTCCGCGTGGCCCTGCGACGTCCCAGCTCCGCCTTTAAGCTTCTTCTTCTTCTTCAGCAGCTCCCGGTGCTCCTTCTGTCGGTTTTGCACGTCGATGAGCGCAGAGATGAAGCTGTTCTTCACCTCTTTCTCGAAGTCCAGCTCGTCCCTGAGAGCCAGCTGCTGCACCAGCTCCTCTGAGAACATCCTGATGTTCGTCTCAGTCTCCTCCAGACTTTCATTCAGCTCTGCAACACTCAGCGTCCTCACTCCTGGGCCGCACACACACACACACACAGATGACATTATAAGGGTTCACACTCTTTTCTTGAGGTCATTTTCAGTAAAGCTCTAGCTGCTATGACAGACAGGGGTCGCATCATATGATCCTCTATGTGGATGTCTGATTGAAAAGACGTGCAGTCTATGGCGATAACTTTACTATGACATCATCTCTTACGTGCTTAGAAATGATGACAACCTGATCATAGAATAACATAATGATAAAAACTAGCACAGTTACCAGCCAGCAGTGGCTAATGTTTACATTTCCTGCACTAAAGTGGGAACCTGCATGAGTTACCATGTGACTTTGTGGGTGTGTTCACAGCGATTCCACGAGATAGCAGTCTGTTCAAAATACTCACGTTCCATAAACTACCGTTTGAATGTTAATATGATCCTGAACATAACCGTTTTATCTGATAGATAGCCTTGTAGTTCTCCTTGGAAAATAGGAAATGTTGATATCATTTTCCAGGACAAGACGAGACTTTCCAGGACATTTGACTTTTGTGTTTTCCTTGACTTGAAAATTGGTAAGCCTGCCATTCTTTTAGATTGTTCATATTATCAACAAATCCCATAAAAAGACCAAAACCAATGAGTCCAATAGCTCATTCATTCCTGAAAACATAAACCATCAAACACTGATCATGAATATTTAATTTAAAAAAAGGTGAGTAATTTCCTAAAAGGGCCGGGTACTGTAGTTTTTAGAAAACAAACAGAAGTAAATATCATATTTGTTGTGGACTATGTAGGTGCTCTGGTGAGTATTTATGGATGTGGGAAGATGTGAGTGGGATAGAGTCAAAATAAACTACAGCGCCGAGATTCATCGAAATAAAGGAACGTGTCACCCAGTGCAACGGCGTGGCAATGGGAGCTACACCAATGAATCACAAGTGATTGTGAGACACTGCAATGAAATCAGCACGGCAAAAACACCGCGATGTGCTGGTACTTTTGTCCCGATAGCATATCACAAGAGCATGTTTGATGATATATTACTGCTTATTGGTTCCTGATCAGTGGACACTCACTGGACTCGTAGCTGGGGCTCCTGGTGGCCCGCTGGACGTCCAGCGAGAGCATCGACAGGTCCGACTGAGAGGGATTGGGCCCTGCCTCCGTGTCAGGAGAGTCCTGCATCATCTCTTCTATCTCCTCGATGACCTGCACGGAGCACCAGCACACACATCAGAGAGGCAGCACTCAAAATAAATAACCCAACAAGCATCAGTTATTAGAAGGGATTTCAGTTACGTTAAGCTGCTCATTCGTAAGCTTGACGCTGTGTGGCAGCGTCTGGGATAAACTACACTGGAGACTGATGGCTAACAGTAACTTACCTGCTCTGCTGTGAAGAGGGGCTCCTCTGCGAGGCAGGAGACGATGATGGAGTGCATGTCCAGCTGCTCCCTCAGCTCCTCGTCGTCCGACAGCTCCGCCGTGACATCAGTCTTTCTCTGGCCAGGAACAGGGCCGAGGGAGGGAATTTAATCAAAGCGCTAAACCCTGGCACAATGCATATTTGAGATTTGTGAGATGAGTGGAAAAGAGATTTGGGGGGTGAGGGAGGGACGGGGGCTGGGGATGTAGGGAAAGTGGGACAGCGATGGGGCGGGAGGGGTAAAGTCACTCACGGGTTTCTCCTCCAGGTTGAATGTGGGGACGTGGAGGGCGCACGTTCGAGACTGTTTCCAATCCACCGGCATCACGCGCCCATAGTTACCGCTCAAAACCTTCCAGAGTCTGTGGAGGGACGAACAACATTTTAGTCCAAAATGCTAAATTATACTGAGATTATTTAAATTCAGTTTACTTGTCAAAGTGAGTACTACTCAGCCGGTAAATACAGTCTGGAGAGAGCTTTCTTGAGTCTGAGAAAATATCGGTCAGAATTCAGGAAAGGGAGGCATGGAGTTTGACATTTACCAGGCAGAGGAAGAATAACAAAAGGCGTTGTTTAACTGCATTATGGGAAATGTAGTATCTAGTGTGAAGGGGGGGATTAAATGACTGGGATCAAAACCATGAGAGTATGAGGGCACTGTACGGAAAACTAAATTTTTCATACATTTTAATTAAGGGCACTGGTAGTGACTGTTTGTACTAAGACACCACATTAAACACTTTTCGGTATCAAATCCAGAAATATCACAATCAGATTAAACTGCTTTTATGTGGATGTTTAATCCTCAACAGAGCTTATCAAGTTTAAAATGCCGTAAATGATGACATTTGAAGGCATCATAGAAGTCCAAAGCTAGTGCCAGTGACAATGCTTCATGTTTGTAAAGTGTTTATTTCACTGTGCACACACGGTTTGTTCACTAAACACATTCAATGTCATTGAAATTATTATACTTATATATATTATGTACTTATTTGCAGTTTTTAAACAATATCATCATATTTAAATGTAACATCTTTTATTCTGATAAATTACAGACAATTCATGATCAAAATAGTTGCAGATTAATTTCCGAATGATCAACTAATCAACTAATCATCTGACCGTTTCAGCTCCTAATAATCATCATGTAGGATAGTTTTGCAATAACAATATTCATGAGGATAACAAGTTGAAACAATTACACATATGGTCCTACAAGTGATTCTAGCATAAAAATCACCAACCAAATTCAAATAAGCAACTAAATAAAAACAAAACTATTACTTTTCAGTCCACATATCGGCCAATATCTGTTTTTAAAAGCAATTTAGGGCCAGACACCGATAGTATGCCGATATCAGTGCACCTGTTTGGTTGCATGTGGCTTATATTTCCAGTCTGTTATTACAGTATAGTAAATCAGACATATGAGTTTTGATGGCTTGACAATAGATGGGGGCAGTGCTGTCACTATAAACCCAGCACATCCTAATAGACCATCACCTTACCATTTCTAAAAAAAATGTTATCGATCGAGGAAATGAAATGTCCCATTGCCAATAACATGCCTTTATATGCATTTGAAAATGCAACCTGCAGCAGTGAGTTAAAGCGTCATCATGTAAATAAAGACTAGCCTCCGGTACAGGCCGCCGGAAACAAAAACAAACTCACTCGTCTTTCTCCAGCAGCGAGTCCTCTGTTATCACAGTCACCGGAGCGATGCTGTCCGTTTTGGCGTTAAAATTTCCGAAGCACACCGATAACTTCTCGTCAAAATCGTTTACCAGGTCCTCCATGGACCTGAAAGCGCCGGTGGTTTCCCCGGGGGAGAAGCCGCTGTCTCGTAGCTCGGGGATACCGCCATCATCATCCAAGAGGAGCCGTGGAGCGGCTTCCCCCGCGGCGGCTACGCGGCCTTTGTGCGGCAGCAGCGTCCGGTCTGAAACCATGCTCAAATCACCCAGAAGCGGCCAGCCGTCGTCGAAATGTGCGACAGGTGCAGCCATAGCCCGGACCAGCCTAGTAGCCCCGGGTTAAGGACGGGTGTGCACCGGGACTGGCAGGCCTCAACATCCCCTCTGAATGCCCCGCTCACTCCCCACAGCGAGCGCGGCTGAACGGGACAGTATGGCTGCACCGCACCGGGCCGACTAGTGGCTGACCACAGCAACCAGACCGGAGGACCATGGCACCACAGCCATTCAGTGCCAATAACAGTTTGGACATCAATATATGTCTAAAGCATAACAAAACTCATACTGCATCATTATTCATTTCATAAATTGGTCCTATTAAAATATATATTTTTTCATCTTTTTGTTGTTGCTTGTTTCATGCAAAAGAAACAGTCACGAGACAATTCATCAAAACACAACATAAGAGTTTACACGCATGACAAGTGTGTGTGAGAGAGAGAGACAATGAGTGGTGGTATCAGCGACCCCCTGCAGATGAAGCAGGAACTACAGACCTCGGTCTGCAAGGTCTGTTGCTCGCCCTGGCAACGGACTCCAAACAAAACAAAACCCTGAGAAGAGGCCTTTTCTCGATCCAGATAAGAAAACCCCGAAGCCTAAATATCTATCTACCTATCCTGTCTCAGGTGAAATGAGCTCGCCTTTGTCGATGCTGAAGAAAACGAGGCGCACTCCTCTGCAGGGCCCTCTGAACGAGCAATGGTAGGTTGTTTACTGGCACATCACAGTGTTGCTTAACTTTAGTGTTCAACTGTGAGGAAGTCATACAGGAAGCAGATGCATTCAACTGTGTTTGACCTGCAGGGGCAGACAAAAGGTGCCCATCAGGAGGAACATGTTAAAAGGTAGGTTTCTAGTTCAGCATTATACTAAACATGACGACACTATACTGCACTGACAGGGACCATACCGATTTTATACTCAAGTTAAAGCACATACTGTAACAAATACATAGTAAAATGATGTAAAATCAGAGAAAAATGATCACAATGTATGAAGGTAAGTGACTATTCTATTATATATTATATAATCTGATTATCATTATTCATGCATTAGCAGCATTTTACTGGTGTAGTTGGAGCTATTTTTTTTTAAACAGTGTTATGTTAAAGCATGCAACTAGTTATTCCTGGCATTAGTCAGCTTATTGTTTGGTTTTTAAAACATTGGAAAATATAAATGCACATCACATTTACCCAGAGCCCCCAGTGATACCTTCACATTGCTATGTGTGAACAAATAATAATAATAATTAAATCCTCACATTTGACAAGCTGGAACCATAAATATTTTGGTACATTTGATGAAAAATGACTTCCTTACATTCATTTTCTGTCATTGACTAAGTGAGTTATATAAAATAATAGTTTCAGCTGTTGGATAGTTTAATTTGTATCACATCATCATATTAGTTCTTCATATGTTTGTACGTAAAGTCAAATAGTTACAGTGGACTAAAAAAGTAGAATATGTCCCTGTAAAATGTAGTGAAGTATAAAGATAATACTCAAGTAATGTGCTGTGCAAGTACCACACATTTGTACTTAAATACACCAGAGTAAACATGCCACCATTGACTGTCACATTACTCTGACAAACAGATTTTTGACTCTCACATATTTGTATGTTTCTTCCCTCAGAATTTCAGGCTGCGTTGGTTGAGGATGATGATGATGAATCCTCTGATCTAACTCCTCCCCCGACCCGTCACACTGCAGCCAATGATGCCGCCACTTCAAAGTCAAAAGCCCCATCAAAGAAAGGTATAAGTTAATACAATGTTTTTTATTCCAAAGCAAAGTACATCTTATTTTATTTATTGTTAAACAAACAAACTTTTAGCTTACCATATCAAAAGATATACATTTGAAGAGTGCAAAGGATGCTTTTACGTACTTTAAGACTCTGATATTTAGGTGCTCCACCGAGCGACTTTGAGCTAATGTCTGCCATGATGCAGCGGGTCAGCCTGCTGGAGCAAAGCGTGAGGAGCCAAGCAAAGGAGATTGAGCGCAAGGTGAAAACACACACCTCCGCCAGATGAGCATTAAACAGTAAAAACAGACATCTTTCAAACATGTCACTTTAAATTCCTTCCAAAAGGATAAAAGGATTTCAGTGTTGGAGGCAAAGCTGAGATTTCCCAAAGAATCAGGTAACATCTACAGACCTCAGTTAGATGTACTCTGAATCTGTAAATAAAAGTGTTAGATTGTGTCCACATCGTGGCTGTGTGTGCATTTAGAGAGTACCCATGAGCCGAGTGGAAGAGACAACCTTGAGAGAAGGTGCCAACAACTGCAGGATCAAGTGTCTGAAATGGATGTAAGTTGACTTAATAAAACATTTCATCATTATATCAATATTGTGATGACATCATACTGAATTCTGCCGATCCCTATCTTGCAGAGCTTTCTGAATGACTATGGTCTGATCTGGGTGGGAGATGGTGAGAGCAGTGACTCGGCTGAAAGTGAGCAGCCAGGTATCGTCTCAATCTGCACTCATCTTTACAGGCTGAACACTTACCTTGCACCGAGCTTTAACGTCACTGTACTTTCTACATAACTTGTTGGGTATCTTTTCCTCTGCAAAGACGCCTCTGTGGCCAGGAGCTTCTACATGAACTTTGACCTGGCGCTGCAGAGGATCAGGGAGCTGAACATCCTGGCAGGGGAGGGAGAGTGTTTTGTACAGTCGACAGCCACAGGGGCACATTTGGCAAGAAAGGATCCTATTCAACTGGGTCTCTACCGCAACGGCATCGTCATGTTTGAAGGTCCTTTCCGCTCCTATCAGGAGCACAGCACACAGGTAAGCACAGGAAATCATTTCATATTTTAACCTGGATTCTTTTGTGGTTCAAATCAAATCCTCTTTCTTTGGTCTTTGCAGCGGTGCATGCAAGAGCTGATGGACGGGTATTTTCCATCTGAGCTTCAAGAAAGATTTCCAGATGGTGTGCCCTTTGAGGTTTGTTTCTACTTTACTGTAAGCAGATGTGCATACGTGTGACTTTGCTACTTCTTAAAACGTTTTTTGTGCAGGTTCTTGACAGGCGAGATCAGGATTTTATCTCCAGGCTTCCTTGGAATAAGTTTCCCGGCAAAGGACAGGCTACTCGTGGGGAGAAAGATGAATCATCGAATGCCGTCAGCTCTCAATTACCCGGTCTGTCCTGCACACATCACACCGCTACAATGAAAAGTCGGACCTGAGGGGGAGTTTCCTCACTCTTAATTCTCATGTTTTCTTCCGGCCACAGGCAAGAAGTTGAGCACGGATCAGTTCCTGAACAGGTTACCAAAAGTGGTAGTGAAGGCTGCTTGTGTGATTGACGTCAGGGACTCACTGAGGGCTGTCCTGCAGGTGAGCAGCAAGCAGGGAGGATCTCACCTCATTCCAAGGATGCCTACTTCCCAAAAGCGTTTGTACCTAGAGGTCTTGTGTTCTCAGCAGAAAGAAAAAGCCCGTCTGTGCTAGTGCTGAACCTCCACTCACCTCAGTATATGCTCATTATCTTACTTTCACTAGGGTTCGTCTGATGCACAGAGCAGCAACTCGGTGATCCTCGTCGACACACCGGCACGGCAAGTGATACGAGAGAGGTATTCAAAATGTGGTCTTACATTATGTAAGCACACTGATGAAAAGATATATACCATCAGTTTTGTTGCCTAAACCGAGAGGATACGCCAAGGTTTCTAAAGATGTTTTGGAGTAAACTACAAAATGTTGCACAGTTTTAGAATATTTCCATTTGGTAATGTAAAGCATCTTGGGTTTATTAATAAGTCATTCAGTGTAAGATACAAGACATATTGTACGATGGTGTCAATCTGTGTTCAAATCATTTTCCATCTCTGCAATCGTGTAGAAGTTCCAAGTAAAAACAGGGATTATAGGGTTAAAGGAATTACTAGAGCCAAGAACACACTACATGATGTAAAGGCTGATTAGAATACCGATTTGGCCACAGCAGCTGATTGTCAAGACTGTGGAGATTACTGTATGCACTGGTCTGAAATATAGGGCATGTCACCACAGACAGCCAGCATTCCTGAGCTTGTGATGGGGCTCAAATACCAAGTATGTTTTGAATTATATGCCTTACACCGCAGCTGAGTTACACTCCATGTAATGAATATCACATTGGTCGTTTACCGTCACTAGACTGCAGACATCCAGCCCCGACCGGCCTTCATCTGCCCGTGACGTCATCACGCTGAAGGTGAAATCAGAAGACGGGAATCATACTTACATCCTGAAAATGTGCTTCTCAGAAACAATGGGTCACCTGCGACAGCATCTGGACGAACACAGGTGAGGAGGAACTGACAAAGTATCTTTCCGTTAGCTTCCGTCTTTACGACATGTGACACAGGTTGTTTGTGTTGTCCTGCGTCACAGAGGGGGTGGACTCCCTGGTTATGACATCATCAGTGCGTTCCCACAGTGCTGCTTCGATGACGACCGGCAGACGCTCGAATCGTGCGGACTCACAGCTAATGCTACTCTGCTGCTGCGAAAGAGGCAACACCCCCCCCCCCATTCACTGACTGAAGTCAATAAAATGAACCTATAAAAAGGTTTGGTATCAGTTTCCTTCACAGCAGTCCTTTTTGACTCGTCATATTAGAAAAGCACAGGTGTTACTAATCACATTAACGATGGCTCAGAACTATTCAAGTGTTCCAAGAAGTCGTGACAGTGAGCCAGCATGCAAAATACCCCGAAACTGACCCCTGACTGGGACTGTTTTTATGTTGCGTAACACGAGTACAGGGATTGCTGTGCCTCTAAATGTGGATCGACAGATCACGTCATGGCTGATACGCAATCTGTTTATAGTTGGGATGAAATTAAAAATACATTGTTAGCCCTTTTAGATCACATCCCCGGTCATATTGTGCACCATAACATTATATTGGTAAAGAATTACAAAAAAAAAAGTCTTTGTATTTTTTAATTTAAATCATCTCTTCCTGGAAAACAAAATAAGTAAACAACCAATAATATCGTGATATCCATCCATCAATCGGCAGCTTTTACTAAAGCGGTGTGTGTGTGGAGCCACAGTCCTCTGTAACTCCGTATCAAGATACATTTTAAGACCAATCAAATGCAAAGGATTTGATTTAAATCCCTCATGAAACTTTACACCACTCAAACATTCTGTTCCACTGGGGAACAGTCACAGTACAGATGCTAGTAGCTCTGATTTCCGTCTCACTGGGTCTCTAATAAGATCCCTTATTACAGGAGGAACGGAAATACTGTATTTAAATATCTAAATGAAAATCAAGTTCAATTCAAAACAAAACGAAATGTTGAAAATCTTTATTTCTAAAATATGCAAATACAAACAAGGACAAAAGTATGAAAATATAAACATATTTTTCCCTTTTGCAAAACATTTGAGATGTTAAGGCATGCGGAGCCCGACTTTCCAAAGATAAATCTTGTGCTACTCACGTTTAAAAAAAAAAAAAAAGAAAAAAAAAAAAAGAGGTCCCATGAAATGAAAAATGGCTCGTCTGTCCCTGGGTGTGTTGTTGCATATATTTATATTAAAATCCCTTTCTCTTCCTGTAAAGTGTCACCTTTTTTTCTTCTTCATTTAAAATGGCTTAAAACTCCATCCTGTACAATGTGATTCAGGGCTGATCCAGCCAGCCCCTCCCACCACCATCACATTGGATTAAAACATGTTCCTCCCTCAATGACTGATGACAATCTTTACACTCATCGGGCCCAACATCGAGTCCAACATGAAACATCAAAGCAGGGGAAGAACTTACAATCTAAAAGCCACTTCATGGGACCGCAACACAAGTTAGCTCAAACATTTTTAAGCATATTATTACAGCGACACATTAAGAGGCTTTCACAGAGTTGTCAATGCGAACAATAGAAAATAAATAATACTGAAGATTAATACTGTTTGTCAGTCACACAGTTATCAAACACTTTAACCACTCTGTCAAAATGCGAGTCAGCCATTATCAAACTGAAATGTACAGTAAGCCGTAACGTTATATATTCATCTACACGGAGCAGATTCGACAAGTTTTAACTTTGTTTATCTACCGGGAACAAAAACAGTGTAGGGGCCTCCGCCCAAAAGTTTGTCTGCTACATTCAGAGTCAGGGAATGTATGGACTATCCCGCTGGTTAACACGCTGAGACAAAAGGTCGTATTGGAAGAGTCAGCTGCAGCCCTTTGTGGTTCGTCTTGACATGAACTAGCATCGCGGTTGCAAACGTGACAGAAAAAGGCACATGTTGGTGTTCATTCAGAACGAGGCCCGCAGCAGAGAGAAGCGTTCACAAACACTCAGACTCGCTGCGTCGACCAGAGTTTCTTTGGTAATCAAACTGTTGTAGGCCCGTTGGTGTGAGAAGCTGATTTGGTATTAACCTCTTCAGTATCAAGTCTTATACCGCACAGCAGAGTCTTCTGTTACAAGTCTTCACCATTTTAAATAATGGTACATTAGTAACATCTACTTGTGGATTCAGTTAAAAGCACAGGTTTAAAAAAAGAAAAAAAAAAAAAAGTTCCAGTTGATTGTCAACCACTTCTTGGATAATCTCCCTCGAGAGGGAAATTCAGATTTAAATAAATTATATTCGTCGGGACTTCTACACAAATGGTTATCCACGAGAGTGGAACAAACGGATAAGACTGTTTGGTTACTGACAGTATTCATGTCATCATTGGTACAAAATAAAACACACGCACAACGCTTAAGGATCAAGTATTAGAGGTAAGTTATTTTCCGTTAGCCCTTGGACTGAAATAGATTAACTCACCGGGGGAGAGGGGGGGGGGGTGCTGAGCTACAGGCAGGCTGGAAAATCAACGTACAGTCAGTCGAGAGAAGTAGAAGCTAAACCATTTGGGCTTTCCTCTGTCCTCATTTTAAGTCCTCTTTCTGACATTCAGTAACCGGTCATCAAAGACGAGCCCGTTTTAGACGCTTCAGAGGTGCAGCGGGGGCGGATGCAAGTTTTCCTACGTCACCTGGCTGGCAAGGCTACTGGGTAATGCAGTTCTCTCCCATGTCCTGCGCGTACCTGTCCAGTATTACGTTGCGTAGTTCCTCGACATCCCGACGGAGTTGTTGAGCTTCGACCAGCTTCTTCTGCAGCACCTCTGGACTCATCCAGTTCTCGTCCTGCCCTGCCACTGGTGGAGGCGCTGGAAAAAAACAAAAAAACATGACCGATTCATGTTGTACAATTCAATATTTCACAACACTGACTAAAACAAAATCATCACGTTGAAAAAGTTCAACTTAAGCAGTGCTTACATGTGAGGCCGAGCAGCAGGGAGAGGTTGGGATCTTGTCCCTGAGCCCTCTGGGTCAGAATGCTGCACAGCGAGCGCAGGTCACTGAGGCAGGACGCGATCTCTACATGAAGCCCCTGGGTGAGAAGAGTCCCGGCGGGCTCCAGGGCAGATGACGCCTGGTCGGTGCCCCTCTCTTCTGGATCGCTCATTTTCTCCTGCAGTGTCAGATTCTGCTCCATCAGTTCCTGGTTCTGGGCAGACAGCTGAAACGCAGCAATCAGGGACAACATTATCCAGGGACAGTGTCATTAAGGACTCACCGGCTCTCCTGCCTACCGTACTAACACACGGGAGCTTCTGTTTTTGAATCAATCTGTTGTCTCACCTCCTTCATGGCTGTGTGGAGCTCCAACACATTCTGCTCTTTGGCCAACACGTCTTCTCTGAGAGCCTGAGAGCTGCTCTCCTCCTGGGATATCTGCTCCTCCAAAGTCTGCAGACACGGACGATTAAAGACATCACAAATGTTAAGAGATCGACTATGGAGACTATAAACTGAACAGGAACCACCCAAGTCCTTTAGAGATAAACACCTGGATCTGGGAGCCAAGCTGTTCCATCATTCTGTGCTGCTTCTCAATGACCTGCAAAGAGAAGAATCAGAAACTAATTCACTGGTTGTACTTGTGGTATTTTGGGGCTGCTATACAGGTCTGTACAGGTAATGCAAGAAGGAACACAATGACATTATTGACAAATAGATCCCCGGGACCAACTAGAAAAGGACACTTTTCGGAAAGGGTAAAGCAAGTAGAAGAGTGTGTGGGACGGATCGTAAAGCTCTGGGTAGCTCTGTAATAAAATGATTAACGTCCCCTACATATATTTCCCATTGACCAATGTTTACGGTAGAAAGATATCTGCACGTTGTGATTGTTGTTCCTTGTCACATGACATGATGTGTGCGCGTCAGATTCCAAAAGTGGAACTATTTTCATCTCAGACGACATCGCTCTCACTTTTGGGCCTAACGCACGTCTACATTGAGAACAATGGATTTGTGAACAGCCCCTAGTGACGGACCTTTTTGAGTCTCTGCTGCTCCTCTCTCAACATATTGTTCTCTCCTCTGAGCTTCTCCATATCCAAGGAAGGCAATCTGGCTCCATCCTCCAGGCCCTGCTGTACCCGCTGCTGCATACTGATGAAGACCAAAATAAAAAGTTATTACCGCTTGAATTAACATGCCCACTGAGAGGACGGTGCACTGCTGTCGGACTGTGTGTGTGTGTGTGTATACATACTCTGTGATGGTGGTCAGCAGGTCCCTCTCCCTGCGTTTCTGATCGTCCAGCTGTGTGTCTTTTTCTCGTAGTTGTGAGCGCGTTGTCTCCAGACAAACCTCCAACTCTCGTACCCTCTCTTGTAGCTGAGCTGCCTGCTGTTCAGCCTCCACAAGCTGACAAACAAAAACCCAAACACATGTCCAGGTTTAATGATTTGCACATCTCGGCCCAGTAAGAACAGATGACACTTAAGCAGAAAAGTCCTGACCTGCTTGTTCTGACTCTGGTAATCCTCCAAGGTGGGCAGGTCAGCCAGGTAGCGCTCCAGAGTCTCAATACGCTGCTGGTTCTCTCTCTTCAGCTCCGTCTCTTTTTGACACTTCTTCTTCAGGTTGCTGATGTGCTTGTCTCGACTGCGGATCTGCACAAAGAGGCAAAAGCGGTAAGCGGGACGCTGTAATAACAAGTAATCGATGTTGAACCCATTCATAACTCAAGGGGAGAACATATGACAAACTGCTGCTACAAACAGTCACATGTTGGCCTAAAGGAAGCCACTTCAGCTCCTTTCTTTCTTCTTTCTCTAAGAAGATGAGTATGTGAACATCTATTCATCAATAGCGTCTCAGATCATGTGGGGAGTGAAGCGTTTTGCTATGTTGTCCTAAAATATCAGCCGTTTGGTACTTTTTTGGCAGAATATGAACCAGAATGTTACAGCGTTACAACATTAACAAAGCACAGAGACTTATAAGCAGTTTAAAATAGAGAGAAACATATTTTGCCATTTTAAAACACCTCCGTGACATTTATTCACTTCGTGTTGCTTTGTGTTTCGCTCGCTTGCAACACTGCATGTTAGGAAGATCTGTTCGGCAAGCACACAAACCCTCTCTTCCTGTTTCCTCATCTCCTCCGCATGTCTCTCGCAGGTCTCCTTCAGGCTGTCGGTTAGTCGGCGCGTCTCGGCCTCAACCGCCCCGAGTCTGCGCTCCGCCTCCACTTTCTCCAGGACAACGCAGTCGGTGCGCTCAGTAAACTGGGCCCTCAGGAAGACGTTCTCCCTCTGGGCCTCCTGTGAAGCCGCAGTGCAACAGTTAGGTTTCTGAGGCTCTTGAGGGTAAAATAGTTTGTCGGGATGATGGCGGTGTGACACAGGGGGTTTGTGCCGTCACTAACCTGTAGCCTCAGCATACACATATCCCCGTAAGACGTTCCTCGACCCAGCAGGGCTCCATGGACCTGCAGCTCGCTTTCCCTCATGCGCTGCTCCATCTGGGTCATGTGCTGCTTTTGTCTGCATCACGACCAGGTCCAACCATCGCCAATGCAAGAAAAAAACAATAAAGTCATCAATATTGCGGAAAAACAATGTTTAAAAGCACCGTATAGCCCCTGGCTTTAGCGGACAAACTAATATTCAAACACTAAATTTCTCTCCCACTATATTAAATCCTTTAAACGGACTCAATTGTGCAATTTCACAGTATCAAATCAAAATGAAGTGTATCAAAAATGTCATTATTATCAGATAGCCCCAGAATGTCCCCACATGAGCAATGGAATCATCTAAAAACACTTGCCTCTCAATGATGAGCTCCTTCTCCTTCAGCAGACTCTCACTGGCTTTGACCAGAGCATCCCACTTGCCAGACTCTGAGTGAGCGGGCGTCGAGTACAGCGACGGGTACTGGCCCACTCCAGAGCTCATGAGCTGGAACAAAAGGACAAACAGCATGCGACTGTTAGAGCTGCATCGTGTGGAGAAAACACGGAGCGCTGATGAGACGCAAAGCTTTACAAATGTACTGCGTGTGTGTGTGCTGTTGACACCTTATCTCAGCACAGTATAGATAGTGTATAGTGCATGTAGTACAGGTGTTGACACACACAACTCTAGAAATACGTAAAGCTCTGCTCTGGTGGAAAGATCATCATGACTTAAACCTGCAAGAAGTTCCACAATTTCTTCATTCCATTAAAACCTCTATGAATCGGATTTCAGGTTTGAATATTCTGCCCAGTCTCAGTATTTCAAAATACGTAAAAAGTTTTTTAAAATTGCGTAAAAGTGATAAAGTGAATGTGTCGGCACACAGAACGAGGAAGTCACTCCAGAGTGGCCCTCGGTCAGCAGGTCGTGGGGCAACACTGCTGCAACGTTAAAGAGCTGTTGTGCAAAGAAATGTTACCATTACGAGAGCTTTTTACAAGCTGCAGAGGGAAGCTGGGACAAGCTGTCTAGTGTTGATTAAGCAAAGGATTCCCTAAATTAAACACGTAATAAAATAAACCTGACAACACACCATGTGTTCCTTTGTTAATGTGGTGTTTATTGACTGGACAAGTCCTGCCATAGAATAAGACAAGCTGTCTGTATGGCTCCGGGCATTATTTAATGGAACGTTATTTTTCCAATATACATGTGTCAGAAACTATATTTACGATTTCAATGTCAACAAACAATCGACTCCCCTACATGTCTACTCCAATGGCCTTTACATTATCAGTGTTTTCCTCAGAGAACATCAAGTTTGTTTTGCCCCCCAGCAGCAGTAAAAAGTGACACTAATGTCTGCCCTCGATACTATGATCCAAAAAGAGCAGAGAAAGTTATGAAACACATAAAAATAAACCCCCTCTACATTACCCCTGGTGTAGCATACACTATTGTCTTCGTAGGATAAATGCTTACCTGCATTTGTTCCACTTGCATGCGTAAACTCTCCAGTTGCTGCTTATGTTGCTGTTGTTGCTGCCAGCTGGACAGGTCACCACATCTGTCCTGCCGCAGTGGCTCGTAACCTTTGGAGCCGGCGTGCTCCCTCAGCAGAGCCTGTGTCTGCAGGCTGAGAGGGTTTGCATAAACTCCGGCGGATCCGGCCGCACCGGGCAGACCGCCCCTCTGGTTAGAGGCCTCTGCCGGCCTGGCTTCAGGCAGAACCTTATAGCTGTGCTCCATGCCTCCTCTGTAGGCCTCAGACACACAGTCGGGGGCGTCTCTAATCCCGGTCGTCTGTAATCGGAGTCTGACGTCGGGGCACAGCCCCCCCAACAGGGCCGACTGGTTTAGCGTAGGCTCCACGGCGGGAGTGTCAAACCTCTGGCACTCGTCCATGCGCGTGTGATCCGAGGGGAACAGCGAGTGGTCCAGTCCATTGACGAGGCTGAGGTACCGGCTCAGGCAGTCTGGCTTTGGCCCCACGTGATCGGCTCCCACGACGGCCTGAGCGTCCAGGTTGGGCGAAGACGCCGATTTGGAGAGAGAGGAAGACTTTGAAGTGGAGGTTCTGGAGCCAGAGGAAGACCGGTGACCCTCAGAGGACAGGGAGTCCTCCTGGACCGAGTACGGAGGCTTAGAGGCCGGGGCTCCGGCCGTGGATGGCATGACATGTGCAGTGGGTATGGGGATCTGACTGCGGATGGGCTGGAAAGGGGGGCTGCTGCTGCTGCTGGAACTGCAGAAATCTTAAAAGAAGAAGGAGTCATTGGAAATCACATTAAGAGATAATCCCTCACTTCTCAATCCACAGACAGACTGTGTTAAATGAAATGCAGAATATCTGGAACACTACTGCGGGCTAGTTCCTCTATTCTCAGTCGGTGAAGTAAAGTAGATGCAGCCGGTTTATGGGTGGCCTACTTTAATGATGAGGTGTCACCACTGAAAGAATGAACTGGCTCCGACTGACTGGACCCAGGGAATAGGCTTATAATAGACTTAAACTAAAGCTCTGTATCACATGATTAACATAAACATATGTTGCTATATAGCATTGAAAAGCTTGTGTTAGTTGCCATATCCGAGTTTACATGTAAAACAATTATAATCCAATGTCTACTCTTGCAATAGAACTTTTTAAGTAGCATAAACTCCCTCAACAACATACAAAGAGAAGACTTCAGAGTATGCACCCAATCCCCTCCATTAAGCATGCACAAAAATGTTAACTGTCTTCATTCAACTTTAGAAACACAGCTAACATCTCCACAAGCCCCAGCACCATCAAAAGTTACATAACTCAGATTTGAACCGCATTACAAACCCGAGAGACCGGTTGAAGTCTGGAAACCTTGCATTCACTCGGACGCAACAAGCGTGTTATTGGCTGTGGCATGTTTTCTACAGCTCAACCGAGGTGAGCTCAGCTGAAGAACGCTTGAAATCAAAACCAAAGTCTGTCCTGTGCATTTCTGGACGATACCGAATCGACCTCTAAAAGCCAAAGTCTGACGGCGTCGCAGCAGGCGGCACCTGCCCAAAAGGTGTATTGTCCTCCAACAGCCGAACCGAGTTGTGAGCAAAACACACAAACAAGCGCACACAGGAAAGGTTAGGGGTATTTATAGCCCCCCCCCCCCCCCTCTCATGTTACAGAGTGATCTGTGGGTGCCGCTTATTTAAGCACCTTGCCTCCTCCCACTGTAACATCACACACACGTGTACATCCAAAGTCAATAACCTAGTGGGGCAGAAAATAATAAGTAAAGAGGTAAAAATATTATGAAAACAAGATCGAGTTTTCACGAAAGGTAAAACTTCACATATTAAAAAAGAGCCTCCAGGCTCCACTGATTCATCAGGACCGGCTAGAACAAGTCGAAACCGTTCGGTAGGAAGAACATTTGCTGAACAGACATTCTTGCCATTAGCCTGCAGCTGTAAATACCCTGCAACTAAAACAAAAACAAACAAAGAGCCTTCTTATTTATACAAACAACACCTGGCATTGTAAAGCTGTTTGATTTACGTCCCAAGTATGCTATATACGGTAGTATATGCAACAGGTCATTATTGTGGCTAAATGTGGGGCTAATTGTCATGTTGCTAGGCACGGCTGTCGGCTCAAGCGTCAGGACGAAGCTGTACAAGCACCAGACGCCTGCTCAACAGTAAATAAACAAGGCAGGTGAAGTAAACAGCTATAAATGTAAAGTATCCAAAGAACACATCACGTAAACGTGCAGGATTAGAAAATGCATGCACACCTGACAATTGATGGATGTTTAGAATTTAATAAGGATCTGGCCCACGATTTGCTTCGATGATGCTTCAACCTTGCTTGGCTCCAGACCTTTGAATCTGCCCACTCCACCGAGTTTGAGTGGACAATTCTGTCTGCTGCTTCCACCCGCCTAGGAATGGGTCAACTGACATTAGAAGCTGTTCTCTACACCGTCCCTTTACAGGTTTAGGCTACATCCACTCTACTACGTTTCCGTTTTTATAATTTCATTACTGCCGACATGAGGAAGAAGCAAGCCGTTATTGCCGTGATTAGAGAGCGGCGTGTCCAGCGGCACCATCAGCCCTATGGAGCGGACATTTGAAGTCACGGTTGGCTTCTTTTAAGAGGGCGATGTACACAGAACGGAGGACTTTCCTTCTCTTATCAATACTTAGTTTGTTCTGCACAACTATTGTGAAGTTCACAAAGAAACTGTAAACGAACAAAAGCATGAAGCGACAGAGACTTCAGCCACCGGCAGAGCTACGAGTGAGAGAACAGACGACAACAAAACCGTGAGGAAACGAGTGAGAGACGTGTGTTGACCAAATTTATTGGTCCGTAAACTTGGATTTCTACATTTGCATTTTAAAGATGCAGAGAGTACAAAAGTGAAGTAATGGACCCATATATATATATATATAACACCATACCATTATAATCTCCACCACAATGTTTAACAATTGGCAAAAGACAGTACATGTTAAATGTTCCATTGCATCCTCTGGGAAGCCAACACACACAGATGTAACTTGATAAAAATAAACCTTTGACCTGTTAGCAGTTATGAATAGTTTCCAACTGGCAGCATAAATACCAGCTTTGTGAAGTTCAAACCCTACAGTGTTGATGTACTGAAGATGTTTTTTCAGTTTGTGATTGCTGTTGCACAAGGGACCATCCACCCCAGCTATTACATGGAACCTCTCCAATACTGCATGTTGTTGTTTCCACACATTGTACATATGTATTATTGTACCGAGATAGGTACGCCCCATCTCCAGTGAGATTTTAATTTCTCTCTAGCGGGACATTCCCATTTGAAATCAATATTAAAAAAAAACAAAAAAAAAAAAAACACGTTGACTAGATGGGACATTTCACACCACAGGCAAGGTCCAGTTTCCATTTAGCCGTCCAGTCCTGTCATCCCAACACCCCATCCTCCCAATTGCCTATAACTCCAGAGTGTTGCAGCAGAGCTTTGGAGCATTTATGGCTGGGACTTTAATCTACCTCTGAAAATCTCCCGAGCAACTATAGTGGATCACAAACACAAACATGAAGAGAGTCTTTTCAGCCTCAGCACAAATAAGGGGTTGTGGTTGAGTCTGCGGGCCATGCATGGTTTTATCATGCATGGCACAAACTAGGCCTCCACTGACACAGTCTCCAAAACAACGTTACACAACACATACTGCAGGGAGGGGAAGAACAAGTCAAAGTGATCACCTTCTGTGCTGTCAGATGCCGAGGTGCCAAGACCAGTGTCCCCGCTGTCTGCCGTTCCCGGCCGGTGGCCAAAGCGGCTTTGAAACTTCTCTGACACAGCTGGTGTCTGCCACTCCATGTCAGCAAACCGAGCTGATGTTTATTTGTAAGACAAGACGATGGAAACAGAGGAGTAAATCAACACACGCTGGAGTGACATACGGAATACATTTTGACTGCAGAGTGTCAACTTACCGGCTGGTTTTGATTCAATATATCTGTGTGAGGTTGTCATTCCATACAAGACAATGTCACCTGATTGAGATGAGGAAACAAATACATTATATTACAGTACAGACACATTGACAAGACGATTGTTTAAGTTTACAGTACATAATCTACTTGACAAAAGTATCACTAGCTGAACTCTTGGAATATCTTGATGTAGGTGAGTAAAGCAAATCTCTGACAACCTATTCTTGAGATTCAGTCATCTGAGAAAACAGAGACAGAGGCTGGTGACTGGGACTGTTGAGATGTCCTTGGAGAAAAAGCTCCTTTGTTGCATAATGTATATTATGAACTGAACGTCCATATTAGCCTTGGACACAACAGCTGTTGGCCATCGACTGATCTGCTCAACTATCAAACCCATCTGCCCCTCAACAACCTCGAGAGAGAGAGAGAGAGAGAGAGAGAGAGAGAGAGAGAGAGAGAGAG
>NW_022280043.1:546011-581018 GCF_004355925.1 Anarrhichthys ocellatus
GAGAGAGAGAGAGAGAGAGAGAGAGAGAGAGAGAGAGAGAGAGAGAGTGAGAGTTCTGGGTAGCAACAAAAACAACAACATGAGCACATGCTGTAACGTTACATAATGTGTTACACAAACATGTAACGTTAGATCCCTAAGAGGCCACAGGAAGTTGTACATTATGTGTAAATATAGGCTAAGAGCTGATGCCGACAGGCTGTTTGAGAGGCAGTCTGGCTGTGTACTAATCCTCTTAACTAGCTGACGGTAACTTATAAAGGAAATGACTGCCAAGGCAAGCTATCAGCTAGCTAAACGCAACTAATTGCTAAATTACATTTATTAAAATGATATGATACGCGCTAAATGCACCAATCGTAGCTACCTAGGTCTAGGCTGCTTTAAATCGTAAACTTCTTTGTGATTTAATCGACATAACATAACATTACATTTAATTGTACTGCGCTGCACCGTTACCCATCTTAGTTATTAACCCATGACAAACCCGTTTCCGTCTAACAAGCTAACAGTTAGCCAGCAGCTAACACAACGTTGCTCGAGTGAACATTAACGTTACAAGTCTCTTGTTAGCCACCGTGCTTACACTACTGCAGCTAAGCTAACTTAGCTGTAGCCGCGGAGTTAAACGTTACTTTACCTTTTGTTTCACATAAATACAGAATGCGGTAACAAATCTCGGTTTGAGGCTGGAAACCGAATCTGTACCATCCGCTGCTGCTGTTGTTCCTCCGCCAACTGAACGGATCCCATCAGAGACACAACGGCCGCTTGTTTCATTTCACCGCGCCGCCCGTTGAGACGCCACGCTTTATGTTGTCTGAGGAACCGTTTGCGGATTTCCTGCCTGCACGGTGTCTGACTCATTACATTACATTTACCGACCACAGCCAACACTCGGGTAGCAGTTTTTTCAAGACTCTTCTTGAAATATTGCTGCTGATGTAGCTAAAGAGATTCTAGTTTTATTCTGCCTTAAAACCACAAACCACTACAGATGCACAAAACGAACGAACCTAACAAAGAGTTGTTGAGTTGGCTGGAAGAACCTAGAAAATAAGACTTTCGAAAGGATTCAAAGTGTCGTAAATACCATGTTTGAATGCAAAATATGTACTTTTTATTGCGCACGTGCCATATTCGTAATATAGCAATAAAATAACAATATCCAACATAAAATACAACCGGAAATACACATTTCCTATTTATCATTAGCATAATTATCTACCCATAATTTAGACACTTCTGCTTTTCGCTTGAATTGAAGTTCACACCAAACACAACGTTATTGATGATAACGTTTGAAACAATTAACACTTTGTTTTTTTATTTACAGTGGAAGAATTACAACTACTTGCAGCATCTGTTTAATTCCGTCCTTTCTTTGTATCATGATATGTTATGCACAACAATTAACTAAGACTAATGCAATGCATTTTGCTTGCAAAAAGGGTGCTGCCTGATGTGTAATTAGAACAACTTTGTTGTAACGCCCTATGATTGGTGTGAGAACACACTTTTTTCGAGGACTTTCTGTACTGTTGTCTGCTGAATCTCTGAGTACCACATATATACTTAACCCAGGACACATAAAGTGATAAATAGCAGTCCAAGATGTTTGCCTCATTGATGCTGAAAGGCAGGCCTTGGAACATGTGTGAACATCATGTGTTTGAGCCCCGGCCTTTATTGAAAATAACAAAGTAAAGAGAGCTGGTGTAGGCTGTGATGAAGAAATATGAGTCATTTCAGAGATTTCTCTTTTGTGTTCAGTATTCACCTTGATGTTTAATCCCCCAAGCTCTGATAAAATGTAAATATATTATTTATCCATCAAGTATGGTGCTTACTTACTTGCTTTTACACATTTTTGTTCAAAAGTCATTATAATTGATTATCATATAAAATCATTTATAGACCGTGTAGTTGTTGTAGCTTAATTGCTTTTGTTTACCTTCTGTGCTTTTGTATAAATCGTTAATATATGCCTTAGTTTGTAGCGGCTTTTATTCTGAAGTACACACGGACCGGAAATGGTTGATCTGTTTTAGCTCACGTAGCAAAGTTGCGTGATATGCAGTGCGATGAGGGTTGTGCTCATGTCAGAGAAGGTATTATCCTGTCAACAAACTCACATACAGTGCGATTTATCAAGTCGATTAAATGGACATTTCTTGACCGGAGCCTTATGAGTTCAAGGAGAGCGGTGAGATTGCTTTAGCAGTCGTGAATTGCAATTAAAGCGTTGCAAATGTGAACGTTTCATGAAGTGGACGTTTTGTTTAGCTAGCAAGGTATAACGCAAACACGCTAACGGCAGCGACAGGTCTCCAAGGCCCTGCTGCATAGGTAGCTCACGATCCGTGCAGGCTAACAGCGCCTTAACGGTAAATAATTGTCAGCATTTTGCGAAACAATCAGCCAATTATAATACTGACAGAGATGCAAAGCTAACATTAGCTTATGAACTCGCCTTGTAGGTGTTCGTTGACGGGAGAAGACCCCACTGTGTTTGTGGTCTGTGGTCCAGCTAACCTTATGTGACATGCTTGTGTTGAGCCTGTATTTAAATAACCCATAATGAGTGTATAATTCAAATTGTTCACCACCTTGTCTTTACCTTTGCTCTATAACTGACATTAACGTAACGTAAAATCCCTGTCCTACCTGTGTTATTTAACCTTATCATCTCTTCGTGTTTTCAACATTCAGCTTATTCTCGGGGGGAAATAGAGTAAATGTCATCTGAGCTCAGACCCCCTGGAACATCCAGACCCTGATTTATGTTGTGTGGTGTGGCCACCATGACTACTGTCAACATCACCAGAGACATCCTGCACCGGCAGATCCGAGTGAGTAAACAAATGGCAGAAGTGATGGAGGTTGGGCTAACCTGAAAAAAGACTCCTCGACCAAAATTATTGTTTCCATTTTTTGTGTGGATAATTTCTTATGCACTGACGGAGACTTTGACTCGTGTCTTCAGGACAAGAGAGCAGCCGCCTTCCAAAGGTCCTATCATGTGACTGACCCTTTCATCAAAAGACTTGGACTGGAGGCTGAGCTTCAGGTCAGTGTGACAGCAAGTGTGTGTGTGTGTGTGTGTGTGTGTGTGTGTGTGTGTGTGTGTGTGTGTGTGTGTGTGTGTGTGTGAGTGATCAATGTGTCTGTGCATTATCATAACTCACAGTTTATACTGTCTGTCTCAACAGGGCCATACTGGCTGTGTGAACTGTTTGGAATGGAATGAACAAGGAGAGTAAGTCTTGTAAATTGCACCTTAAGTACAATTATAGTCTCTAACCTCGGATCACTGGCTGCTTTACAACATTATACAACTATAGTTTTGTCGTTAGGTCTATTACATATCTATAAAGTATTAGGTACACACTGTATATACCACAAAGGCCTATTACGGCTGAGGTGTAGGCCTAAATAAAATGAGTATGCACCACCATGTCTCACTCACTACTCTGTTATGGGATTGGTATTCCTCCCAAAAAATGCTCTTTAAGCAGTTAGTTATTGCCTCACACTTGACACTTCTTTTTTGAAGAAAAAAACAGCCAGCAATGGATTCAGCTCATACATTTCCTGTTGTATTAGACCTAAAGGCTCGTCCCGAGGTCTACAGGTAGTAAGAGTATACAGTGAGGTCTCTGTTGCACATCCTAACATGCTTCACAGTGTCCGATTTTAAATGGCATTAGTAGTAAAGAGTCTAATCAAATGTAGCTTGACTTGTCCTGGTGATTTTTTTTTCTTTTCAGTTTACTGGCCTCGGGCTCAGATGATCAACATGCCATCATCTGGGATCCATTCAGACACAAGAAGCTTACAACTATGCACACGGGTCATGCAGCAAATATATTCTCTGTAAAGGTAAGCGGGGGCTGATTGAAAGATTGCTGTATTGAATGGGAAGAGGGAAAGTTGGCTTCATTTCCATACACATAGATCATCTAGTCATGATGCGATTCAAATGTATCTGGAAGTAATGTGCTAAAGTTCTCTGCTGGTAAGACACATTGCTCAGCTTCACCGTACTCTTTCTTTAGTCATCAACAATATCTCCCTATAATACAATTGAACGTCCTCTACAATAGGTGGCACTGTTGGCCATTTAATGAGTGGCTTGTTGTTTGATTGAAAGCCGTCTTTGTAGACGTTCGACGATGTTGAAGCCGGTCAAGCCGTTGTGAAACATTTTGTCTGTGCTTATCAATTCATTCTCGTGTTTTTTTTGTTTGCCCGTACAGTTCCTCCCTCACTCGGGGGACAGAATTTTGATAACGGGTGCGGCCGACACAAAGGTCCACGTGCACGACCTGAGTGTGAAGGAAACCATCCATATGTTTTCTGATCATACAAACAGAGTGAAACGCATTGCCACGGCGCCCATGTGGCCCAACACCTTCTGGAGTGCTGCGGAGGATGGCATCATCAGGTCAGAATGAAACCACCGCGTTGTGTTTTTTTAACAAAAGTCACAAAGATATCCCGTGCCTAATTTAGCTCCAGGTAAAGTGTTTACTTTCTCCTTGTTTACTGCAGACAATATGACTTGAGGGAGAGCAGTAAGCGCTCGGAGGTGCTGATTGACCTGACGGAGTTCTGCGGTCAGCTGGTTGAGGCCAAGTGTCTGGCGGTCAACCCACGGGACAACAACTACATGGCGGTGGGAGCCAACGGGCCTTTTGTTCGCCTTTATGACATCAGGATGATTAACAACTACAGGTTGGTCAAGTGTCTGATGTCATTCTATGGTAATAAGTATTCAACAACAACTCAAATGTGGCAAATTCCCCATTCCAGGTGTTGACATGCACATGCACACAACTGGGTTTAACCACGTATTTTTTTTTTTTCGTTGCACAGAAAATCTGTAAATCAGAGCACATCAGCAGCTGTGCACACGTTCTGTGAAAGGGAGAAGCCCATCCCAGACGGAGCTGGGCAGTATTATGTTGCAGGTGTGATAAATACATTTGTATTCTAATTATATAGCGATGACATGAGGAAATGGTCAGTTTGAAAGCGACTCTGCAGGATGTGGTTGTATAACATTACGTTCTGTTCATGCTTCAATGCTCCAGGGCACCTGCCAGTGAAACTCCCAGACTACAATAATCGCCTGAGGGTTCTGGTGGCCACCTACGTCACCTTCAGCCCCGACGGCACTGAGCTACTAGTCAACATGGGTGGGGAACAGGTGATGCTTCTCAGAACAATCAAGCAGTGGTGAGAGGAGTTATTTATTTCCGCTTCAGCGTTTAAACATTTGTTTATCTTTATGGTTCTTCTAGGTGTATCTGTTTGACTTGACATTTAAACAGAAGCCATACACCTTCTTACTCCCCAAAAAGTGCCAGTCATCAACAGGTAGGTCTGTGCGTTATACATTCACAGCAGATCTTGAATGGTGCCTCATAAAGATACACAAAGTACCGTAGCTCTAGACGTGTTTGTGGTTTCTGAAAACTTTGGCTTCCTTAGCAGACGTACAGAACGGAAAGACAACCAATGGCGTCTCAAACGGAATTTTCTTGCCAACCAGCCATATTCGAATTGCCGGAAGCAAGATGCGTTCGAGGTTTGTCTGTTCACCCTGTCAGTGATCGTTTTTTCTACATCGATTGGGTGTTTGATGGTCTGAGCATGCACACACTTGAGTTATGTTTCCTCTGCTCTCCGTTTCTTTTTAGTTCTACTGAGCTATCCGCTCACTTGGAGACGATAAAGCAACAAGCTAATGATGCATTTGCACGTCAGCAGTGGACGCAGGCTATCCAGCTGTACAGTTTAGGCATTCATCAGGCCAGCTGCAACGCCATGCTGTACGGGAACCGGGCAGCAGCATACATGAAACGCAAGTGGTAAGCCTCTTTGCATCACTCCACGGAGATGATCACCTTCTGAACGCCGTTATCAAAAGCAGTTATCAAGTGTTTGTTGACGTGTGCGATTCGCAGGGACGGAGACCATTATGACGCCCTTAGGGACTGCCTGAAGGCTCTGACTCTAAACCCTGGTCATTTGAAGGCTCATTTCAGGCTGGCACGCTGTCTGTTTGAGCTGAAGTATGTGTCTGAAGCTCTCGAGTGTCTCGATGATTTCAAAGGAAAGTTTCCAGAGCAGGCGCAGAGTAGTGCCTGTGATTCTTTGGATAAAGATATCAAGGCGGCTCTCTTCACCAAGACGGAAACAGGTAGAAAAGAGTGAACTGGTGCTCGGCTGATTTGTTGTTAGTTTTTTTGCATATCAAGAGTAACAGAATGCTTTTGTTTATTTGTAAAAGTAACTGATCGACTTTGTGGTAATAAGTCTGATTTATTTTCTTTACGCCCTCACCAGCAGAAGATAAGAAGGCCAACAGCTCCATTCGATTCCACTCCTTCAATCGTAAGGAGTCCATCCCTGAAGATGAGTTGGTGCTGAGAGAGCGCAGCTTTGACTACAAGCACAGATACTGTGGTCACTGCAACACCACCACCGACATCAAAGAGGCCAACTTCTTTGGAAGGTCAGTAGATCTCACTAGGTCACCAGCTCTGTAGCTAAAGACAGAGATCAGTAAAGCTTCCAGTGAAAAGTAGCTTCCATTCATAAATATAGTCTCTAGGAAACTGTAGAGACCAGGTTTTGTTTTTCCAAATGTGATTACGACGACATGTCCCATGAACATGGCTCGTCAGGCAAGTCTGTGTGGTTTCTCTTTCTCTACAGCAAAGGCCAGTACATTGTCAGCGGCTCAGACGACGGCTCCTTCTTCATCTGGGAAAAGGAGACCACCAATCTGGTGAGGATCCTGCAGGGGGATGAGTCCATCGTCAACTGCCTGCAGCCCCACCCCAACTACTGCTTCCTGGCTACGAGTGGTATCGACCCTGTGGTTCGATTGTGGAACCCAAGACCAGAGGTAAACAACTGAAACGGATTCATAAATGCATTTTGTCATATTTTGACAAAACCTGGGGCACAACCGTGTGTGTGTGTGTCATGATTTCATTACATAATTCCAAAATCACCATTTACCATTACAGCTGATTCTGTCTCCCTTTCTTACCGTGAGACTTTCTCCTCCCCTCTACTGCGCTCTATAACACAGACGGAGACTGAGAACGGGCGAGTGGTGGAGGACATGGAGAGCGCTGCTCAGGCGAACCAGCGGCGCATGAACGCCGATCCCCTGGAGGTGATGCTGCTCAACATGGGCTATCGCATCACAGGCCTGCGTGGCGTCGGCCCGGATGGCTCGGATGACGAAGACAGCTCAGAGGGACAAGTGCAGTGTCGGCCAAGCTAAGCAAACTGTCCGCCATTCTAGAGCATGGATGTAGGAAGCGAAGCTCTCTCCCAGCTCCCGTTTGAATCTTTATCCCCCCCCCCCCCCAATCTGACAGAAACATTGAGTGAATGCCATGTCACATCTCTGCACTATGCATCGCCTTCCCCTGTCCAAAGAGAGGACTGGTGGAGACCACTTTGGGGAGAGGAATTCATGGAGGGTCTAGAAGACACCCATCTCGCCCCCTTCAAAGCACCAACCTCAGCCTCTCCCTCCACAGGGGGGGGGGGCACCTTTTGAGGAGAGCACCTTCCACGTCACTCCCCAGTTTCTCACGAAGAAGGAGGAGGAGTTCGGCACTTATGCCTCCTCAGGTTTACGTTGGAGAGATGCACAAACACGCCTGCACTCGGACGACCTGTTTTCAGGTGGGTGTGGCCACACAGTCGCAGCGTCGTCCACGGAGGATCGGATCACAGACTAGAAGACAGTGCTTTGTCGCATTCAGCTCAGAGTCTTAGGGCCCGCTCACATCAGAAAGGCTGCACACCCCCGAGTCATTAATTCTGAGTTAGACTCTGTCATGTTTTCAGTGTTTATGTTTCGGAGTTTTGTTCACAGGAAGCCTAGAATTAATTGTTGCTCCAGTGAAATGTATTTATAAGCCCGATTTAGTTTATATCTGTGAGAAAGAACAAGTGGTTTCTTCTGCCAAAGGTTGTCATTTCAACAGCCAAGGATTAATGTCTGCTTTCTTTGTTTCCTTGAAACATACTTTTGCCATTCTGTACTCCTTTTAGCCAAAAGGTTTTACTACAATAGATTGTTGACAAGGTCATCAAGATATCTAAAGAGAAAACATTTGTTTAAAAAAAAGAAAAGAAAAGAGAAAAAAAAACTTTCTAATACATTTTTTTTTGTTATAAATAAAGTCCTATTAATTGCAAATGTTGTTTGGCAAATTTATTTTAAATTTTTCGTGGCTAGCTAGCTAGCTGCGTGGCTCTGCAGTCAGGTGTTGAGTCCTGCTTGCATGAGGCTTCTCTGCCTATAGGTTTAGGCACAAAAGGACACAGAGCCATCTATCTGTTGCTCAGAGAACAGTTCATTGGCTCTTCTTTGCCCCAAAATAGGGTCAAGACTATGTAAAGGGTCCTCAACCACATGCAACACTCGGCTTCCATGTGTTTTACTTTGCTCATTAATTTGAGTTGTTTTTCTTTGAAGAATACTATGATAACCTTTTGTTGCAAACAAAGTCAACAATAAAATTATTGAACACCGTGCCTGTATTGTCTTACTTTGCTTTTTCTTGAAATGATCATACAAATGATTAATTGTTTGTCCTTTTAGGTGTAACAGTTACACAACAGATACAGCAGTACTGACACATTATTAACTAGGCTGGAGAGATGTACTGTAGGTGACACTCTCTAATACCCTGCTCCTTCATCAGTGTCTGCTCTGCTCCCTGCTTTTGCTGACTATTGGGCAACAAATATGAGGACAGTCCATGAGTAGTTAGGAGTGCATCTTCTGCCCCATATACTGCGCAGCAATGAGGTGACCCAGTTTTGGTAGTAGTGGTGGTTGCAGTGATAAAGCTCATGGCCGACCGAGCCAAAAGCAACACATGAACACATTCAACACTATAAAGTAGCCATTGTATACTGTGTTCCTTGCAGTAATAACTCATTGCTCTTGTCCATGGCGCAGTTCATATGTCTTTATGAATAATCATACAACAAATAGCCTAATTCGAAATGCTTAAAACCTCGCTGTATTTCTTAATCCTGCTCACATGGAAAACAAGTACTGCATGCGTACATATAAACCGTGATGCGTTCACGGACCGAAGGTTGGTGTTGCGTTCACGGACCGACAGCTGGTTCTGCTGCGGAGGCTTCGACTGGCCGCTGCCGCTCCCACGCCGCCTGGCGCCGGCTCCGCGTCACTGCCGTCTCGTGTCACTCTCCAGGCAGTGATGGCGGAGGTGGACGAGACCGAGATCATGATGAACTACCACGGAGACTTCTTGAAAGGCGACAAGAAAGACAGCCGCTACCCGTACTGCATTGTCTGGACGCCTATTCCTATTTTATCGTAAGAAGCTAACACGTGTTATTCTTGCAGGCTTAGCGTGGGATGTTACAGCAGTGTTGTTATTTTTGCTGACGTCAAATGAAGTGAAGCAGGTTTATGTTAGCCGCTGGTTGAACCTCATGTTATCTATTTCCTTTCAGTAAATGACTGCATTGAATGTAATGTATTGTATGTGTATTGTGATTCACAATTAAGGGATATCGATGCATTGCTATCTGTTGGTTGCATCCTGCAGGTGGGTGCTGCCCTTCATCGGTCACATGGGTATATGCACCTCTTCTGGAATCATACGAGATTTTGCAGGATCATACTTTGTCTCGGTGAGTATTGTTTTTTTGTTTTGTTGCTGTTTTTAAAAACTTAAATGATATGCAATTATTACCTACGATATGTATCAGGCGACAGATGAGAGAACCTTCAATCTGAGATGTCATGCTGACGTGCAGAGTAAAGCTGCTGAATTGTTAATGAATGGGAGTTGCAGTCATGGCTGAATTCCACGATAACTTCAAGCATAGATGTATGATTTATTGAATAAGTCAAAATGTGTTGTTTTTTTTCAGGAAGACAACATGGGCTTTGGTAAACCAACAAAGTAAGTATTGATTAATATATCGTGTAATAATTGTAATTTACACCTCATCACACAGTTAAGTGAATGCATTGGTTAACAATATTGCAGGTATTGGAAGCTTGATGTGGACAAAGTTTGTAGTAATGGTGCTGCTACATGGGACAAAGCAGTGCATGACGCCTCTGAGGAGTACAAATGTAGGCCGGTAAGATGATATTTAGCACGTTTGACGCACGTATTTCTGCATTATTAGTCATATTGTAATAATGACTTCTTTTCTGTTTTGTTGAAGCACAATCTGTGCTTAGATAACTGCCATTCCCACGTTGCCATGGCCCTCAACCTTATGCACTACGACAACAGCACGTCTTGGAACATGATGAACCTGTGCGCGCTGTCTCTTATTCGTGGAAAACATGTGAAGTAAGTATTTGTAATACCGTGAAGAACTGTTGACATATAGAACCCAGACACACTTCCAGGTTAGCATCTCATAGAGCATATATTTAATCTGTCTCTCTGTTCACGCATGATAGTGGGCTCTTCTCTTTAGATGGGGACATTTTAGTGTGGAAAGATAGCGACACGGTTAGGGTTCCTCTTCCAGGACAGACAGACATGCAGAAGGTGACGTATACACAAAGAAGAGAGAAGAAGCAGTCGTAGAGTCACACGCAAGCCGAACAGTTCTGGGCCAAACACACCTGAAGCATCTTGATCACACAGTGGTTTTACATTGCTCTGCTGCTGGATGCTAGTGAGCATTAAGAGACGTATGGCTTTGAGAACCCCTCATTATTCTCCTCTGACCCACATTGAGACTCCGCTGTTTGTGCTGCCTCTGCACATACACTCCCAGCAGCCTTTTAAACAGAAGGGGAGTCGTGTAATTCATCACTGACAGCGGCGCTCCCCTCTGTGGCCCCACCGCTGAAGGTCACCTCACCGGTGGGGCTCCCTGCACCGGCTGGGTGGAAAGGACAGTAGGACGCAGGCTGGGGTGCGTTCACGGGTGGAGAGAGAGGAGCTGTGGGCCTCGTGGAGTAAAGAGATTGGACCATGTGATACTCCAACACACCTCACATGTCCTGGTCTGTCGTGTTAATGATTACTCTTAACATGTTCCCCTCTCTGTATCCCCCAGCTGGGCTGCGTTCCTCAAGACCTGGCTGCCCTTCTTCATGCTCTGCGGAGTCCTCGGCACGTTCATCCTAACATTCAACCTCCAGTAGTGGAGCGAGAAGTTCAACGGGATGACTCATAGACTTTGTTTATACTCTATATAGTATTATTGTCTGTTGACGTGTATTTGTACAGAACATTACAAATGAAGGACTTTGTTGTGTGTTGGTGATGTAGGGAGGGCATTTAAGGGCAAACCCTTGTTCAGTTTTGAAATCAAAATGATGTTTTAATGGTGAATAAGCTTCAAAATTCACCATCACTGATTTTCACACAGTGGATTCTGTGCTTCTGTTTTGCTTATTAAGAATTATACGAGTATTACGCCACAGTGGAGCAATACTGTTGAATCCAGAGATGTACTTTTTTTCCAAGAATAGCAGTGATGAATGTGTTTCTGCTCTGGCTGATGTACATTTCAGTAATTAATCACTACCGAATGGATCAAGATATCTTAATGCTGAAAGTATTCATCAATTATTCGTCCACGAGATATGAGCCGCTGCCAAAGATAGAAATGATGTAGGACGCACATGTGAAAAATGCCCTCCTTCATTCAATCCTCTCTACTCTGGTGTATAAAGACAAACATGTGCAGTGTTTTCTATGCATCATTTGTTTCTCTCCAGTCAGTATTTAAATGCGTTGTAACTGTGAATCCCAATGTTGGAATGTTACTAAACCTCTAATTATGAACAATACCACATTACATTATGTATTATTTATTTCACCATTTTGTTTTTGATGCTATGTACCCAAAAGAGTATTATTAGTTATTGTATCAGTTTGATATTTCTGTTTCTGTAACCTTATTGGTGGCTGTGCTATAAAGCTGAAGTCTCCCCTGGCAGACTGGTGTAGGTCACAGACTGTGGATGCCCTAATCGTCCTCTGCACCTTTAAGGGAACCACGTAACTTTTTCATCCAGCAAACTCTGCGTGATATGAACTACCATCAATTTACGGGAACCTTTATTTCCAGAGAGGAGCAGATGAGGAGGGGTTTCATGCTGGAGCTCTCTTTGTCGCCTCTGCAGCTATTGCTTAGTTAGTAATAAGAAAAGCTCTATTTAAAATTTGACTTGTTAATTCACATGGAGTGAGTTTGCTTTTTTTCTGCTGTCATTTTAATCTGAATGTTGAATTGAGTATAATTTAGAGATGTGTCTTTTCGCTGTCCGGGTGTTTTTGGGAGTCCTTCTCTGTGCACCGTACCAGTGCTTGGAGTGTCCTTTTGGCTGCCAGTGTTTTGCTGTCACTCGCACAGTAAAATGTGTTTCTAAGGATCTGCTCACAGTGCCACAAAGTATTCCAGGGTATGCTAAGACTGTCATCATCACAGGAAATAATATACACCAGATTGGACCTGATTCCTTTACAGATATGGAGAATGTCACCAACATCATTTTAAGCAAGAATAGGTGAGAATGTCAGTTTGTTTTTTTGTTTCATTCATGTATATTGAGCCATATTTGGATAATATGACAAACTTTCTTTATGTGTATCTAATAAATACCCCAAATAATGTTAATTTCTCTGAATGTTTTTTAAAATTTGTTTAATCTGGCAGTACTACAGTGAGTTGTGTCCAAGCATGGAAGTACTGCTAAATGTCTCAGGACAGATGTTACAGTGTTCGTCATCTTCACAGGATTACAGAGATGGCGTCCCACAGCTTCTCTGCCCTCATCAACCTGCGCTTCCTGGACCTCAGTGAGAACCAACTGGCCCTCATTCACCCCGAAGCTCTCAGCATACCTGGTGGTCCCCTTCAGGAGCTCAACCTGAGCCGCTCGCTGCACAACTTCACCGCCCTGACGGACCTCGCCACGGCTCTGCGCTGGGGTGATCTCAGGGGGCTCCTCCGCCTCGACCTCTCTGGGAACCACCTCGCCCTGCTGCCCCCTGGGATGTTCTCCCACCTTCCCGACCTGCAGCAGCTCTTCCTCGCCAACAACTCTCTGGTGGCTGTCTACGGCGGAACCTTCTCTGGTATGAACCGCCTGGAGCTGCTGGACCTTACGCGCAACGTCTTCAGTACATTCGGGGCTGATGCTCTACAAGAGCTGGAGAAGCTTGGGAACATCAGAATCCTTCTTGGGGACAACCCTTACACCTGCTCCTGCGAGATCAGTCATTTTGTGGCCTGGCTGAACGAATCGAGAGCTCAGGTGGACGTGGATGCTGTAAGGTGCGCCTCACCAGGAGGGCTTAGTGACACCCAGCTGCGAGGGCTCGGCGTCCATGCCATTGGATGTGTTGGTCCAGTCCAAGCAGAGGTGGCTGACCTCACCCTGCAGACATCCTATGTCTTCCTCGGGCTGGTGCTGGGGTTTGTGGGCATGGTCTTTCTCTTTGTGCTCTACCTGAATCGCAAAGGTATGAAGAAGTGGATCATTGAAATGAGAGACGCATGTCGGGATGTCCTGGAGGGATATCGCTACCGATTCGAGATTGACTCGGACCCTCGGCTGGGGCACAGCTCTGCAGAGAACGGTGGCAGCCGGGCGCGAGGGAATTTAGGATTAGGGCTGCCACATGACACTTGTATTGTCAAGCTTCCTGCAGACACACAGGTCAAACAGCTGACAATCTCTTCCGCCTGTGAACCTATGATCTTCTCCTAAAACTAGAAGCATTTGAGGAAGATGTATGTGAATAGTTAGTTAGCTGGTAGATATACGGTGTTTTTGAGCTTCCTGTACATCCTGCAGTTATAACAGATAAATCCTACCTTAAAAGTGCCTTTGTGTTTTCCAGGCACTAAATTGACTTTAATATTGTATGTTTATCAGACATTTTCTAAAAAATATAATACATAGGCTACATTGAAAATATATATATACCTTCTATACGTCTCAGTTTTTGTCAACTGTGGTTTCTTAGCTTTTTGGCAGTATCATGACTTTAAATATCTTATACTGAAGAAGACCGCCTGAAACATAAAAGACATAAATGGTAGCTTAATGGCATGACAAATGTATGTAGACCTATACAAATTTAACCCATAGACACCCAGTCAGTTTTATTTAATAAGATTAATCCTTTAATTAAATGTACCATGCATCTTTATTGTGCCAGAATGTGACCTGTCGTACAGTAATATTCAAATCAATAGAAGTTAAATCTACTGTATGACATGCAACTTGTATTTACATGAATTGTAAATAAAATCAACTTTTGATGCATTTAGTTTTCTTGTGCCCCTGCTTTATTGTGACTGCAGTGCAACCACAAAGACACCACGCTACACAGACTCATATTTTTCCCCAGGTAAGGTGGCCCTACTATTTCAGTTCAAAGAGTGGGTGATTAAGTGTTTCCATAGAGGGAAAATAGGGCAGAATGAAAGATATTGCTTGGAAAACACCTGCTGGCTCTGCAGCTGTGCACCCATGTGTGCATGTCAGACCTAGCGTGTATGTGTGTATGTTCCCTGCATGTGTGTGCAAAGAAAAGACCACGTGTCATATTGCCATGCATAATTTCACCATCAGTTGTTATGTTGCATCACATGGTACCAAATTCCAATCTGACTATGGACAGATTTGCAGCCGTTTTCTTCTTCTTTTTTTTCACCTTCTTCTATTTCACTATTTTCTTTATTTTCATTCCATGTTCCTCTCGTTGTTGTCTTTTACGGTTTATCCCTCCTTTCCTTCTTCGGTGCTGTTATATCCGCCGTTATGACGTCACCACTCACCTGTGGGTGGGTGTAGGATCTGGGATTAGCTGTAGCCGCAGGTATTAGCCAAACATTGGGAGACTCACGGCTAACAAGACTAACACAACAGGAGTTTTATAACAAACTCAAAACGTAGACGACGCGAATGAGCCGTGTCGCGTCGTTCGGTCGAGGCAACCGACTTAAGGTTTTGCAAAGTGTGTTTTGTGGAAGCTAAGTCACCGGGAAGTCTGTGGGCGGTCGAAATCCGTCTTTTCTTTCTCTGTTTGAGGCGCTAGCAGAAGTTTCTCCTCCGTGAGACTTCCGCGGTTTGCTCGCTGAACCAGTTATCTGAGATAAAAGACAACCACCAAGTGTTTCCTCTTATGCGGTAAGTCACATTTAAAAACGTAATTGTTGACTGAGATTTGGTCTGATGTGTTTTTCCCTGCACATGTACTTCAGGCCAAACAAGCTTTCAGAACGCGCGACGAAATGGGCCAAATGAATGCACTCAGGTTTATTTACATTCTCAGACTTTCCGGTGTTTACTCCCTTTCTCTTTATTAACGCAGGCTGTTTTTAATGTGTCATGGTGCGTTTAATGCTGCAAGTCTGTGTGGCAAACAAAAAAAGGGGGGGAGGTTTACACCTGGTTCTTATTTCTGAACATGCCTCTCCCACACCAGGTCCCAGGTATTGTGAGCCATGCCTGGCCACAGCACAGGGGCTCCCCAGGCGTCCCGCCACCACAAACACCACGTCTCCAGCTCCAGAGCAGACAAGTACCGACCCACTCGGACTATATCCAGAGACATCACGGCCAGCCAAGACGCCTACAAGGATCCTCGCAGGGAGCATCACCACGCTGACCACACCCGGTATTCAGAGAACAAGTATGGACGCAGCACAGGCCACCCGCGAAACGGCACGGGTCGAGGCTCGGAGACTATAGGATTTATTCCCGGGTCGGCAGACAGCGCGCCTGCCAGCAGGCATGCCTGTGGCTCCTGTGCCTCCATGGGCTGGACTGGCTGCAAGGCTGTTATCTGCTGTGTACTGACCTGTGGGTTTTATGGCAGCCGGGAGCCCTGCCTGCCCGTTAACGAGAGCTCCACGGACCACCCCCCTAAAGCAGGCAGTGAGCCTCACCCTCCCAATGGCATAGCTGTGACCAATCCCACGTGTGGCGTCCCTTTGGAGTCCAGCAAGTCTACCAAAGCCTCCAAGTTGCCCGCGAGTGACAGCTTCCGCTACCCGGATGTGCGCATTGCCGGTCAGACGGTGAGGTATCCGGTCGCTGCCCCAAAGCGAACGCGCATGCCTGGCAAGGGGGAAAGCCAGCGGCCTGTCAGCAACACCAGCCTGCTGTCCCGCGAGGACTATGACTTGGATGACCTGAGTGACACGGGCACAGACATTGACTCGCTCATCACCAAGAAGCTGCTGGAGCTTTATGCCCTGCACCAGATCGACCAGCTGGCCAAGTGCACCTCCGACTCCTCGTTCTCCCGCAAGACCAACGAGATCAGCGAGCTCATCTACAGCATCGCGCAGGACTACAACCTGGAGGAGCAGGAGGCCGAGTGCAAGCTCGTGCACGGGGTCATCCGCATCAGCACGCGAAAGGGCAAGAGGAACAAGAGCCATCCGTCGACGGGACAGCGTCCCACTGGGAGGAGCGACGGGACGCTCCCTGACAGTGGCAACGAGACCATGACCAACACTTTATTCAGCAGTGACTGTAAGACTACACTAATCATCACAATTAATTACTGCTGTATGAATATTTATAAAAGGCCAAATGACAAGCATCTGGCTGCCGCATACCAAAACATACCTCTCACCTTGTCTTCCCTAAATGACTCATAGTGTCTGTTGGGACGCTGCTTTTGTTGCACTAATACACCCGGCAGTGACCTAACAATAAATTGGTTAGTCGGAGGCAAGTCGATACATGTAGACACCGTCTCGTAAGACGCGTTGCACAATAGCCGAGGTGACAGTATTAATCTCCAAAATAAGAGTGCATTAGTTGTCCGTTGAAGCTCCTTGTCTGCCCTGGGCTCATCTTCTTGTCTTCTTGTCTCGTGCTCCAGTTCCAGAGGTGAAAGTGTCGGAGCAGACGCCATCGGACGAGCTGGCGAGGAAAATGCGACATTACAGCGGGAGAAGTGAGTCTTTGTTTGGGCTGATGTGAATGCATGCATGAGGTTTTAAGAGTTTGGATGAGGGCCATAATCAGTGGTTAGAAATGTTATTATTAGCACAATATTTAAATGTACACAATTAATATTTAGGCACATTTTTATTATTATTTGTATGCATTGTGCAGATGGAGGTCTTTATTTGTCCTCGTCACAGGTGTAATTACTACCCCGGTGAATAAATGGAGCTCAGGTCTTTGCAAAACCATTGTACCCGCTGCAGCTGCAGGCATTTTCTCTGTACTTTCCAGCAACATGCCCCTCTTTAGCCAGAGAAAGCCCCACATTCCTGCCCCCTTTTTCTCTCCATATTACAATCCCTCGCTCATTAGCTGCCACCGCCTCCTCCTCCCCTCATCTGCCACCTTATACCCACCCATCAATCTGCCTCATTCTCCCCTCCAGCTCAGCGGTCACGCTACACCACCTGCTCCCAGCAGGTCCAGTCACATTAAATACATTGCCACGTTAATGTCCCGTGCCTTCACCGTGTAATTTTCGGGAACGACTTGGGTTACAGGTGGATTAACGCGCAGCAGCCTCTTTTTTTTCTTTTTTTTCGTTGTTGTTCTGCGGAGAGAGGCGGTTAAAAGGACGGGGGTGTCCTGTTGCATGTCTTTTGAATGAGGGTACAGCACATTGTGTTTCCACAACTTTCACACGGCGACCTGGGAACGTGTCGGTGTCCTGGGTTCTACATCTGTGCATGAAATAGAACCTCTACTGTATCGTCTTTTTTTGTGTGTGTGTGTGTTAGGGCTATGTTTTTGTTTTCAGCGTGTTAAATAAAGCTCCTTCTCTCACAGCGTACTCTTCCAACACCGCCACAGCCTACTCGCCCTACCATCATGACCCCGAAACAGACTCTTCGGGCACTCCTCTTCTGCTCTGAAGGGTGACACAGACACAGAAGCACCTGTACTGACAAATGTATATGGACAATGATATCCTTCTGCTATTATTTTTTTGTTGCCGTTACTGAGTGGAGCACCTTTTGCCCCAGGCGGTGGTACTTCTGCTTTTTGTGGTCCGGCTAATGTTTGCTATTGGTGGACTTTTTTTATCTCTCCAGCAAAAAAAAAAAAAAAAACACAGAGGAAACAATTGGTCGTTGTTGTTTTGTTTTTTTTTACACTTGGAAAGACATTGCTGGTTGTTTTTTTTTTTTTTTATGTATTTGTATGCACACACATTTTAAAGTTGTTTTCAGAGAAAGAAACGTGACTACACTCCATGTAATCTCAGCAGTGAGGCCAGAGGATAGAGACTGATGGTAACGTGTGTGTGTGTGTGTGTGTGTGTGTGTGTGTGTGTGTGTGTGTGTGTGTGTGTGTGTGTGCGCGTGCGCGCGCGCTTGCTTTCTGATGTTTACAGTCCTTGAAAGCTTGTTTTGACCTGAAAACTGCATCGTTAAGCCATATTTTGATGTACATATTTTTGATGTCACTGTTACTCTCTGGGTTTTTACACAATTTGTGGCATTGACCAGTTTTCTTTTTTTATTCACAGATAAGTCCTGTTTTTAACAAAATAAAAAAAGCTTGTTTATGCCTTTTCATGTGCATTCAATAAGGAAATACCAAACTCGTGTAGTTTTCATTTTAGCTCACAAGAAATATATGCTAAAGCATCCTCCTATCCTACTAGCTACTTTTCCTCTTTATCTCTTTGGATTATTGTTCTCAAGCTCATCTCCCCGAGGTCACTGTGTTGTGCCAGGACGTCTTCTTCCTCCCTCAGCAAAAGAAAGAACCCGTTTGGCTGGTTCTGACAGAAAGGAAATAAAATCCTGGGGTTCGTCTTTGTCATTTATTGCAAAGGGAAGAATCAGTGTGCAAAATCAGGAACTTAACCTGAACTTTAAGTCAAATTCATTTTAACTATATGAACCAACAATGTATATTTTAAGATATATTATCGTGTTAAAAGTAGTTTTAATATGTAACAATGTGCATGTAATAAGCACCAAAGATGAAAAACAATGTGAAGATTTCAGCCATGTTTTTAAGCGGCACAATAAGGCAGATTGCTGACATCAAGAGAAGGATTCTCCAACACTCTTGAAACCGTGTAATTTAAAATAGGTGAAAAATGTTCTGCTTATTTGTAGAACATAAAATCTACTCGACTAATCCCAGAAAACAACAAATGAGAAATTCTTCCGTGTCAAATGTTGAGCCTGTGGTGTTCGTGGTGCGCTGCAGACGCCCTGTGTAACCCTGTTTCCTCTGGCTCTCTGCCCCTGCCAGCACATTCCTGTTTTACCTGTATGAGGTGTCATGCAAAAGCTCACTGTTTCACAACTAGCATACCACAGGCTGGGACGAATCCACAGGGCTTGTTCTATATCAAATATCTAGCCTGCAGATTGTTAACAGTGCGCTGGGATTTGTTTTTAGGATAGTTGATTCAGCGTTCACATATTTCATCCGCTTTAGTGCACGCAAACTGTTAATTGTTTTGTGTAGTGCTTTTATTTTGTTAAACGTTTGTGTATGTGACAAATAGATCAGGGCTCAGGTTTAGTTCGCTTGGGAATGCTTATGTGGGATTATAGTTTCTTAGAGTAAACATGTGACTTTCACTGTTTTCCATGAGAGGGAGACAGAGCACCTACTGAAATAACTCATTTGTGGTCATAATAGAAACATTAAAGGGGGGGTTTACTTTCCTACAGTTCTCAGTCTCTCTAGCTTGGTGTGAGGTGATCAAACGTTCACATGATTATGAAATGTAGAGAGAAAAATGATATATCACCAGTGATATGAAATGCAACACTTACTGTTGGTTTCAACACAGGCTGGAAAAACATGAAGGTGAACACAGCATGCATGAATCACATATGCTTTCTCATAATAAGTTGTATCCAACAATGACAGACTGTCGCTAACTGGATTTAAAGCAAGCGTTAGCCCTACATTTTAAAAGTTACTTCAAAATTTGTGAAAAAAATACTGTTGGCCCATTACAATGTATTATCCCTTGTATGCTTCTTTGAAGCTGCAACTCATACTATTGAAACAACTTTTCAAATCACCCATATTTTCATTGCTTTTAGAGACAACTCTGTTAGATCCAGGGAATTCGTTGTGACACATTTGCTAGGTTTGGTAACTCTGGCGCCTTGAAAGGAATTTAAAATACAGAGGCTTGAGCAATACTTGGCTACACAACATGTCAGTAATGTGGGACCTGCCAAATGAGTTGTCAGAGTGTCTATATCCGGTGCAGCACCTAGTACTTCAAACAAATACTCTGGCTTGCTGTGAGTGTTTTTAAAAGAATGAAACGGGTCTTCACTGTTACGTTCATGTACAAAAATATATTTATTTGAAATGTTCTGGTATTGCAGCATTTATTTACAACATTGAAGCAAACAGAAAATACCTTCAACATAAGAGACAGTATATTTAAAGTGGGCACAGTCTCTGTTTATGTGTTAAAAGTCAAATCTTTCAAGATTTTCAGACCTGAGCTTCAACGTGAATATAAGTAATTCACAGTCTCTTGTTCACCAATTGCCACAGTTTTTATTGGCTATTGTAAGTGTTTTTTTTCTTTAGCAGTCCACTGTCAGGCATTCCTCCATATCATGAGGAACACATTGCTTGCGTTGGTCAACGATAAGTTCTGCATCACCACAGTGAAAATCATTGGATTCCACCTTCTCCGGGACAGTTATAGCACACAGAGTCCACCGGTCCTCTTCTATCTGCAGAAGAGCATGTCGACCAACAGCTCCAGCATATCCGCCTGGCCCGTCACGGGCCGGAAGAAGAGTTCAGCAATGAGGCTCGGTGTGATGCTCTGCAGCATGGAGGCTGTGAGGAGGATTCGAGCAAAGCGCCCCTGGTTCCCTGGGTGAAGGAGCTGGACCACCTCGCTGAGGGCGTGCTGAGCCTCCTGTTGTAAGCCTTCAACAAACAGAGCTGCCTTTAAATCTGGGACATCTGTTGGATGTAAAGACAAGGAATTAGATACTCAAACATACATGTACAGTGCAGCTTTTGCTGTGTTCTTCCAGCAGGGATTGGAAATTTACTCTGAGAGCCAAGTGTTCTCACTTCTACATCCAACATCGGATGTATACATACCTGGATTAAATATTGTGATCCCTTTGAGGTATGCGTACTCCTTTGGACTCAAATCCAAACTCCAGAACTTTTTGAGGCAGGACTGGAGTTTGCTGACACCGGCCATGATGGGCGGCTCCCTCTCCATCTCACATCTCTCCTGACGATTTAGGAGAATCTTTTTCAGCATGCTGTCAGCGGGCGTGTCCGTCACCTCGAAGTCCACGTGCTCCTGGGCCAGACCCAAAATAAAGAGCGGCGCCCAGCAGCTTTTGAGGAGTGAGAACTGGTCGTTTGTTGGCATCTGGTTGAAAGCAGGTAAGTTCTTCATGAAATGGACAGTTTTGACCAGAACTGCTGATGCTTCCTTGCAGATCTCAGATGGCCTTTTCAAGCACACGGTCCGTCGCAGCTCACAGTTGCATCTATGAGCCATTGAATTGTAGTTGAAGCCGTTTTGGCTTGGTTTGCTGTTATCCATTTGGCTGAGGATGTTGTAGAGGATTGGATTCGAAAGCATGTCGCTGTTGGTTGCACAATGACACCTGTTATCCATATTTATAGGCTGTAGAGATCGATGTAGTTACATGTAAGAGACCTCTCGACGGATGGGCTCTGCAAGAGCTTGTGAGTACTGCTGCTTCCTCCAGTGTCCCTGTATTTATAAGACCAACACACCCTGCTAAGTGGACCTTGACATGTCAATACACTCTGTGAAAAACAACCATGCAGTCTGCCAGGTGACTGATGGAATAACCCTGGGAAACTGATAAGCTTTTCTCAATGAAAATGAGCTGGCGGAGTAACGGCTGGAAATCAGGAGGGTTGGGCCTTATCTTGTAGCCGGTGTCATTAACCCAGGCAGTACCAAGCTACCAAGGACTGCAGAGGCAATTAGCCGCACACTGTGTCTCTGCACACTGCCACCTCACACCTGGAGAGCTGGAAAGAAGCCAAAGCAAGGGCATTAACCTGTAAGTTATGTCCTCAGGAGGTGTAGCAAGTTTTGTTTTGTTTTTGTTTTCAAAATAAACAGAACTGGAATTTTTAAAACCTAAATTGGTGGTATAACACTGCCCACCATCTTCTTTTTATTGGTTTGCCTTTGATATTGATAAAATGAATTAAAATGTAGGATTTAGAAATACTACAAAGGTCATTAGTCCCTCCAAACACCAGAGACAAAGATGAAATAACCTTTAATTTAAAAAACAAAAAATTTAATAATTCAGCTAATTGTTAATTTATCCTTTCTGTATTTAACTCATAACAAGTCAACACATTGAGTCTTACAAGTTTATCCCCACGCTAGCAGCTCTTTGAGTCTGTACTTAGACACAGTGCTGCTTTGAACTAAATGTTAACGTCATAATGCTGACATACGATGGAAATGATGCTAAGCAAATACATTTCTTTCAAACCATTTCCACTGTGTTAGTTTAGCATATTAGCTTGCTAACATTTGGTTATCAGCACTAAACTCAAAGTACAGCTGATGAGAATGTAATTAGGTACATCAAAGTTAAGATTGAAAGTTGAAATGTATGATTTGACATTAATGTTATTACAATTCAGCCTGAGGGGGACGTGAGTGTATGTCCGAAATTTAATTGCAATCCATCCAATTAAAAAAATAACAACCTCGTTGTCGTACTGAAGGAAACTTTATTGGATCCCCAAAGTCAGCAGGATTCATCCTCTGGGGAACATGACCAAAAGTGGAACTGGACCAAAGTGGTGGACAAAACTGTGTATGGTATGCACATTAATAACAAAACAAAAATGGGGGTGGCTAGCTGACTGATAAACAATTTAGTTAAAATAATGTATAAAGGCCCCATGATTGAAGTGCATTTTACATTGGAAACTCCTCAGTTGTGTTAATGCTACATTTCTTACAGTGATAACATTAGATCGATGGTCATATAAAAGAAAGGAATTCCAGTTTATGGCGTCTGTAACAGGCGGTACAATGGTCCAGTTGTCATTTAAACGCGTTTATCCTAATTTGTTATCTTCCCTGTGCCTGCCACGGAGGCTTGAGGCTGATAAGGTAATGAGCTTATACTTTATTGTTGTGAGAAATAAACAAACTTCTCATTTTCAATGAGAATTTCTTTCAGTTTAGACATTTAGCACCACGAACCAACTAAATGTTTTTCACATTGTACAGTAGACAGGTGACAGGATACATTATCATACTTTTGTGGGGACACCTGCTGCACAAGCCTGGAAGCATCATTATTGAAGTTTCAGAGGAAGACCTGAACCACAGAGCAGCAGGGTCAAGGACAGTTCATAGAGTAAATGACTGCAATAAAGAAATTACAAGCCAGACATCACTGGCAGCACCAGTCACCGAATGTTTGTTTCACCTCATCGGTCTCTTTACTTATCCCTTCAAAGGATTATCCAGAATCGGTTACATAGCCTCCTTTTCTTTCCTGGAGTGATCTCATTATGATACACGACTACAGTGATTATTCATCATAATGGACCTCTGCTTCGAATGCATGATAAAAAAAACATGTTAAGTTATCTTCGAGAATGCGATCCTTTCAGCAAAGTGACTTGTAATACCCTCAGAAAGCCCTCAAGCTTCATGAAGCAGGCAGACAGTTGTAAACGCTTGCGATAAGACTTGTATTTATAGACGTTAGGAGCAGGCAGAGACGGACACGGAGGACAGACGCTTATCTCCACCAAGACTGTAAAAATAAAATGGCCTTCAATCTATAAGTGGAACAACTGCTGTATTCTGAGATCAGGCATGGGAAACCGATGAAGCATGGTGTAATGGCTGGCACGTTAAGGAGGTCTTAGCATTTAAAAAAAAAAATTATTTCAATACATACAACTCTAAAATGTATGAAGACACTTGACTGTAATAGCATTATCAAGTTGAGACTAAAATAATAAATAATAGGACGATCAATACATGAGCTTGAATATAATTGTGTCAGACTGTTTGCTTTTCTGGTAAGGTTTTCTCCCAAATATTGACTTTTGCTCTTCCTCTGGTTCTACTTTTCCCAGGTCGTTGAACTCTTGTGCTTGACACCGTGTCTGGTCCATGACACTTAACCTTGACCAACTGCTAATACAGCGGAGGTTCATTTGCCTGACTCTGTTCTCAGAAGTTCATTAACCCAGAGGGCACAGTTATTCTTTACACCGTGGCGCGGGGTCATTTCAATCATCGGGGAAAAAAATTGTTTGATTTTCCTGGAATTTGAAATGTTCACATTAGTTCACATTTTTAGTTATTTCAGGTTCAAATTATATATTTTATTAACTTACAAGAGACCACACATTTAAACAGTATAAGCCAGATCCAATCCAACAAGACAGTTTGAATGATTTTCTAGTCAACAACAATATTCAGAAATTGCTGAAAAAACTTACACATCAATATAAAACTGCCATATGTGTACACCACGATATTTCATGGTTTTGAAATGCAATTTCTCTTTCTTCTTTTTTCCCCCTTTATTTATTTTTATTTATTTTTTTGCATTGAGATACTGTACTTCTAGACTGTGCTCTGATGTTGACTAGGTAGTACTTTGAAAAGCATAAGCTTCATACTGACTAACAAAATGCTAAACTTCAATACTTTTCAGGCACTGACCAAGAAGTGATGCTACTGAAAGTTGGCATTAAATTATTGGTCAGATTCTTATTTATGTTAAGTTATCCTTTGATTAGATTTTTTACACTATTTTTTACAAGTTCTTCTACGGTAGACTTAGGCATTGTAGAATGTATTTTGTTCAATAGAGGGAAATATTTTTATTTTTAATGATTTTTATATTCTATATTCTAAAGCACTGATATATGAAAAAAAATGTAAACAATACTGAGTGCCACAGTTTAATTGTAAATCTTTATCTTCATTGTATGGATGAGGCCAAAACTCCAGTGCAGTGACCCATGATCTGGTAGGTCTTCTCTTTCTTGCTCAAAGTTTTTTTATTTGTATTTTATTTTCCAGGACAAATCGATATTAGGTGCATCTATTTGTGGGACTCTGAGTGCCTACCTGTACACAGCAGGGCTCTCGTGTGTATGAAATACGTGTTTGAAAGTTGAATTCTTTCAGTATTTTACCTGCACTGATCTTTAATAAACCTAAATTGATATTGAATTTCTGACTTAACTCATACCTTGTAAAAAAGTTAAAAACACAAGTAAAAACACACTTGATAATTAGCATGGACTTCCACAAGCCAGATTGGCTATGACTAACGCACAATAAGTGTGTAATATGTGTAAAGTGATGTCAGGGTACAGTTACTCCACTCTGGTTTTACTGCCTATTACTATCAAACACAATGATAAAAGCTGAGGTGAAGGCCAAAGGAAGAGTTAGCCTGGGTTAATGAACTCTGTCTGTATACGTTTATTGATTCTCTCTCTGAAAGAGGTTAAAAATGTACTAATGTGAAAGATTTGTTAACGCTTCTTAAAAGACAGACTCAGCCTTACTGCCTTTTTGCCTAAATCAAATAGATATGTCATTTAAAAACAGAGCCAGAAATGCTGTCTTTTAATTGTCATTTGAGTCTAACAGTTTGATTTCTCCTTTTAGCATTTTAACTTTGAATCGTATCAAGGATACAGGGATCACTATCAATGTTCTGCTCAGTGAGTTGCTTGTTCAAAATGAATGTTCATTTCCACAGCTGACCATTGAGAGGAATCTCTCCTAAAAATGCCTGTACTTAGGATTTGACTATTTCCCCCCTTTGTACAAAGGTTTTTTTGTTGGTTTCTTTTTCCTTGTCAGGGAGCTTTTGGGTCTTACACCACTGATGTGCTCTATAAAGCCTATAGTCAGACATTGTATGGGCTGAACTGCTCTTTGTTTATCCGTGGATGGACATCACTATCACTCTATTTCAATCTCTGCAAAAATATAATTTTTTGGATATCAGGGATGTTTTGACTGGACTGCAACAATTTCATGGTGAAACAACAATGCAACAACAACCCTCAGAGATTATATCCATGTTTCATTATTTGGGATATATGGCTCGATATTAGAGATAGCATACTGTCATGAAAGATAAAGATATAACTAGAAATCTAATCATTATTTTTGAGCATGGAGATAATGTATCTTCTATCAGTAGCATTTATCTTTTAACATGGAACTCTGCTTGTCTTTGTTCGTTTTGCTGTAAAATGTATGATAATAACACATACAGTCTACTCTATAATACATGCAATGTCTGTATAAAGATTTTCTATATAACTTCCATATAAAATAAGCGAAATGGTCATACATAAAACTATATAATAGTGTAATATAAAGAATATGCTGTGGAGTAGTAAAGAAGTTCGCTGTTAGTAATCGTTGGGTAGTAACGTTTCTCTAACGTCTCAGGAAGCGGAAGTGACGTAATTTCTGAATGTCGTTCTGATGACGTTTGCTGTCCAGAAAATAAAACACATACAAAAAAAACAATCATGGCGGACTCTGAAGCCTTATCCACCGTGTATTTAGCAATAAGCAACATTCCTGTTGCTCTACGCTCCGCGGATTTGAGGAATTATTTCAGTCAGTTCATAGAAAGTGGCGGTTTTCAGTGTTTTCACTACCGACATCGACCGGAGGTTCTCAGGGAGACCGAGGTGTCCGAGGACACCGTGTGTAGCGACGGTGAAGAGGGCAGCTCCAAGTGTTCGGAGGCTGACGGCGTAACGTTACCCGTGAAGAAGCAGGCGGTGAAGACGTGCTGCTGTATCGCCTCACTTCGTGCTAAAGATGCCGACAGACTCGTCAGGATGTATGCGGGGAATCACTGGATTGACCCGAAGGGGAACTGGCTGGCTAGTCGTTGTGTTATTAAAAGAGTAAAGGTTTCACACGACCACGGTTAGTGAAACTTTACATACCGGTAACGTTATAAATAGAACTGTAGGAAGACTAAACGGGGATAGGGGACACATGGACCGTGTCGTTTTGTCTGGATTTGACACATGTTTGTTGTGCCATGTTAACGATTTTATATCCACCAAATGTTTGATATTTTCCCGTAAAAAGTGAGTTGAAGATTAAATACATTATTATAGTTGCAGCTGTGTAATTTTAAATTAGAAAATTAACTAATTCATAGACCTTTTTTTAAGTCAAAGTGAGAGAATTGTGTCATCTGTATCATGGCTTCCTTCTGTTATGGCTTATTACTACAGATGAGTTGTCTTTGTTGTGTAATTGTGACATGAAGTGTTATTGCTGCTTGTACATCAAATTGTTATTTATTTTTTTCCAGATGATGGGTCATTCCCCTACAAATCAAAGCACGAGCAGCGCCACCGTGTGTCCTTAACAGAGCGTTTCACAGAGGCGGACCTCAAAAGTTTGTCCGAGCTGAATCCACCAGCTCTGATGCAGAATGGGAACGTGGGCACACCAGTGAAAGTCTTCCTGCAGCTCATCCAGTCCTGCCGACTGCCTCCTCGTCTCATCCGCAAGTTGGGCCTCACTTTCCCCAAGACCAGCTCCAACCGGCGTTACGGCAATGTGCCTTTCCATTATCGGGACACCTGGACTCTTCCAGCCACAGAAGAGACCGTGTTAACGGCTGCTGGACATGAAATATCAGGACCGGGCACTTTGGCTGCTCCGTTCTCAAGACGGAGGAAGCTGTTTGATCACGCAGCAACAACAGAGACGGATGAGCCACAGAAAGAAGAAGAAGAGGAGGAGGATGCACAGTCAAATGCGGATGATGTGGGTTTGAATCCATTCATATTTATTTGTAAAATGTAAAATATAAATGCACCCCAACATCCCTTCTCTGTGGTTTGATAATCATTCATCTTGTTGGTTGTAGGATGATGATTGGTGTGAGGAGTGGGAGCGCCACGAGGCTTTGCACGAGGATGTAACGAGCCAGGAGCGATGCAAAGAGCGGCTGTTCGAAGAAGAGATCGAGTTGAAGTGGGAGAAGGGCGGCTCGGGCCTGGTGTTCTACACCGACGCCCAATACTGGCAGGAGGAAGAAGGAGGTATGCAACCAAAACAATTGTGCAGTTTTCCACACTGAGCAAAGGAAGCTCTTAATGTGTACCTCTTGACGTGTATAATAACATATGTTTATACTTTAAAAATCACATATGAAGTTATCTGATTGATGTTAACAACATTACCCAGCATGGTTATAGGAAGTCAAACCAAAACAATACATTTTAGCTGTGTTGTGTAGCTTATATCTGACATCTTGAATTACAATAATAGATATTAAAAATATACTTTGAAACACATGTATATGATTTTTTTCCCCCGCAACTACTACTTTAAATAACGTGTATTTGCTTGATGATATATATTGATAACATTTATGTCTCCTGTACTTTTTTTTCTTTTTTTCTTAGATTTTGATGAACAAACGACAGACGACTGGGATGTCGACATGAGCGTTTACTATGATAAAGGTATCTCAAGTTTATTTTACATCTGATTAACGAAGGGAACCAAACTGAATTATTTCTGCAGGTTCAGGTTTTTCTTTAACCCAGCTCTTCCTCTCGCAGATGGAGGTGATATGGATGCCCGTGACTATGTCCGAATGCGGTACGAGAAAAGGCTGAGGGAGGGTCTTGAAGACAGATCTGGACACAGTCAGTTGGACACAGTCATCGGCAGCTTTGAGAGGTTTTCTAAGGTAGCCTAAGCAGATGGGCTATTATTTGACGACATCTTTTCTACCAAAGCCTATATGAGCAATTGTGTAATTCATTTTTTTTTTTTTTTTTTTTTTTTTTTTTTTTTAGGGCTTTGGTCGTCGTTTGATGGAAAAGCAGGGCTGGAAGGACGGTGAAGGGTTGGGACACAGTCAGGTTGGGATCCCTGATGCCCTTGAGGGTGAGGGCCAACATCCCAACTGTAAAAGAGGCTTTGGGTACGTATGAGCACATAAATGACATCACCAAACACTGTTTTAAGTGCCCTCCTGATGCGAAGTATTTCCTCTCTGCAGGTATCATGGAGAGAAGCTTGTCCTACAGCCTGTAAAGAAGGCCAGGACAGATTTTCATATAACCACAGTGTACGACAAACCCAAAGACATCGATGGAGGCGACACCTTGCTGAGACGTCAACCAAACACTAGTATGAAGTACAGAGGCTGGCAGCCAGGTGGCACCATCGGACCACGACGATAACAGCTACATTATTTTTATTCCATAGATTTTGTACTAGCATATTTTTATAACTGTGTTAATAAAGCATTTTTTTGAAACATTTCATTCCACTTGTGCAGATTTTGTCTTTGTATACAACTTTGTAATATCTCAAATTGCAGACTCACACAAACACTTGTTTTCGTATGTCAATGGTTCATATTGTTATGGAACTTTATGGTGTTTCTTAATGATAAATAATGACAGAAAATATATTAAGTTCTATCACAGAGGACAGTGTGGTGCCCCTCGTCAAATGAAAAACGATGCTTTTATTCTGACATCTCGGTTACGTAACCCGGATGTGCTTAGTAGCGTAGCCAGTTAGCTATCAGCCCATGTACGCATGCAAACATAACGGCGGCAGACGGTAATTATCCATCAGCACTTGTTACATTTGCAAATAAAAGCCTCAAATGTAACAGAACATGTCGCTAACATTAGTCACACTTCTCTATGGCCACACATACACTTACAAATAGTTACCGAGGTTTTGCTTTGTAAGTAATGTCAACTGTTGAGTAGGCTGAACTTTAATATATATGCTAATATCTGACACTGACTGGTGCGACCCTGCCAGGTAACAACCTGGATGCTGATTCCCTGCATCCAGGACATCACACGTGGACCCTCTGACATCCTGGTCCCCCGTCTCATGTGATCCTCCACATTGAAACCATGTCCAGTCAGACCGGAGCAGCGTCCCCCCTGCGCTTCGGCCAGGTGGTCATTGGACCCCCGGGCTCAGGGAAGACCACGTACTGTCAGGGGATGCAGGAATTCCTGACTCGGCTCGGGCGCAAGGTGGTTGTGGTGAACATGGACCCTGCCAACGAAGGACTCCCGTATCCCTGCGCGGTAGATGTCTCGGACCTCGTCACTCTGGACGATGTGATGGAGGGCTTGAAGCTCGGACCCAACGGCGGGCTCCTCTACTGTATGGATTATGTAGAAGCAAACCTGGACTGGTTAGAGAACAAGCTGAAGGAGCACAGCGACTGTTACTTCCTGTTCGACTGTCCTGGACAAGTGGAGCTCTACACCCACCAGAGCTCAGCAAAGAACATCTTCTCACAGCTGGCCAAGTGGAACTTCAGGGTGAGCTTCTGAAACAATCACGTGGATGATGATGTAACACAATGCAGATCACAGGTCTTATAACTCTCCCACCCGTTTCTCTCTCCTCTTTAAGCTGACATCCGTGCACCTTGTGGACTCCCACTACTGCGCTGACCCAGCCAAGTTCATCTCTGTGCTCTGCACCTCGCTGTCCACCATGCTGCACGTGGAGCTCCCCCACGTCAACATCCTCTCCAAGATGGACTTGATTGAGCAGTATGGCAAACTGGGTAAGTTGAGGGCTACTGGCTTTTACCTCACAGACAAAACAAACGTTACCGCTCTCAAAAATATTTCACAAATGAGTCTTACGGTGACGTGTTTCCTTATTCCTTATCCTTGCACAGCCTTCAACCTGGACTTCTACACAGAGGTCATGGATCTGACCTATCTCCTCGATCACCTCGCTGCAGACCCCTTCTTTAAGAAATTCCACCGTCTAAATGAAAAGTTGGCGGAGGTCATACAAGATTACAGCCTCGTCTCCTTTGTGCCTCTCAATGTGCAGGTATCACGGTTTGCTGTTTTTAAAAATAATTTATCGTTATATATATTTCAACAGAATGACCGTCAGGTTTAATATAGTCTACACTGCCGGTGGTACATGCCAGTGAGACGTACTATTACTATTATTCCAATTGAAATAGACTTCAGGGAATTAAAAGTGTAATCGCTGGAGTTCTCCTGATTCTGAAAGGGATTAAGTGGCTCAAGCTAATATACAGTAGAGGCCAGCTGTACATGGCTGTCATCAACCTTCTGAATTTAGAGTAATTGAATGAAAAGTAATTTATATAGGTTATATGCTGAACCATCTTTAGTTGTTTCAGGTATAAAATGTAACATATTTTCTCTCAAAGCTCAGGTTTCATGCTCTGCAGCCATCATTATAACACGAAAACACCATTCCTCTGACCAGCCATTGGTTGTTGTTGTTGCTGCAGGAAGGTTAACACTGATCTACTGTATATTGCACACTGCTACACACAAAGCTCACTTTTTTTTAAAAGCAGGTCATATCTCAGTGATTACCAAATGTCAAGTCTGCTTTGAGCTAAATCCCAAAACTCACAGACCTAATGTAGCCTGACCAGCTCCATCAAACATGCCATGAATACAGAAGTCAAGCCTTGAAGGCTCAGGGTCAAGCTTTTTATCAGAGTAATACATTTTTGCCGATTAACGTATTTGACACCAAATATTCATTAATTATTCTCGTGTTATCTTTCCATTCTGTGGACTGATGAAAGGCCACTGAGGGATGATGATGATGTTATTGTAGATAGAGGTGGTGAAGGGGTTTAGTACCCACACAACATCCATACTGAGAACAACTTGCTGAACAGAAAATCACTCAAAGACAAATTTCATCTCCTCAACAGGTCAATCATAAATCATTGTTAGCATCTTAAATCTAGCTCTGGATCAGTTTTCCACAGATGGATGGGACCGTTATCGGGGAGCGTTTTGTGTGCACTTTATTCGTTCCTCTGCATTATGTCCTCATGGAGACTGATACGAGCCCGTCTGTGTACCCAGAGAAAGGAGTCTAGACTGCTGTGCCATTACTGCGTATGGGACTATCAATTCATACCAATGGCAGGTTGGCACTCTTGTTTCCATCACGCTGAACGATGAGCCTTGAAGCTGCTATCGTCTTTTCTACCCCCCCTTTAAATTAAGCAGCTGCTGGTTAAACGGCACATTTAAAAGGGCAGAAACCCACAGTTTTGACTTTGAGAAGGACAATATGCTAAACTCTTGAGCATCGGAGGAACTTTTGGATTTCATGGCTTTATATGCACGTGTAGCTGATCTCAAAATACTAAACCTTGATGAACACATTTCAAGGCTGAACGGGCTCATTTCAAAGAGGGTTGAGGACCAATGAATCAAGTCAACACGGACTCTTGATAGGATCACATACTGCATACTGATATTTCAGAAACCAGAAATGCATTATTTTTAAAACTGCATTATCAATGTTTTATTAAATGTTTTTTTCGGTGAATTACAGAGAAAACCCCCCAAAATGCTTCTCTTCTCTGTCTCCAGGACAAAGAGAGCATGATTCAGGTCTTGCGAGCCGTGGACAAAGCCAACGGCTACTGCTTTGGAGACCTGGAGGAGAGGAATCTGCAGGCCATGATGTCAGCTGCTGTGGGGGCAGACTTCCAGTTCGACTCGTATCCTTTCCTAATCACTACGGTGACTCACGGTGACTCATCTGGTTTAAAAGCAAACCTTAAGATTTACGGAAAAGTGACTGAAAGACTGAATATTCTGGTGTTTCTAATGACCGAGAATGAATTGTGCTTAAAGTAACCTGACTCTTACAATATACTGTACATGTTAAGATGTTATATTTAGTTTCCTTGACTAGTACTTCAGCACTCTTGGAGTGCAAGAGCGATATGTTGAACCTGGGGGAAAGACCGTGGAGGAGGAAATGATGGATCTGTAAAGTGAAAAGCCCAAATAAAAAGGACAAAACTAGTTGCCTTTTTAGCACCAGTATACCAAGGGAGTCTTGGCAACATCCATCTAACTTGGCCTGGATTCTGAGCCTCTCTGCTAAAGTGGCAGTGGAGAGATGGGATCTAAATTTGGGTGTTGTAGATGCTTCAAGGTTGCACCACACCTCATAAAAATCCCAATAAGGAACACTGAAGGGAGTGAATGCAAAGCTTCAGATTCATCGTATTTTGTCACAAGGACGTTTTCAATAAATGCCGTAACATTTTCTTGAAATGTATCAAATGTAAAAGCCATCAATTAGGATTTGTTTTGTTAAATGAGTACGGTCTCCTCGTTTTATGGAGCACAGAGATATCCCCACGGGTATGTATCATGTGGAGGTCCTATTCATTCTGAAACAAAGACTGCAATTAATATAAGCATTGTTTTGGGTCTTCTCCTTTTGGAATGCATTAACTGAAAATAAAAGATTCATGCTGATGCTCCTTGGTGCTTATTATAGATTGCTGTTGCATAAATGTAGTCGTTAAAGAGTGTTGTGTTTGTTTTAGAATTGGAGAAGTATGGTAAAGATGATAGAGGATTTGATCTTTCATCATGCGTGCCCTCCTGCCATGTGCATATATTAGTGAGGAGCACGACTGACAGATGCAGAACAGACCCTTCCCTTGATCTGTAGTGGAAAATAAGGGAACTTGACAATCGGCAGTGCCTCAGAGATGCAATCGCGTGTGCGTGCAGTGGATAAGTAAATAACAAACACTTCATATTTTATGTTTATGAAACAAATTGTAATATTCTTATCCGTAGGTCAAATACTAAGCAGGCCAAATTTGATTTCCAAATTTTAAAAAAAATAGTTGTCTGAACAAATGCAATACCAAATATAATACTATGTATTGTGTAAACTATGATTCCAATGTGTTTTATTATAATGATGCAACATTTGCAGAGCTTTCTGTTCTGTACAAATGGATATTTTGCAACATGCTGGGTAAAATCTAATAAATCTAAATAAATCATGGGATACCTCATTATAACATAACTGCATAATGTCCAAAGATCAACAAAATCAAAAAACATTGCCAGCACATCAGAAGTAGTGATGACTTTAGCCAGAGCCGAGTCCTTGTATGTTAGGGCCTATCTTTTGTCCAGCAGATGGCACATGCGCTTGCAAATCCTACTCCCAGATCCACAAAAAGTCTGCTCCACCTTTTACCAGCAGCCAGAGCAGAAAAATTAAGTCAGGCGGGGAGAGGAAGCTACATTAAATCTGTTTCTGCACAACTGGCCCTGTGTCTGGTCTCTGGGATGGAGGACCCTCTGTCTTTATAAAAGCAACTAAAACTCACTTCTGAACTTGGGGGGGATCACTTTTCCCACTGCTGCCGCTGTACTCTGTCCTAACCGTGAAACCCAGTTTAAAAAAAACCAACATCCGCATTATAAATGCACCTCCCAACATCAAAATCCCTCGTGCACACACGTCGAACACGAGGCGCGTGAGTGCATATACTTCCCATGCATCGCTGGAGCCAGTCTAAAATAAAGCGTGATCCACTTTGCGAGCTCGCACCGACGTCGGAAATCACATTAACCTTGTGTGGTATGATGTGCCTGAGAAATTATATATGCCTGCAACACTTCTCTGCTCTTCGGTGCATTAGGGGGGTGTGTCAGGAAGATTGTTAAATTGTGTTCCAATGTTTGTACATGTGATCAAGTATGCATTCCCACTGGTACTTCCTGCCTTTTTTCAACCCGTATAAGACCCCTAGAGGTGGATGTGTGTGTGTGTGTGCGTGTGTCGATAGTGAGATAAGAATTACACCCAAAATCTAAATTTTAATCGATGCCAAATCTAACTATTAAACGCCTCATACATCTCTACATACACTGACATGTCATTCTTTTAAATTAAGACTCCCCCAGCCTCGCACGCATACACACACACACACACACACGCACACACAATTCTCATTGCTGCTCAATGCTGTGCACACACCCTGTGCGTTTTGTGGATGCCAAAAATGTCTGCTTCATTTGACTGAAGAGAGGAGGGGGACAAATGCTCCATTTTTCTAATTGTTGGGAGACTTTGAAACTGTTCATGCGTCCTCTGTCTG
>NW_022280043.1:581418-586869 GCF_004355925.1 Anarrhichthys ocellatus
TGAATTACTTCACCTCTGTACTGATCACTAATGAAATGCACCATGCATATTAATATATTTGTAACGCACAGCATCTTGAGTTGGTTTAGTCTATAGTTCTTATGTTGGTAACACAACATTACTCAGTTGTGAGAACATTAGACTGTCTTCGTGTGAAGAAAATATTCCATGTATGAGTGCTAAAGACAATGTGGTTGTATGAAGAAGAAGGAAAAAAAAAACAGTCCAGTCCGCATTGGAGCGAATACAGCTCGTGTTTTGCAGCCAACCGTGCGGCTCAGTAAAATGGCTGTATGTAGCGGAGCCTCGTGTTGGTTGGGTTCGCTCCCTGCTTCTACCCGGACTCAGTAACACAACTCCCACAACAATTTCTGTCGCTTTTTTACGCATTGTATGGAGCGTCCATCCTATTTCTAACCCATTTACGGAACCGGAACCGGGATGGCAGCCGGATTCGGTCCGGTATAAGGGGTGGGAATGAATCGGCACAAGGATAGATGGTTATAAACAATTATTTATATTCAATGCTAGCTTTTGATTGTGACTGACTCGCGAGAGAGCTGGTGGTGGGGTGGGGGGGTATATCATGGCCGCTCAGGTCGCCACTCTTAACACTAGCCCGCCTTCCGAACTCAAAAAGCCCGATCGAGACCCCAAGGACGAGTCGGTACCGGGGGAGAAGCAGTCAGACAAAACGCAGCCCGGCTTGGACAGCGGATCGCCAGGCCGGGGGGATCTGCAGGACGGGGCCGACGGTGGAAATGCAGGGGGAGGAGGGGAACCTGAGATGAAGAACGGGAATGGGAACCCGCCCAGGGCTAACAATAATAACCAGAATGACTCTGTCGGACCGGAGGGAAATAACCACCCCGGTTTGGTGCATCACCACGGCACCGCGTTTCCTCCCTCTTCGTACGGATATAATCAGCACTACGGTCGGGCCCCTTTTCATCAACATGGCGGACAACAAAGCCCTGGCATGGCAGCTGCGGGTCCGGTCGTGCAGTCGAGCAACATGATGGACCCGTATCAACCTAATTCACAAGAGCATGGCTTTTCAAACCACCAGTTTAACAATTACAACCCGTTCCCGAACAGGACTCCCTATCCCGGGCAGGCGTACGCCGTGAACTCCCCTCGCAGTACCCAGGCGCCGACAGCTGGGGGGCAGCCAGCTAACGTAAAGCAGCAACCGCCACCAGCGGGAGGACCCACGGCGATGGCCGGATCTTACAGTAACCAGAGATATAACATTGGAAACCCCCAACCTACATCCACACCGACACTCAACAAGCTCCTAACCTCCCCCAGCTCAACGCGGGGATATCCAAACTACCCGACTAACGACTACAGTAGTCAAGAAGGAGCTAGTAAGGGACCAGCAGACATTAGCGGGCTGTATGGAGGGAGCAATCTGGGGTGGCAACAAAGAAGCCATCACCCGTCGCCTTTGAGCCCGGGGAGTGCCGGGCAGACGCTAGTAAGAAGCCAGGTAAAGTCACATTATTACAGGAACATGTTTTGGGCTTTAGCACGTCACCTTTCCTTCCTCCTAGCTAGTTCACAACGTAGCAGGCCAGCCATTGTCTGCTACTAGTTCGCAAAGACTCTAAAATGGCTGCCTCTCGTGTGTTTTTTTTCTCCTTTACACCAGACCGTTAAATAATGATCATTTAAAATACGTAGACAAATGTATGTAACACTACACAAGTCTCGCTTGAATAAGATATAAGTTGTTGAAACGATGTAAGGACGTTCAGGGAGCCAAGAAGGCCCGACTTTGAAAAGGGGCGAAAATACTCAACGAAGAGCAACGGCTGGTTTTTTTCCCACTATGATAGCTTCTCTATGCGTGTTATTTATTGAATTTACACCGTATTTTCTCATTACTGTGCGTATACTATACGGTATATATATATAGGGAAACTTGTTCTCTCTCTCACACGCACATTAGTTTGTGATGGTTGCTTACAGTCATGATTATATCGTGTTCCTGCTCGAGAAGCTATAATTTAGTGGCTACGACATTAGGAATGTGTTGCCTGTCGAATCAGCCGCTCACGGTTAGTTAAATAGGCTCGCGTGGGTTCAGTTTAAATCACAAAAAAATGTTGTGTAAGATATTATGGAAGGGTGTAAATTGTTACACTTTGATCATATTTTAATTAAATGGGTTTCCCTGTGCTGAAAAGCTGCTGGGCTCCCCCATGCATGTTGCCTGTAAACAGCCAGCTCAGCCATACGAGTGAGTGACTGCAGATTGCAGTTTGCACTGGGATTTGAATTGTGGAGGTAAAATCCTGCTGTCAAAGCCAGGAGATAGTTGGTCTTTGGTTGACATGCTAGCTGAAATCTGATTGGCTGCTCATCCGCTGCTCATGGCCATTTCTAATTACATGTGATTCAAGGCAACAGTAGCTGATAAGAACACACATAATTAATTCACCCACGGGGTCACCAGAGCTGTCTCTGCTCCATACTTAACCAACACGTCTAGTGTGGGAGCAAGTGGGTCATGGGTAATATTTTTAGTTTTATTTGATCTTTTGGCAAATATTTCCCCGCATGAGAATTATTAGCCGTTTGTTCTAACATGCATGCAGCACGGTTGATGGATAATGTGTGAACTCATAGCTAACTGTGCTCTGCATCATTATATATGATACATAGAGTGTACATGTTATTTGTAACAAATACAAATAAAAAAATGCACACCAGCGTTACTACAGTCATTAAATGTTTACAACATAGTGACTTAAGACATCTGCTGATCTTTACTACCATCTTCTATCAATATGGTTATTTATTTACACAGCACTATCTATGTTCACACATTACAGATTATGAGACATCTTTGTTTCATATTATAACTTGCTACATGGTAGCAAAAGGCAGAACTGACTTCTGTCTGTGAGGATGCGTGTGTGCGCTGCTGCTGTGTCTGGCATGCCACACAAGTTTGACTGTGTGACTGCAAAGAATTCCCCCAATTCCCCCCCCCCCCCAAGCCAATCAGAAGGCAGACCTCATCTCTCACTGGCCAAGGGAGTTTCCTCTCTGTCTTATGCAGATTAGCCATGTGCTGCTCTTATTTATTTTACTTCATTATCTTGGATCTGCAAAATGTCAGGTAAGGCGTTTTGCATACTATTTGTAAAGGGCTTTTGTTAAGCTGAGGACGCTCCTCTCGGCAAAGTGCACCAGTGGGAATTCACTTGATGTGAGGGGATACTTTCAGTTTTTAAGTAGATGCTCTCATGTCTAAATGATGTTAGAATTCCCCACCTTTCAGTGCCAAATCATTTTGGTGGAGGTGAGGGAATAATTGGATCCGAAATGGAAGTCCCACATGGACGATTTAGACGCACCTAGTTTTTACCCGAGAAAAATGTTCGTAGTAACGGTTGGCTTATAGACAAGAGTATGCTCCTGTGCATTTTTGCACACTCCTGCTGTTGCGGAAAGTACTTCGTTCAATTCTGGTGTCATTCATTCAGAGCCAGAATGCCTTCTCCGGGGGGAAAAAAACCTACTTGGACCAGACTCAAAACAGGAGCACAGCTGGGATATGTTTAAGATTGGGCAGCCTGCCCTCCATTCGAAAGTAGATATATATAGCTCTGTTGACTTCTGAAACTATGGCAAAGCGAGGTGAAAAAAAAATCAGGGTAATGACCGTGGGAAATAAGGTGGGGAAAAAAAAGCACAATTTACCCATTCATTGAAGTTTGTTTTTACACTTTAAGTAAAGTTGCACACTGCAGCCAAGTGTTTTGTGGACACACTGTACTGGCCTAATACAGTTGCATAGGAAAGAGGGAGGCTGTGTGTCAGTTGTATCACTTGCCAGAGAGCATAGTTCTCCTATGCTCTCTGGTTGTTGACTTCATGTATTTTCCCCGTTTTTCTTTTTACCAGGTCCAGCCACCTGGTCCTATGGACCCAATGGGAAAAATGAGAGGTCAAGCATATGGAGCAGGCAGTCCATACAGTCAACAGCCGCAGCAAGGGCCTCCAGCAGGTCCACAACAGGGGCCTGGTTACCCTGGCCAGGTTTATGGCCCTCCAGGTCCTCAGCGATTCCCAGTGGGAATGCAAGGACGTTCCCCCGGTGGCATGAGTAGCATGCCGTATGGTCCACAGGTATTTCACACGATTTATCTTATTCAGAAATAAGCCCCCAGTGTCTTCATTTTGATCAGTATTTGTGTTTTTTTGGGGTTGGTTTGAAGTCTTTGTTGTTTTTGTGTATTCTGTGTAGATGGGATCTTATGGACAGCAGGGACCAGGAGGCTATGGCTCTCAGGGCCAGGCACCATATTACGGCCAGCCGGGCCAGACTCCTCACCCAAGCCAGCAGCAAACCCCCTACTCCCAGCCCCCAGCTGGGCAACAGGGTGGCCCGACACCTTACCCGGGGCAAACCCACCCTCCGCCGACTTCTGCTCCACACACCCAGGGAGGACAGCCCTATCAGCAGCCCCACATGCCCCCACAGTCTCAGGGGCCACTGGCAGGCCCTCCCCAAGGGCCTCCACAGTCTCAACCCCCCTATTCCCAAGCCCCAGCCCCGCAGTCTGGCCAGTCTCTCTACGCCCAGCAGCAGGGTCCTCCCAGTCAGGCGCCGCAGCAGCAGCCAAGTTCCCAGGAACCCCCTGGATCACAGGGCCAGTCCAACTACACAGGAGCCACACAGGGGCCTCAGCAGCCCCCCTCACAGCAACAGCAGCCACAGTCTCAGCCGCCACAGCAGCCACCGGGACACAGCCAACATCCACAGGGCCAACATCCACAGGGCCAACATCCACAGGGCCAACATCCACAGGGCCAACATCCACAGGGCCAACATCCACAGGGCCAACATCCACAGGGCCAACCTGCAGCGTACCCGCAGCAGCAGCAACAACAACAACAACAACAACAACAGCAGCAACAACAGCAGCAGCAGCAACAACAGCAGCAGCAGCAGCAAGCACAGCAGTCACCTTATCAGCGCTTTCCTCCTCCACAACAGCAGGTACAAGTCTCAGTCTGGGGTTATATTTCTGCGTGTGTGCGTGTGTGCGTGTGTGTGTGTGTGTGTGTGTGTGTGTGTGTGTGTGTGTGTGTGTTCACATGCATGTGACTCCGGCAGTATATTTAGGCATATGTTCTGATGTCTTTTAGGAGGTATCCCAGGACTCATTTCAGTCAAACACCCCTCCATCCACTCAGCCTAAGTCTGGCCCAGAGGACAGTCAAGGCCGCCCCTCCAGCCTCCCGGTCAGTTGCTTGTTATATCACTGCTGGAACATAAAAAGCCTTTTCCCACCGGTTTTTTTTCTTTTCCCCCCTCGAGTAAGAGAGCTAAGTTTCTATTTATGTCCAGTAGTATTTGTAGTCACAACATAACTATTTGACTACTTATCAAATATATGACGATCTGAGGCTCATTACATTCACAATCCCCCC
>NW_022280043.1:586969-624469 GCF_004355925.1 Anarrhichthys ocellatus
GCTTTCAGTCCCTCGATGGTTTGAAACTCTGTGTGTCTGCAGCACATTGGTGGCTGTTGAGAGACAGCTATTTGGAAAAGGTGCCGTGTGAATAAGTACATCTTAAATGAATACAAGATAGTTTGTGTGTGTATTGAAATTACATGGCAGGGCTGCTGCAACATGCTGACTCAGCTCGCATCCTACAATCCACGGTAACCATGACAACCCCTGGCACTAATGCACACTCATTTTTTTTTTTCTTTGAAAAAGATAAATGTGTGTGTGTGTGTGTGGGTAGGTAGGTAGTATTTGTATGTGTGCCTCTGTTATCTAAACAATGGAGAAGAAATTGCAACTCGCTAATAATACAGTGTGTGAAATTAACATTATAGTACTATAATAATTGTGCAAAATATTGTCTGTATCAAAATACACAAGAGCTGAATTTGTAAAATTGTAATCATTTTTTTGAATACGTTGACTCAATTTCTGCTCTTCTTGTGCGTGTTTTCAGGACCTGTCGGGGTCCATTGATGACCTGCCTACAGGCACAGAGGGGGCCCTGAGTCCCGGTGTGAGCACGTCGGGCGTGTCGAGCGGCCAGGGTGAGCAGAGCAACCAGCCACAGTCGCCCTTCTCTCCCCACACGTCTCCCCACCTGCCAGGCATCCGGGGGCCCTCACCTTCGCCAGCCGGCTCTCCTGCCGGCGCCAGCACACCCCGCACAGGACCGCTGTCGCCCGCCAACATGCCAGGTCACTCTCACACTGATGCACCTATGATTACTAACAATTTCTGACACTTGTGATCTAGACACGCAATGATTTGTGCTGTAGGTCATGATAACAAAACTATTACTATCATAATTGAATATCGTTTAACTGATTTAGTATCTGTAAAGTTAGAAAAAAACATAGATCCACTGAAAACGTTTCTCATTTTCATCATCAAACAAACTCCTTTTTGGTTTCTTCCATCATCTCGGGGTCTCAGCTGCACTTAAAATGTATTTAGATTCTGTTGGTTGCACTGTGGTCATCAACAAAACATGCATTTGTTGGGCCAGCGGGGTTGAAACGTTACATAAAGCTTTGAGAATGGGTAGAAAGTCTGACCAAAAAACTGAGCCGAATACTTACAAATACCATATTTGTGTTACCTGCCCTATTTTTATATACCCAGTGACTTGAAACTCAGTACTTGTATTGAACCCTTTTTGAGCCCTCACTAACTTAACTTGCATATTATTATTTAGGGACCCAGATGCCTCCGAGGCCATCAAGTGTGCTGTCAGATGGGAGTCTACATCCTGCAATGAGTCAGTCTCCTATGGCCCAGGACAGAGGTATGCTGCAGCCAAAGTGTTCATTATATGAACATGTCAAGAGTGTTTGCCAAAGCATCCGAGTCTGACCACTATGTCCCTCTTTCTTGCCGACTTCTAGGGTTTATGCAGAGAAACCCTCAGATGCCCCCATATGGCTCCCCCCAGTCAGCCTCTGCACTGTCTCCTCGCCAGTCCTCCGGGGGACAGATGCACCCTGCGATGGGCCCATATCAGCAGAACAACTCAATGGGTGGCTACGGACAACAGGGAGGACAATATGGCCCCCAAGGTGTGCACTTTCTCATTGTTATGGTTTTACTTGTAGAGAGAGAGATTTAGTAAGTTTGTAAATTCTAATCAGATGTGAAAAGATTGATTGTGAAATGGCTTCTATAAGCTACATTTGTACGGCTCAGGTTTTGGTTTCTAAAGGCGTTCCACTTAATTTACTTCTCTGTTTGGGATGTTTGCTCTTGTGCATATCCCGTTGGACAAACCTATGGAATATATCTCCCCTGCCTCATAGGAATACCATGCTACCGTTGGTCCCTCCCTCTGACTCTGTGGCAGCTATTTATAGCTGTGAAGCAGAGAGTCAGCTGATGTAGCAGAGCCTCCTGTCAGTAGAGCTGAGACTGTGAGGAAGGCTTGTTGCTCAGGGTGCATAGCTCTTCCTGCTAGCACACTGTAGGGAAACAGTCTGCCTCACACGGCTCTAAAGGAAAACACGGCAGCTATAACGATTACATTTTATTGCTCAACACAAATAAGCTCTGTGTTGCAGTGACTTTTATCAGACCCGTTTACAGTGAAAGCCAAGTGATTACTTTACCTGAATATGTTTTACTATAATGTCATCCTTAGGTTATCCCCGACAACCTGGTTATAGCAACATGCCCAATGCAAACTACACAGGGCCAGGCATAGGCCCAATGAACTCCATGGGAGGACAGGGTGGGGGACCGCCATATGCTGGCATGCCCCCGGGAAGGATGCCTCCTAATCAAATGGGAGCACGCCCCTATGTCCCCAATATGGGTCCAAATATGGGCCCCAGCATGGGTCCGAACATGGGCAACATGCCACCCCAGGTAGGCTCAGGAATGGGTCCTCCTCCGGGCATGAACAGAAAGCCCCAGGACCCCACTGCCATGCAGCACCCTGCCACCAACTCCATGCACAACAGGTTGGTTAATGATGGATCCTCAAGTGCCAACCTTTTATTTACCTCACACAAGACCTCTGATTCTCACTTATGCTTGAGCAAGAGATACCTGTACCATACTTTGTTTTTTATGACTACTAAATGCTCCTTTTGTTTTCTCCTCCGTCCAGGATGCCTGGTTACCCTAACATGACTCCAGGCATGATGGGCTCCGGCCCACCCTATGGCCCGCCCATGAACAACATGCCTGGAATGATGAACACTCAAGGTGGATCACCCTATCCTATGGGGCCAAACATGGCCAATAACTCCAGTGGTAAGTTGTACAGAGATAACCACACCCAGCTTTGTTCTCTTCTCAATGTGGTCATTTCACAGATGAATCCAATCCCTGTTATTGTGTCTAGGTATGGCCCCCAGTCCAGAGGTGAACAATAAGATGAATAACAAAGTAGATGGGAGTGTAACCCCGAAGCCAGAGCCCAAACCGAAGGTAACCCGTCTACTACATGTTGTAACAACAGTATTTTTGAAAGTCTTTGAAAGTCTGAACACTTTTGAAGTTGCACTTGGGTTCATTTTTTTTAAATCTTGCACAATACAGAAGTCCAACTCTTCCACTACAACCAATGAAAAGATAACACGTTTGTATGAGTTGGGACCAGAGCCTGAAAGGAAGATGTGGGTGGACCGATTTTTGGCCTTCATTGAAGAGAAGGCCATGGGCCTGACCAACCTGCCTGCTGTGGGACGCAAACCCCTCGATCTTTTCCGGCTCTATATGTCAGTCAAAGAGATCGGAAGCATGGCACAGGTTAATATTGTAATCTAAGTCCAAAATTCCAAGTCCAAATTCCCCTATTGTAATCTCTATTCTAAAAACAATTGTCTTGTTTGTTCGGCCCCCAGGTGAGTAAGAATAAGAAATGGCGTGATCTGGCCACTTCCCTGAATGTGGGTACATCCAGCAGTGCCGCCAGTTCTTTGAAGAAACAGTACATCCAGTGTCTGTATGCCTTTGAGTGCAAAATCGAGCGTGGTGAGGACCCTCCTCCTGAGATTTTTACAGACAACAAAAAGAGCCAAGCTGCCAAGGTCCAGCCACCCTCTCCAGGTTAGAGCGCTACTCATGTAATCCTTCAACACGTTTTTAAGTAGAGTACCAATTCAGTAAACCACATGCACGCACTTTGAAATCAACAAACATGCACAACTTGCTGTGTTTGAGTGTCATTAAAGTCATGTTCCATGTCTGTCTGCTCCTCTCTTGTTTCAAACTGAAGCGTCCCTCTGCTCCACAGCTGGGTCAGGCTCTCTGCAGGGCCCTCAGACACCCCAGTCCACCAGCAGCTCCATGGCCGAGGGGGGGGACCTAAAGCCTCCCACCCCAGCCTCCACTCCTCATACCCAGATGCCCCCCATGCCACCCGGGTCCAGGTGACTGTCGTTAAACAACCTCTGGTTTTGCCATTTGATTCTGAAAGACATTTTGATTTGATAAACTAATTTTGTTCTTGCCTTTCCGTCTGTCTCTCCCACTTATCTCCTAATTCCCCCTCCCCCTCACCCCTGCTTCTCTCTAGGAGCAGCGTTAACCTGCAGGACCCCTTCTCTGACGGAAGTGACCCTGCTTTCCCTCGGAAGAACATGACGCCCAACTCCGCCTATCAGCCAGGCATGAACACGCCAGACATACAGGGGCGCATGGGCACCTACGAACCCAACAAGGACCCCTTTGGTAACATGCGGAAAGGTGGGCACACTGAATGAATTATGTTATCCTAGAAACTAAAGTACTTCCTTAATTACCCGTTCAGTTAGTCAGCTCCTAATGGACTTTAATTCTGAATGCATTTCCAGTCGGGGAGCACTTTCTACCTGCTAACCCGGGCCTTACCAGCGGGGTAGGCGACCAACAGCAGCAGCAACCGCCACAACAACAGCAGCAGCAGCAGCAGCAGCAGCCGCCACAGCAGCAGCCTCCATTCAACAGAGGACTGCCTGGGGCCATGGGCACGATGCCAATGGGGCCCAGACAGCAGTTTCCCTATGGACCAGGCTACGACAGGAGGTAAGAATCGTTGAATAGGAGACGGCATCTTCAAAGTCATTGAACACTGTTTATTGTATCCGGCAGCTATTCTTATGATCAGTCACACCTCAAAGTGCAGGTCAAGAAAAGGATCTCTAAAGCTGAATTTCTTAATATTATTTGATTGAAATTGAAATGCATGGGAATTGGTAATTGAGTCGACGATGTACTGCCAGGGATCGACAGTAATGTTACCAAATGGACACCAAAACCAAATACAATCTTCAAATTCAGTCAAACATGTCTGAAAACGTTTTAAAAGATACGTTTAGACTGCGGTGCAACCATGTATCCTATTTGCTGTTTCATTTTGTGACAGAAGAAGGGTTGTGCACTGGATTTGTGCTGCTCTGACAAATCCTAACGGAAATAAAAAGTTGTAAACTGACCGATTGCCTGCTTACATGACTGGTAGTAGTCGCAGGCTTATGAGCCAGATAAAAAAATGTATCAATTATATTTTGACGAGTAGCTGATATTTAATTGCAACCAACGTATTCATGTTCATGGTCGTAACCTTGGTTTATTCTCTTGTTGTTTTTTATGAGCTCTAGCATAATTTGTATGTCTGTTCGCTACAAAATGTGGAAAAAAAGCTTACCGGGTGTGTTGTTGTAGTTTAATCAGATCGGAGCAAGGAATGGGACCAGAGGGCAACATGGGAACCGGTGCTCCTCAGCCAAACCCGATGATACCTGCCAACGCCGACGCTGGGATGTATTCGCCAAATCGCTTCCCACCACAGCAGCCACGGTCAGTTCACGTTGCACTTATCGCTAAGCTTGAAGCTGCTGTCAAAGGGAAACTGTTCATTCTTCATATAAAACATCTAACCGTCAGTTCTGTTCTCTTACTGTACAATGTAGTTAAACACAATGCAATTTTTATGTTATTTCAATATTTATTATTTGTGACAAAATAACAGTAATAAACATTACAATTTTGTTGCTGTCCTTCACGGGTGAAATATTCACTCCATATCTCTGTCTTCACAGTTCTTTGGTTTGGGCTTATTGTATGTGGGTGTGGTGATGTAAGCACGGTTGAAATGTACTCTCAATTTGAAATTTAGTGAGTTAATTTAATATGATGTAATTAAGTGTTTTGAGTGTGAAGCTGTAAACAAAAAGAAGCCCTGGATGTTTTCCGGTCACAAATTCATCACTATAATGAGCATTGATGTTGACTGTGTGTATGACCATGACTCAATCCAGTGAGTTAGAGATGCATAATGTTTTAATGTTCAAACTGACGAGGCTTAATGTGTGCAGGCATGATTCCTATGGTAATCAGTATGCTGGACAGGGAACGCCCCCTACAGGCTCCTATCCAAATCAGCAGCCTGGAATGTACCCACAACAACAACAACAGGTCAGGGATCCTTCACCACACTAACTCTCACTGTATTCGCTTTGTTTATCTTCTCTTCTTTGACTGTTGACACTGTTATGAACATTATGTATTCATTCTTACATTTGTACTAAAAATGGTGTTAAATACTAGTCTCTCCCTCTTCCTTTTTGACGTGTAGAGTTACAAGCGTTCTGTGGAAGGGGGTTATCCTCCAGCAAAACGTCATGAGACGGAGTACACTGGGCCCTTCCATGGTGGACAACAACCACCGCAGCCGCAACAGCAAGGAGGGGCCCCTGCACCCTCTTCAGGACAGCAGGAGCCGTACAATCAGTACAGCGGCACTGGGCCCTTCCCCGGCGCTGATCACCGTCCACCTGGCCCCGGCAATCAGTTTCCCTTCCCCTTCGGCCGTGAACGTATGCAGGCAACGCCGGGGCCCAACGCTCAGCCCAACATGCCCCCTCAGATGATGCAGCCAGGCCCCGAGGGACCTCAGGCAGGTATGTGGCAGGGGCCGCGAGACATGAACTATCAGAACTACCCCAGCCGGCCGGGTGGCCCTGGGGGCCCACCCCAAGGACCCGGTTACCCTGGCATGAACCGCCCAGAGGAGATGATGTCATCAGAACAGCGTATGAATCACGATGGCCAGTGGGGGGGTCAGATGGGCCCGCGGCAGCCTCCTTATGGTCCAGCTGGGCCCGGGCAACCTATGCCTCGTTCAGTACAGTCCACCTACCAGCCCCTTCAGGGAGTGCAGAACCACATTCCACAGGTGTCCAGCCCGGCCTCCATGCCCCGCCCCATGGACAGCAGGACATCGCCTAATAAATCTCCCTATATGCAGGGAGTAATGAAGATGCAGAAGGCCGGCCCCCCAGTGCCTGCATCTCACATAGTACCCGCTCCGGTGCAGTCGCCTCTCATAAGGCGAGACATGCCTTTTCCCCCAGGCTCTATAGAAGCGTCCCACCCTGTCCTGAAACCACGTCGGAGACTCACCGTGAAAGAAATCGGTACGACTATAGGTTATAGATGTTTAACTTATTTGCCGCCTAATGCTGCTTCGTCCAGCTATATTGTTTTAAGTTGTTGCTAAGAGGGTATCATTTGTGTTTGTCTTAGGAACCCCGGAGGCCTGGAGAGTCATGATGTCATTAAAGTCTGGTATGTTGGCTGAGAGTACGTGGGCCTTAGATACCATCAACATTCTCCTGTATGACGACAACAGTATTTCCACCTTTGAGCTCAACACGGTGAGACTTAACATTGAGCCCTTAATGACTGTTTATAACGATACACTATGCGTAGTGATGATGTCTAATATTTTTTTTAATATCTGTGTTCTTTCTTCAGTTGCCTGGCCTACTAGAGTTGGTGGTTGAGTATTTCAGACGCTGCCTCATTGAAATCTTTGGCATCCTGCGGGAGTATGAGGTGGGAGACCCTGGCCAGAGGACACTACTCGATCCCGATGCCTTGAAACGAGACTGGGACAGCACGGAGGAAGAGGATCTGGGGGCTGAAGACGTGGAACAAGAGGAAGGGGATGACGAAGAAGAGGAGGAACAAGAAACGGAGGGGCCAGCTCGTGTAAAAGAGGAGGAAGAGCAACAGCAGTGCTCCGAATCTCGGGGTCAAGATGAGAAGATGGAGGATGAGGAGAGGAAGAGCAAGGGTTCTTCCTCTGACCAGACCGGCTCATTGCAATCCCTAGCTGCCCATGAGAGACCCAAACAGGCCAGCAAGTTTGACAAGTATCCCCTCAAAGTGGTACGAAAGAAAGACCCATTTACGACCAGCCAGTCCAATAATCACGGCAAACTGCAAGAGTTTGACAGCGGGTTACTTCATTGGAGCGCTGGAGGGGGAGACTCAACAGACCACATCCAGACTCACTTTGAACCACGCAAAGATTTCTTGGAACCACGAGCGCGGATATCTGTGCCCTCAAGTCTGCTGAAGAGACGAGTCCCAGAAGAAGTGTGTCTGGAAAACTGTTTGCCAACCGAGGGAGAGAAAAAGAAGAATCAAGAGGAAGAAGAGACCTCTTCCTCAGAGAAGGCCAGCCCCTCCCTCAGCAGTGAGGAGGAGAGGAAAACGGATTCTGAGACAAAGACGGTTGATAAAGTCGATGAAAGTCACCAGGAGAGTAACGGACCCATTCCTTCCCTCGACAGTGTTTTAACCCCGCGGGCGCAGCAGACCGGCGTCATCCTGGAGGACGAGCCTCACAGCAAAGATGAAGGGCCGCTCATTGCACTGGCTAACTGGCAGGATTCTTTAGCCCGCCGCTGCGTTTGTGTCTCCAACATTGTCCGCAGCCTCTCCTTTGTGCCGGGCAATGACCACGAGATGTCCAAACATCCAGGGCTGCTGCTGCTACTGGGACGCCTGATCCTGCTCCACCACAGGCACCCCGAGCGCAAACAAGCTCCCCTCACCTACGAGAAAGACGAGGATTCAGAAGAGGGAATGGGCCAAAGGGATGAGTGGTGGTGGGACTGCTTGGAGCTCCTGAGGGAGAACACGCTGGTCACTTTGGCGAACATCTCGGGCCAACTGGACCTCTCCATCTACCCCGAGAGCATCTGCTTGCCTCTGTTGGATGGTCTCCTCCACTGGGCCGTCTGCCCATCAGCGGAGGCCCAGGACCCCTTCCCCACCTTAGGCCCCCACAGTGCTTTGTCACCCCAGAGACTGGTCCTGGAGACGCTAAGCAAACTGAGCATCCAAGACAACAATGTGGACCTCATCTTGGCCACTCCGCCATTCAGTCGGTTGGAGAAGCTATACGGGAACCTGGTGCGGCTGATTGGGGACAGGAAGGTGGCGGTCTGCAGGGAGATGGCTGTTGTCCTGCTTGCCAACCTGGCCCAGGGTGATACCGTGGCGGCCCGAGCGATCGCCGTTCAGAAAGGAAGTGTGGGCAACCTGTTAGGCTTCTTGGAGGATAGCCTGGCTGCCACGCAGCTCCAGCAGAGCCAGAGCTCTCTACTACACCTACAGGGGATGCACTTCGAGCCCACAAGCCCGGACATGATGCGGCGAGCGGCCCGGGCTCTGCACGCCTTAGCCAAGGTGGAGGACAACCACTCAGAGTTCACACTACAAGAGTCCCGACTCCTTGACCTTTCAGTGTCTCCCCTAATGAACTCGCTGGTTTCTCATGTTATCTGTGATGTACTTTTTTTGGTTGGCCAGTCATGACAGCTGTAGGGAGCCGTGGCTCCACATTTTGGGGTTTTTAATCCCCCATTCCCCCTCTTCCCTGGAAACCCGGCTTGTGTGTAACAGGGCAAGGAAAGTTCAAGTGACTGTGTTTAATTTATGAAAATCCATCAGACTCCCATTCTCTGAGCCCTCCCCAGGCCGTCCCTGCTCGAGGAGGGTAATCGCAGAGCTGTGGTGGATTACAAACCAGAGAGACGCCCGCATAGTGACACTACTTGTAACATGAACGCCAACTGGACGACACAGAGTAGAGCGCCACGTTTGGGAGACTGTTCTGCACTTGGGGGGAAAAAGTACTTTTTAAATAAAGATAAATAAATGAATAAATAAATAAATAGCTGAAAAACAAAAACTGTAACCAAAGTTGCTGTCTCGTTTACAGTGAGTTTGGGAGACACAGTGTGCCCTAGCTCTCCCCTCGAGGGCACAATGAGTCTGTAACTGGTTGAAGTTCGGAGGTGAAGCAGACTGACAAGTGGCCTACTGGTTATAGTTGCTGTAGTTGGATTTTCACCAGTCAGCCCGACAGTAGACTAAGTGCTGTCAATAGACACCTTCACCGGGGAGGCCTGTGCAGTGTGCAGTAGATTGTAGGACATTTTCTGTACCGTACTGCTCTTGAGTGTAAGCATTCTGTAAACACACGTTTCACACAGAAGCAGAAGATGCAGCTCTTCTAGAGTTTTGAGGTCATTTTTAGTTTGGTGTTCAACAGAAAATGGCTTTCTTCCCCAAAGTATCAAGAACCTACAACACCCTTACCTCCTCTTATCCCTTGATTGTATGAATACCCTTATGAAAAGAAATCACCTCTTAGGACTGGTTTTCAACTTCAAATACAGCTTTGCTGTGGTGTATATATAATGTTGTACATTACACTTCCTTTCTCTGTGTCTGTCTCTGTCTGTGTCACTATTCTCACACTTGTTATTGGTGAGGGATTGAGGCTGATGCGAGTTTGGTCCCCACCGATTCGACCCACACCTCTGGTCTCTCCACAGATCCGTAGTACGACAGACACGGCTCAAACCTGTTATCTCCTGGTACAACAAGAATAAACTAGATGAAGTACACATTTGACAACTTTTCTTCAGTCATGGATTCTGCATATTTGTATTTCAGACTATGTAGCTAAGACAACATGTAAATTCCTCCCTTTCCGTTTTTTGGCTCAATGAATATCATTTATTCAGTATGAAATCTTTATACTATATGTTCCACGTGGTAAGAATAAATGTACATTAAATCTTCATAAGCTGTTTGATGGTTTTGTTCTTCTGAAATGCCGACCTCTTCTGGACGAACGAGTCAAACTATTGTGTTCATTCACACGCACACAATTGGGTTCAAACGAATGCTTCATTTCAGTGCTCAGGAAACATGGTCCTAGAAGGTGGACTACACATCAGCTGTTTGCATTAGCTTTATTGCCGTTTCTACGTTTCAGTAAGGTAACTGCATACATGTAAAATAATTACATAACATAAAAGCCTCAATGATGACTGCGTGGAGGCTTTCTCCCCGCATTAACTTCATATTATAACAGCATTATGCACCATGACAGCCTAACATTTCATTTTATACCGTCTTCGGGGTCCAAACGGACACAATGAGTTGGAAACCACCTCATGTCCATTTTAATTAACATCGGATCTCAAAGAAACGCATACAAAAAGTCACTATTGAATCCACATTTGGGAGGGTACTTAAAAAGGCACGTGCGAAATATTCACCTTAAATCCCATCAAATTTGAGAGATTAAAACGACAGGCAAATGCAACGTCCTCACATGTTTTGAATGAAGAATAAAATACCTGCACCACTTGAAAAACCAGTCCATGACACAGAGTGGTGTGGAGCTCCGCCTGCTGGGGAGAAAAATATAATCCACCCGTCACCTGACCAAGGGATCTGAGACACGACGTCAAATCAAAGCTGATGTACCTTTACAAAAGGCAAGTAAATACAATCTAAACTATGATCGATTATCTTTTGCCACACTCATGCTATTAGAGGGATCATTAATTGCGCGTGTAGCAGAAAACACGCAGGCGTTCTTCTCATCTGGGCTGATTCAACTTTTATTTTGAAATGACTTCGGTTACACCGGAAGTGAAAAGAGCCATTCGAAACGAATGCTGCTGCAGGATGAGGATGTGAGGACAAAGATTGCACCTGAGCGAAAACAAACACTGACTGACGAGTAGCTGTCCAACAAAATTACTTGTTTTTTTTCAACCCTCCACCTTAATATAGTCAAACCAATGAAAACGCGAAACTTCGGAATCTCCGTCGCCGCATATTGTTCTCCTGGCTCCCTATGTTTTATTGAAACTATGACGGATCCAGCAGTGACCGTCTCGTAGCAGCGACAATGCTCAGGCCCGTCACAACCGGCTACTTCAGTGTGTCTCCGTCACGGCAATGACTATGGATGTCAGAGCAGTTCTGGAGTTCGCCACCGTCACCAGGGGCCTGTCACTGTTTTTGCAGGTAAGTTTGAGCCAAGTTGGATGTTTCGGACAATACGCATAGTTTTTACAGCAATGTTTTGTTATTAACCTTCATTTCTGAGCGGTGGCTCGGGCAATACACACTGCATGTGTTAAGTAGGTCACAGACAAAGTGACTGTACACTTGTGTGCTTTTGTTTCTCTGCATAGCAAAACCGCATGATGGCAGGATTTATTTTTAATATTGCTGACTATTTCTCCTCAGGCCGTCTTCAATGCTGTCATCCCTGATCATGATGCTGAGGCGTTCAGGCCCCCAAGGACAGAGGAGCCTCTGTACCTGGACTCTGCAGTGGAGTGGTTGCTGGGCGGCCTCTCTCACTGGGATGCCGAGCACTTCCTCTTCATCGCTGAGAGGGGATACCTTTACGAGCACAACTTTGCTTTCTTCCCCCTCTTGCCCGTCATCCTGCGAGGCCTGGCGGAGACGCTGCTGTGGCCCCTGAGCAGCTGGCTGAGTGTGCGGGGGCGTCTGCTGGTGGCCGTGGCTGTGGGGAACAGTGCCCTCTTCCTGTTGAGTGTGGTCGCCCTGTATGCGCTGAGTAGGATAGTCCTTCAGGACAGGCGCCTCGCTCTGCTCTCCAGCCTGCTCTACTGCATCACACCAGCCAACGTCTTCATGACCGCCGGATACTCGGAGAGCCTGTTTGCCGCGCTGACATTCGGTGGTCTGTTCCTCCTGGAGAAAGGATTCACCTTCCGAGCTTGCCTGGCCCTCAGTATAGCCACTGCAGCACGATCCAATGGACTTGTCAACATTGGGTTCATCCTGTACCTTCCATCCCTGCACGCTATTTGTCAGATTCGTGTGTATCGAACAACGACAAAAGGCTGCAGTAAAGTCTTCCGCTACATTTGGGCCGTCGTCTGCGTCCTGCTCACCTCCCTCTTGGGAACTGCAATCATTGCCCTTCCCTTCTGTGCTTTCCAGTACTATGGGTACAGGACGTTTTGCACACCGTCCGTCTCCCTGGAGCGGATCCCCCCCGCTCTCCTGTCTCTGGCCGAACTGAAGGGCTATCGGGTTCCAGATGAAAACAGTCCGCCGCCCCTCTGGTGCATGAGACCTCTCCCCCTGCTTTATTCTCATATCCAGGATGTTTATTGGGATGTGGGCTTCCTCCGCTACTTTGAGCTGAAGCAGATGCCAAACTTCATCCTGGCTCTACCCATGGCCACTCTCGGCATAATGGCAGCTTATGCGTATTTTCAAGCCAATCCAGAAATGTGTCTGAGACTCGGACTCTGGGAGACGGGTGCAAGTAAAGGACTTGACAAACCCACACCGGGGTTGTTCAACTCCAGAGTGTTTGTTTATATTGTCCATTCAACAGTACTTCTGGTGTTTGGAACATTGTGCATGCATGTGCAGGTAAGTAAATTATACAACCACCTTCTTGTGGAACGTTTGTTCACACATCTGTGTGTGTGTGTGTGTGTGTGTGTGTGAGGAACAACTGTTAATTTCTACTCCTTCCCTTTTTGAATCTCCATTTCTAGGTTCTAACCAGATTCATGGCCTCCTCGTCTCCCGTGCCTTTCTGGATAAGCGCTCACCTGCTCCTCCTCAATGAGCCACTTCTCCATCGAAGGAAAACATCAAATCCCAATGTTCAGCTACAGGCACATTCCAGAAACGGATGCAAGCACAGACCTCAAAACCCCATTATTGCACTGCTGCCCCACTTTAAAACCTGTTCTCCCACCACACAGAGCATCCTGGGATACTTCCTGTCTTACTGGGTGCTGGGCCTGGCACTGCATTGTAACTTCCTGCCGTGGACATGATTTAGGAGATTACTCTGACCTTTTTAAATGCAATATGTCTATGTATGACTGGGCAATATACATATGTTAAATCACACACACAGGTGTTATTAAAGTACATCAACAGTCCATTTCTGTTATTCCGGTAATTGTTTATTGCAATAGCATTACAAAGAACATAACTGTATACAGGAATGCAGCATTTATTTAATTTAAAAAATATGAATTCACTAACCTCTGTTGAGGTAGTTTAATCCAAAGAAAAGAAAAATGACTTGTATTATAATTATCTCGCCCAGTCCTACATAGAACTCACTGACACAATTACATTACATTTATTTATGCTGATTTACTCATGCAATAGTTAACCAGTTTGATTTGAACATCTCAGTTAAATGTCTTTGAGAACAAATTAACAACATGTATTATAATATATTTCTGAAACTTAGTTGAACACTGTTTAGTTGTAAATATTGGGAAGACTATATGGTTGTACGTGGAAAAACAAATATTTCAATTTCTTGCTGAGGTCTTGCTGAAGCATAGCATTTGATTTATTCTATAGTTTAATATAGCACTGCATGTTTGGAAGAATTATTCCAAGTTATAGTTTAGGGATATTTGAATGTGAATGACAAAAATAAAGGTTTTGTTGCTGTAAAAGAATCTTCAATATAGTTTTATTTTCATGTAAAAGTAAAACCTTTTCTTAAGGCGTTAATGTAAAACATCTATATTGTGTTTTGTTGTAGAGAACCAAAGTTAGACCGGCAAGTTTACTCTTCAATTTAAGATGAAACTAATTGTGATAAATCCAAACAACATATGTGAATTTATGTTCATGGTTTATGTTACTGTACAGACATGTCAAGTCTCAAGTTACCCCTGATGCTTACAGATATCTCTTTAAGACCACTAGAGGCTGCTGCCAGTCCTAAAACTACTTAGTTCACTGACCACGTCCATCCGAAAAACACCAAATAATATATGGAGGGTGAAATAACTGGTGGCTCTGTGCACTTAACCGTACATCAAAAATGATGCTGATGCTCTCGGAAAACTGGATAAACAGGAAGCAATCCAGGCACTCTACAATCTTAGAACAAGTAACAACGAGGCAGGAATAAGCCTTTATTGCAGTGGATACATCCAAGCCTGTAGGTCTTCGTCAGGGCATTTAACAAACAGACAAAAAGTGTTGTGGCCTCACCAATGGGAGGCAATCGCATGACCCGGATAATAACATGTCAGGTGAAACCAGATGAACATTAAAACACGAAACAACATGAGATAAGAGCCACATTCCAAATCACATACTTTTTCTTTTCCCTTTACATTCTACAGCTGCTCTTACAAAGTATGTCCTGTTGCATGCAGTAGCCTTTGCATTCAATTGGGACATATTATTTAGTCATAATATTGCACATTAAACTTTTACCCTCTTGCAAAGGCTGAAGAATTAAAGGTGCAGTGTGTAGGATTTAGTGGCATCTAGTTTTTTAGGCTGCAGATTGCGTCCATCTTAACATCCCTCCGCTCACCCTTCTCTTTACAATCTTGTCGGAGAACTACATTGGCCTAAGGTAGCCTTAAGATTTCAGGTGATTATACACGAATGAAAACATAGTTATGAATATTATATTCCATTTCTGCCAATAAAGCCCCCTAAATCCTACACACTGTTGTTCCTGTAAGAGCCTGACTGGTGGCCATCATTTCACATCCCTTACGCAGAGTCTAATACATTATTGTGCTTAAACAAACTCAAATTCAACGCATGAACCCATCCACCCCTTTCCCACTCATGAGTTGCAAAAGTGGCACTAACTCAAGTCTTTCCAGCAGGACACGGTTGGAAACACACGGAATAATGTCACAGCTGACATGCACACAGAACACTGGCCTTGGAGTCAAACCCTTCAAAGAGTGAGACGATCACCTGTTTGTTCAGCATCACAGACCCAGAAAGCACTCACCATGGTAAGAAGGGCATTGTGGTTCACTCTCAAGCAGCTGATGGTTGGTAGAAAGCAAACGTTCAGACTGTAGATCTTTACAGAGTTATGAACCAACAATGACAAGAATATTAACAATGAAGTGATGATATACCAGTGGTATGGGTTTGCAGACGTCTTTGCCTATTTGCCAAATGCAATGTAGCAATTTGGGGTCCAGTGTCTTGTCTAAAGATACTCCGACGTGTGGCTTAGTGCAGCTGAGCTTCCTCTTTCTTAACCAACTCAAATGTCGTAATTTATTGGTAAATGTCATGTCAACTTCATCTCTTCCGAGACCTAAACAAAGACCGGAAACAGCAAAAAAATCAACAATAATCAATGATAACCAAGCAAATTATTTAAGAAATGCCAAGCTACATTCTAGATGACACTATACCGATGACAAAACCCACCTGTCTCAACAACAGTGTGTATCAGAGTGTATCAGTGTGTAGCACCCAGTATGTGTCAGATCTGCTCTGAACCGATGAGCATGATTTATGACTTAAACAATACTGTAAACAGCCTATAAAACACCCACAATGTAAACCCTCCCAGGTCTCTATATACAGAAGTCATTGTGAAGGACAGCCTACAGAATGGCCGCTATGGGCCTGAACAGGAGCACCAAGAGCATGCAATGAATAGTTATATTCTCGATCAGGGCTTGAACTAATCTATGCAGGTAAAACATAGCACCCGGAACCGCTTATGTCGATCCACACAGATAATTGCTTTGCCGGCGCTGGTGCTCGCCACTGATCTACAAACCATCCGCGTACATACGTGACGCGTTTGGCCGTTATAAACCAGCGTGGAGTCCCGCCGCGTGCGTACGTCAACATCCACCTCGTGACGTACATTGGCTGTCGGCAAAAACAAAAAAAAAAAAGGTAAGGTGAGCAACCGCAAGAAGCTTGAGTCGAAGCCCGTCTGTTGAATTCTATGGTAAAGGCGATTTTAATACAACCAAATAAGTACTAGTATGTATGAATGGCTTTAATTTAACTATCGAAAATGGTAGTTAAACTTGAGTCAACTTCGGAACTGAGTCAGCTCGTGGAACAAGAAGAAGACAGCCCTTATTGGTTCGCTAGCTAGCTAGCGTTAGCTTTCAGGATGGGCAAGTGAACGCACCACCGAGCAGACAACATACCAACGTACCATGACTGAATCCCGAGAGTACAGTCTCACGAGGAATGAGAGTGTCGTGAGTGACTTTTAGCTACCTCCGAAACCGCGTCGATACTTGTTTACGTTACGTGATGAAAAACTGCGAGTACCAGCAGATCGACCCGCGGGCGCTGTCGGTGTCGCCCTCGTCCGCACAACAGAACCACACCGAGAAGACAGTGCAGCGGTCGCGGAGGAAATGGGAAGTGTTCCCGGGGAAGAACAAGTTTTTCTGCGACGGACGGGTCATCCTGGCCAGACACAGCGGCGTCCTTCCCCTGACACTGGGCCTTATTGTTGTCACGTGTGGCCTTTTCTTCGCATTCGAGTGAGTAACTAGCAAATGCTCTTTTGTATGTTAATGTCCAGTGAGCCCTGAATGCACCATGAAATGTCTATTCTAATGTGTGTGCAATTGGAAATAAACAACAACATGCTGAGGGATTAACGTGGTTTTGACTGAAACGCACTTGTATATTCTTCTTTCTACAGTTGCCCTTTCCTAGTGGAGCATCTAACCGTCTTTATACCTGTGATCGGTGGGGTTCTTTTCTTGTTTGTGGTCATCTCCCTGCTGAGAACCAGCTTTACAGACCCGGGCATCTTACCCAGGGCCACCCCAGATGAAGCAGCGGACATAGAGAAGCAGATCGGTAAGGCCCAACCTTGAGTCACACACTCTCTGTAAAACAGATGGGGTAAAAGAGCTTTGCCATATGAGGGGGGGGGATCTCTGAGGGACACACTTGTTTTTGAACTGCCTACCAAAGACCTAATCAGCTTACACAAAAGCCAGACATAGCTTTTATTCGTATTTTTAATCATTCCTTTTATTATATCAATATAGTGCTTATTGGGTGAGCATCAACTGTGCAAGGTCTCAGCGAGTCTCTCCCCGTGTACCTCTCTATTTTAAGATACCTCAGGATCCTCTACGTATCGCCCCCCTCCGCGAACCAAGGAGATTCTCATCAACCAGCAGGTGGTGAAGCTCAAATACTGCTTCACTTGTAAAATGTTCCGCCCTCCTCGGACCTCCCACTGCAGCCTCTGTGACAACTGTGTGGGTAAGTATGTGGTGGGAAGTTACCACTTATGCCAACTGCACTAATTCATCTTGACAACTTAATATCTTTGTTAGAGGAACATACCAAACTGCTTGGCTGGTAGGTTTCCAGTTTTCTTCATGCAGTTTACCTTCCTTAATTAATGAATCCACTGATCTGTCTGGAGACAGCAACTATAAAACATAACTCTTACCTTTAGACTTCAAATTAGTTTACTGCCTGACAACATTTACCAAATATTAAATTAAGCTTAAAGTGTATGAATGCCAGTTTTTTTTAATTTTGAATTTTTTTAATTTTTTTTTATTAAGTGAGCAGTTCTGTATGTACATGCTCGAGGCAGTTAGTCATTTAGTGGGTGGCATTAGGTCACCATTTGGCAAAACACCGCCAACTGTTGATTACAGCAAGAACACACCGTCTCACTCGTCACACCTCACTGCTGTTTTACGACAGACTTGGAACTAGTGAACCTATCCTTTATCTGGCAAGTCATAATTTGACAAAAAGCTCATATTTATTCCAGGGCAAGAGTGATTGTGTTTTTATAACATTGAATATAAATACAATAGCATGTTGCATATTAAATCTTACTATTATTCTTTACAACGAATACAAACATGCCTCTAATCTCTGTGTTTTTCCCCCTCAGAACGATTTGATCACCACTGCCCGTGGGTGGGGAACTGTGTGGGCAAACGCAATTACCGCTTTTTCTACAGCTTCATCATCTCTCTGTCGTTTCTGACGTCGTTCATATTTGGCTGTGTCGTCACGCACATCACCCTGCGTGAGTATGCTCACGACGTATGAAGACATGGTAGTCGGTAGTTGTACGATGTCCCTGTCGTGTTATCACGAACCACTTTAACGTTCCTTCGATTCTGATTTGTCCTTTTTCTTTCCAGGTTCTCAAGAAGGTAAAAGCCTTATTCAAGCCGTTCAAGAGAGCCCTGCCAGATATCCTTTCTACATATCAAATGTTTACACAATCAACCTCTTTATGTGATCAATATTATTTAAACTTGCGACCCTTTAGTACCAAGAAATGACACAAGTCACTCTGTTGACGAGGCATTTCCTGCTGCTCCTCAGCCTAAGCCCACGCTTAATAGGATCAGAGCGGTAGCATCCAGCAGAGCGGTGCTGTTAGGCACACGGCTCTCCGGCAGAAGGTTTGCTGCCTCATGTTCTCGTGACACGATGTCAGTGGTTAGATAAATGTAGACGGCATGAGGGGTTTGATGTGTTATTCACAGACGGGGTGTGGGCTAGTTTCCTCATGGTCACATGATGTGCATGACATCATGTCATCTTTTTGGAGTCTGTGTGTTTTTCTGAATTCAGAAAGAATACACAGACTGTTATCTTTTAAGAGTTATCTCACAGAGCAGATCATCGAGTTAGATCGTTAACCTTTTGAGTCTTCTGTGAGCATTATGCCGTAATGGCATTTTTAGCCAATATACAAATCAAATATAATTTGCAACATGTCCATTGTGATGGATTACATATCGCAAAACAAATATAAAACCAGGAAGTTCAGAAAACGGATCCATTCTGTTGTGTAGCAACAGCATGCTGGTGAGGAGTCCCTATTGTGTTGATCTGTGTCACAAGATTGCGGAGGTGGTATGTGACGCACATTTACTTTAGTGTTGACCTCAGTACAGTTTACAAGAACTTCCATTTTTCTCTAATTTAACATTCTTATAATGGCAAAAGGTGTGATAGGAAGTGGTTGTGCGTTATTTGTAGTACCATAGCTTCAGAGTTCATAATAATATCACCCATGTGTTGTGTTTATTTTAGTAAGTCGTGACATTGAGACATAAGACGGCTGAAGTACCTCTTGTAGATGTTGTGCTTTGTGCAGAGAAAAAGCACAACAGGGGAAACGATACTTATTTACACACACATTCAGTGTTTCCATTGATTTTAATCATCATTTTTAATTTCCATGTGTCTCAAATACTCTTTGGTAATGGTGGTATTATCATGCCTTGACTCTTCTGTGCGCACTGTGGTGGAGTTGGTGATTTGTTTCTTCTCCATCTGGTCTGTTCTGGGCCTCTCAGGCTTCCATACGTACTTAGTAGCCTCCAACCTCACAACAAATGAAGATGTAAGTACTCATGGCCCCTACATGACACAGTTCCCTTCATGATTATTACAACACACTTCATCCACTGACTGACAGCGCTCTTTTATTTATCCACTGTGCAGATAAAGAGCTCTTGGTCAAGCAAAAGGTGTACAGAGGAGTCTGGGAACCCGTACAGTTACAACAATATCATCACCAACTGCTGTGTGACGTTATGTGGCCCAATGCCCCCGAGGTGAGTCAAGACGTCCTCATCTCATAAACTGAGATTTTGTCTTTTCTGTGATGATGGCATCATGTACAGTCCTGACGTAACCCTCTGGTGTGTGCTCTCTAGTCTGATTGACAGAAGAGGTTTCCTGTCTATTGTTGAGGCGACGCCTGCTGCTGCTTCGGCCTCGGAGATGGAGCTGCCTCCCTTCCCGGCCAAGAATGACGCGAACATGGTAGGATGAGCCAACTTGTGGTCCCTCCCCCTAATCCTGACTGTCCCATAGATCCTGTGACGTTGTTAGGCCTGTGTGTGTCCACTTCTTCATCCTCCCTCCAGTTGAGTGGCCGACATGCGGTACTCGACTGACAAAATACAGTAGAAACTATGATGTTAGCCAATTACTACTACGACTGAAGAGGTAATCTGCAGCATGCTGAAACAACACTGCCGTGTCACTCGTTTAAGCTTCAGAACAAAATGTCCCGGAAGCCAGCTGTAACTCTGTTTGGCCTCACTGGGCAGTTAAAAGTGGAGTTTTAGGAGTTTTCACAGGTAGAAATGTAACCACTTGTTGAGGGGGCTGTGGAGTTGCTGAGTCACCCTGCAGATTTATCATGGTCAGTCTGTGCTGTGGGGCGGTAAACAACTTCTGATGTTTGACTATTTATATTTAGCTTACCCTTTGAGTTCAACGTGTTGCTGTATCCACCTCCTTGTTGCTGTACTACTGGGTTTGCTTGTGTGTTGTGGTGAAGGCGTGTGCACACAAAACACTTCACTACTGCCTTTTTTAGTAGAGCATGCTAATGGTTTTAGATCTTATTTTGATTTATCAGCACTTTATCACAGATCATTTGTCACATGTCTTGAATACATTTGTCATTCAATATGGTCAGCATATCCTGTCTTATATATAGATATATATTAGCTTTATTTTCTTAAATCCACTTTTACTTTCATTGTTACGTACAGTTTTCATTTCCCTAAAAAGTGTTCTTTTATATGTTTAAATAAACAATATTTTTGAGATTTTGGTCTCTGTTTTGAATTTACTTTTCATTTTCTTTGCCTGACTACAGACTTGAAGAAGTTATATTTTTATTTCAGTAGGTATAAATAAGTGAACATGTGTATTTATTTATGAGGAGCACTTGTTTTGTACATGCCTGTAACTTGATTGCCAGATGAAAGATGTCCCACTCAAGTGTTGTGCTGTATCCATTCCGCCCTGTCAGGAGGAGAACTGTGAGGACTTTGCTTTGTCCTGCACAGCCTGAAGGGCACTGCTGCATGTAGACGGTCGATGGTAAGAGTAGGGCTCAAACGTTGAACCAATCACAACATCTCTTCACTTGCCATTCGCCGTGTCTTTTTACCAGTTATTTTCTTTTCTAAGATATTGTACTTTTGGCTTGAAGTTGGGGGCAGATCTTGTGATTGGCGTGGAATGGTTAACGTGCATGCTTCACTTCCATTCATTCTCGTCTCATTAACACCCGCTCGCTCACTCTGTGTGGAATGGAGCTCGTGTTTGAAGGCTGATGAACATCCCTGTAGTGAGATATGGTGTGTGTGTGTGTGTGTGGGGGGGGGGTGTTTGTCCCTGCATGGCGGTCTGCATAAACTGTATCTCCCTCTCTACTCTACTTTCATCAGAGCCAGAAGAAACGGGAATCGGCTTCTCCACATGTCAATCTTTACCCGTGTTGCATTGTCTGCATCTTAACTCACTTCTTCCATGCTTCTCCGTTTTGAGTCTGTTGACAATCATCACTGCTTTCACTGTGCTTGAGTTCTCAACGAATGATTGTTAATCACACACACTGTAGAATTTTCTGGACGGTGTCTGTGCTGTTTTTACATTGCGGCTCACTCTTTTTTTCATAACACAAACTTTATTTTCTCCACTCCACACAGTGCACTCAGAGCACCAAGGGTGTGCTGGAGAGGATGGTTCACTCATTTGACTCTCATGGCCTGTGCCCCCCTGGAGCTCCAAAGACCACCCCTCTGGGCGTAGAGGTGTCCAGCATGGCGACGCCCTCCGCTGGCTGCTCGCGCCAGCACGCCCGCCAGCCCAGGGTGGCTTCTTGCCCCCCGTTCAGCAGGAGCAGCAAGAGGAGAGACTCTCTTCACTCCAGCAACCCAGCCTTCCGCCTGGCCTCCCCCTCCCCTTCGCTGAGCCGCACTACATTGATTCTGGGCGATGCACATGACATTGGCTTCATCCCGCTACCCTGAGGACACCTGGCAGCCACAAGAGAGGAGTCAACGACGGCGCTCAATGTTGCATAGTGGTGGTTATGCTTGTGTGTTGCCGTTTGGTATCTCGAGATGTCATTCTGATGCGTTGATTAAGCATTACCTGGAGTTTTATCAACAATGTCCTACTATACTACATGTGTCCTTCAGGATGAAGGGAGATCTTAGTAATACCTGGAAGCACAATAGAGAGATATTTTTTTTTAACACCTTTTTATGAAGACACCCGGAACATGCCTCCACACCTTCCACTGAACCTCAAGCCATACGTCACAGCCACAGTGTTTAAGTTCCTGCTAATGTATTATGCAAACGGGTCTTTATATCCTGGAACACTTACAGTATACGCGTGGATGCTAGACGTACAAGACAAAAAGTTTAGATTTACTGAACTGGCATGCACTGAATAGTGAGCCATTTCAGGATTATCAGCTCCAGAGTTGGCCTTATGTCATGTCCCATCAGTTCTTGTCGTGTTGACCTCCATCGTCCCCACTGTCTCCTGGTGGAACCGGCTGCACGGTGTTCAGATTAATGAGCAGTCAGAGTTTGAAGAGGGAGCGCAAGGTGCAGGTTTTATTTCATTGGTAATGTTTGCATTTCAAGGTCTTGCTGTGTTTTGTAGTCCGTTGTGTGTATCAGATGCTCTTCTTCTAGTGAATCACTTTAGAAGACAATCATTGAATGACGATACTTAAAAACAAATAGGTAAGTGAGTGAATTTCTCTAGGTATTTTTCATGTGTGACTGGGTACTTGTGATGACATATTTTATAATTTTCATATTTTGTAATTTCCATATTTTTCTTGCTTTATCTAACTTGTTGGATGTCAAGTCTTAAGTATTTAGATCAAAATCTAATTTGCTGCTGCCCACCAGGACTTGCATTGCAGTATTTATCTCTGACGCACTGTTTCCTGTTAATGTGTGTTGGTGGTTACAGCACAGATGTAATGTTCTAGGAATGTTCATGAGGTCTCTTTACGTGCTCATTTTCACAGCGGTGACCTTTTCGTCGTCTTACTCTATGAAACGTAACCCTCTTCTCTGTGTTAGTGGAGTACAATAATAGCAAATGGCAGCAGTTACTTTGTGCCACTAGGGGGCAGCGTGTGGATACAGATTGCAGCTCAGTCAGAGGACAGTTTAGGAACATGACAACCATTAGACGAAAGGCCTTTTGATGTATTTATTTTTTGTAACTGAGCGTTGAAGCTGTACTTGGGTTGTGAGTTTGTGAAGAACCACGTTGCCGTAGTCGGTGGGTCGTTCAGCCATCAGTCTGCATCGAGACCCATAGGCTGTGTAGACAGTTACGAGCAGTGCTTGTATGAACACACTTGTTTGTATTTTGTAGGATGTAACAGTGGAACTGTAACACATGGTCAATAAAAATGATCACTTTTTGTTGATTTTGGAGTTTTATTCAGATTCTTTAAAAAATACACAGATAGCATGCAGCGTCTTATAGAAAACCCTGTGTTCACTTTATTCAAACTACAGTGACTTTAAACAGACCAATGTTGAACTATAACGTAGTACAATCAGTGATTTTAGGCTTCATCCATTGTGACAGCTCCTTCATGGAAACAATGAAGAGATGCATGTTGACCTCATGTGTTCAGAATGAGAAAGGCCTGCAGTGTGGACAGACGGACATGGAGGAGTGGTTAGGAACATGTGCCTGTATTTGTACATGATAGTCACAATTAGGTGATGGGGAGGACAAAACTCGGTCAGTTCAATGTATACAGGTCATGATAGTATTCAACAAAAGGCAAAAACACATCTGCCCAGAGATGCTCTCCCACCTAATAAGATTAAGTCTTTTGGACTGTGGCTTGGAGAGTTTTTTCCCCTCTTAAGTTGCCATGCAAAGTAAAATGTCATCACAGTGTAGTGAATTGTTTCCTTTACACTGCTGGCGACCTGATGTTTATTCTGTGCCCAGGGTTATACTTTCTTAAGAAGGCGGTTTGCCTGTAATTATTGAAATTAAAAACCGGAGAAAAAGAGCCTGAAGGCCAGTGATCACAACGGATGCACCGTGCAGCTGAGGCTGGAGTCTGACTGCTCTCAATCTGTCACTTCTGGGCGAGTAAGAATGTAAGTACAAATGTTGCTTTAAGGTCCTCCAGAATCACTTTTCTTTTTTTTTTGGAAGTGGTGTCTGCATGTGGCAGCTGGTGTCTCCTGTATGCTGATTCAAGTCACCATTCAAAGAGGACGCTTTAAATGCACAATTGTGTGTTATCTTCTAAATAGTACAAATAGTTGTATTTAGTTGGAGGTACTTTTTAATGTTTTTATTACAAATCTCACTAAAATGTGCACTGTTTTTAGAAGGGGTTAACAGGGGAGAAAAATAAGAAATACAGGAAGAAAAAGATGTGTGAAGACTAATGCTAAGGATCTGGATTCAGACAAAGAATGTCATGTTTGCAAAACAGAACACCACAGTTGTCATGAAGTATGATACCCTTAATGTATTTCCTAACCTTTTTAGGTATCTATTTCATCCTTTCACTTCATAAGACTCCTTGCTGAGGCAAGTCACCGTACCTGTATATCTTAAGCTAACATGAAACAGATGGTCAGACTTTTGGCTCAGTGTCTCGCAGGAGGCGAAAGCCAAAAAAGCATCACCGCCTCAGCAGCTGTGTTGCATTTCGACCACAGCCTTCCATCGCCTAGAAGGCTAAAACATTGTTTGCACATGAGCAATGTGAAGATGACTTTAAGTTAACAACACCAGCAAATGTAGGTCTTTAGTGGGAATTAGGTGTATTTGTCAGCATTGTTGACGTGGCTGCAGGTGATTATTCGCTCACTGGAGTGTTTCATGCTCTTTCACCCCAACTGGTGTGGCACAGACACAGAGATGACCACCCAGTCAGAGAGGATGAGAGGCCTGCTTTACTGCTAGATTTTACAATAAGAGGATGTGTTTTTTATCAAAAAGGTGAATTTATGTTACTTAATAAAAGGGGTTAGATCAGACTCACTCTTTAACATAAGTGGATCACATGAGGCCTAAGCTTCTACTCTTTTCATGAGATAAGTGGTCATTATATAGACTCAGCCCAGACTTCACTGTCTAGTGTGACACTTTTACTTGGCTGGTTCCTTCTCTTTTTTTCGAAACACATGAGCAACACACAGTTATCGAACTGCCGGGAAAAGCCACGCCTTTCACTTAAAACTAATAAATTCCAGCTCTTCCAAGAAATAATCCACATGGCCAATTTAATCCCCGGCTGTCATCTGCTCTGTGATTCATCGTGCTCGTTCCTCTTCAGGGAGCCACGTTTGGCCCCCGCTGTCATGCTCAGCCGTGTGTCACACTCTCACAAGTCTTTTCCTCATCGTTCGCTGGTGTGACCAGAGCAGAAGAAGCGAAGCTCCTCCATGAACAAAACGGGTGACTCACAGTCAGGGTCTGCTGCAATCACTTGCTGCAGGGATTTGGGGAGCAGAAAGTGCGTATCCGTGCTGGGCAGTGAAGCTTGAGATAATCAACCTCTGCACAGAGCGGAACCAACCAGCTGCCAGGAGGCTGCAGCTGCCGGCAGGCACAGTTTGTTGCCCCAGTGAAACATGAAACAAGTCAATCCTGTAGGCAACTTGCACGTGGTGGTTAAAATTGAAAGTGTAACACATTTAAATAGCCTGCCTTCTTGAATACTCGTGCTTTGCAACACAACTATGTGTTTGACCTCAAGGGTCAGAGCAGATCCACAGTTTGCAACTCATGCATGCTAGCTGACACTACATACAATAAAGGTGTATTCATAGAATATTTATGGCGACATCAGCGCGCCTGTGTGTGGAGTTTGTTCAGTACATAACCATGTTTGTTAATACTTTTCCAGGGATGTCTCTGAATGTAACAAGGGTGGTTTGTGTGTGAATACCTATCAAGCCCCGAAAGCCTTTTAGCACTTAAAGATCATGATCCAGCAGTTCAGTGTTATTCATTGGTGGGTTTGAGTACTGAAACAGTTTCTTTAAAGATTATAGGAGAGTCCGTGTAGGGTTACAGATCTGTCTGTAGAGCTCACTGTGCACAGGTCATCTTAGGTTCTGACGGCCAGTGAGGTAATTTCGTGCAACTATTACTGCTGTTATACATTAAAGTCATTAAAGATTATGACCGCATATCTCCCAAATTATCATAGAAACTATTTCCACTATTCCAAGATACCATATCTGCAACATTTTGTATTTGATTTATTTGTATTTTTTTAACGTCCAGATTAGATAAGTGAATAAGTAAGAAGATGTGAGATATCCCCGGGTCATGCAGTGGAAAAACATCGGCTGTGCGTGGTGGAGTGGAAAGAGCTCCCCATGGAAACCTGAATATGTGCCATGGAGCTGAATTAGTGTACCAGGGTACCACAGGGTCAGACCTTATCACAGCAGCCATTATCATGCAGACTGTTTGATAAGGCGTCAATCAATCTGCTTTGCAGCACATGAAAGAAAAATGTGTTGACTTCTGCAACAGACCGAAATGCATCAATATGCATGCACATTTCTCTGTAACATGAACCGCGTCAACATTAACTAGTGAGCGTCCAGCTCTCACTCACCTCCTGGCAGTTTCTGATAGTTTAGGAATCATAGTAAGCAACAAGTCTACCATTTTAATAATGTAAATGTGTGCTCTATAGGAGAATTGTAGGGGGAAAGAACAATTAATACAGGAGTCATTGAGAAGGGAGAATAAATACCGCTTTGAATACCTTTTTTATCAAAATAGAGCAATTCATTGTGGTTTATAGGCTATGAGTTAATTTGCAGAAGGTGATTTAAAAAACTATGTGTTGTTATATGGGAAATTAAACCACCTAAAAGTATGTGCATTTTTAAAATGAGCTGCAGCTAGTACAGCTACATTTTGTACATTATGTACTTTTGCTGACGTTCATTTTTTGATGTACGATTTTTAGTTCTAATTGATTATTTTTTCAGTGTGGTATGGCTACTCTTAAAGGAATACTTCACTCTTAAAATGACCATTTGTATTTTAATTACTAACCACATGCTATTACCTTGACTTCTTGAATATATACTGTACAAAGAGGTATTTTATTGGTTAAATATTTCTGTAAGTAAAATATTAGAATACCTCTTCCACCAATGACTTTAATATCATTACTGTGTGGATCTTTAGGCAGCCATAATGTATACAAACATTGTAGGAGTGTGGCTATGTACAGATGGTGGTTATGCAACAACCTGCGGTATGAAGGCCACTGAACTTCATATTGGACTTTGTCACGGTAGCAGCAATAATGCAGCAGCAGCAATAATGTGAGATGGTAAAAGACGTGGTGCAAAGTGACGGACAGATAGATCATGGTGCTGAGTCACTGAAGGCCCTTCAGTGAAGGGACATGACCAAACATATTCCCAGCATGTTTGATCTATAGCAAAGGCCACAGTGCAGTTTGACGAGGAAAGAACAGGCTAAATGCTCCATACTGCTTTTGTTACTTAAAAAGCAGTTAGGTAAACCGGAGAAAGGTAGCAAATACACACAGAGAGATGTGTTTTACAGTAAAACACAAGGTTTTTAAATGTACGGTAAAATGTTTGAGACTGTGGGCTGGGTGTCGAGTGGCCCCTGTTGCTGCCAATAGCTCTACAGTATTCAACTCAGAGCAGCTTTTGACCATGTGTGCAGCATGCCTGCCTCGTGCCTGTTCTCAGTTACAGTACTGCATAAATATCAACCCTTCACCTGAAAACCTTGTGTAAATCTGTCAAAACTATGGAAAACAAGCCACGTTTGTTTTTATTCAACAGCTTTTTTTTTTTTTTAAATCAACATCCACAAACACCTGTCATGGATTTGGATCATACATATATTAATCTAATTAGTGTGGCTTCTTGATATCATAAAGTGTTTTTGTTTTGCTCTTGGAACATCCAGCTGGCTCTGTCTGGCCCATTGCATGATGGGATACACTTTTGACCGATCCTGTAATGCTTCCAGGAGGAGGATTAAAGAAACCTGGATGATGATCAGAGAAATGTGCTGCTAACACATTTGTATTACTGACTCTGCTGTTTGCAGAGCAGTATCAGTTACAGCAGTCATGCTGCGCTGGTATGATCATGGCCTTAACAGCCATCGTCTTGGAGGGAACTGCTTCACTTTGCGGCTGTGCTTGACCCCAAAGGTGTCCAGTGAATCAACACAATTGCTCCCCAACGTGTTACACTCTTTATCGCCCCTCAAGCTGAGTTATTCTCTCAGCTACTGGATGGGGGGGGGGCGAGCAGGATTTCTGGGAATGAAATTAGAGCTTGCTGCTAAATAGGGGTTCCCTCTCACTTCTGGTAAATGCTCCAGAGAGAGCAAAGAGCCAGTTCTCTTCTCTGGTTTCTTTTAATATGAAACGTCCACCCCAGGCACATGTGTTTCGAAAATTACAGAACATATTTATTTTATAAGCTTTTATAGTCACATTTTGTGCATCCGCATGTTGTATGCAGCTGTCGACTTCTTCCTATACATCCCTGTAGTGTAGTTGGTAGTATTTGAGCAGGGGGGGAATCATACCAGATTCATTTGACATTATAGTATGCAACAGGGACCCCAAATGTGGTGCAGTTGCACAACACGATTTAGGCTCCAGTTAAGGAAGGATCTTCCAGTCCAAGTTAGGATGTCCCAGACATACAGAATGAGGTGAGGGTGTTTTATTACCAGGGCCATAGCTTCCTTCTGCACATTCTCGTCTATAAGCAGGAATAAGTCACATGTGCCATATTCATGTGCTTAGCTGAGAGTTTGAGGAAAAGAGAGAAACATATAATCAGCATCGATGCAGAAGGAAATGTATGCATGACTCCACCAGTTGTAAGTTATCACATAGATTGAGAATTTATTGGGGAAATATCACCCAAAGGAATTTCATATCTTTCGTGTACCTTTGTATAGATCTATGTTTCTAAACAACAGCTGCTATTTGACTTACATTCTTTCTCTTTCAATAATGTATTTCACATAACACATAACTTCCCCCCCCCCCCCCCCCCCCCCTCCCCCTTTCCAACCTTAAAGAGAGTAAAGTGAGCTGAGCCTTTCGTAATACGTAGCCTAACACTACAGTTGACCGTTGAGCTTTAGAGTGCTTCGACTGCAATAACCTCTCTTTTCTGAAGAAACGGTCACAGCTATGGCATTACTATGGATCTGCAACAGGAAATGGTAGAAAGCATTCCCACCGCTCTCCTATAAAATGAAACCATACTCATTGGATCCAGTTTAGTACCTGTCTAAACCAGTCTTAACACAACCATAATCTTTTTGGAAATAGTATAAGGTTTGGGTAACAACAATGCAACACTGGTAATGGTTTGATTTTAGGCCAACATTAGTAGCAAAACAATAGATCAACATCAAGTTGTGATTGCTTTTCCTCAACTGAGTATTTTTCCATTTCAGTGTGTGCGGCTGGTGTGGACAGACCTGGGAGCTGATGTATACTTGAATCTTAAGTGTATTTTGGTGTGTTTGTTTTTCTTTTCCAGCAGCACACACCGGTCTGCTCTGCCAAGCACTACTGTAATCAATCAGGTAGGCAGCAGAGAGAGTCTGACGTCAGAAGCGTGGCTGCTTGCGTAACCTCGCTCCACTGTCCCATAGATTTGTCATCCGGAGCAATCTAGAGAAGCAAACTCAACCTCTCTTATCACACACTCTGTCTACCGCGTGTTTTGGCCCCCGGGGGTCCAGCCTGACTGGTCAACTCAACCTGGCTGAATATAGACGGCTTATCTGCAGCCATGGCAGACTGAGCCCGACAACACACAACTTTTTATTAATTCACAAAGCCAAAGTAGATTTTCAAAATGAAACATGCAGCGTTAATGTCACCCTTGCTCTGTATTAGCAGCAGCCGCATCACTATTTTAGCTATGGCAATACTGTCCACAATCACCCATGATGCACACTCTAATAATAGCAAAGTATCTTCTAGTACAACATGTCCTCAGTGACAGATGAGGGAAGTCTTCTTGGGCAAATAATTCACTTAGATTGTCGTGGGCTCTGACAGACTAGTGAGAAAAGAGCTTCACAACTCATCCTGTGCGACAGACGGGAGTGTTATCTGTCTTCGCACGATTGGTCATTGTGACACTTGGCTGCTTGTTGTTTGGCTTCATCGATTTTCAGCCAGGCTTTTACAACACGCTGTGACGTCCAAGCATGTCCTCAACTCTTGAGAGAAAAGCCTGTTTCCTCTGCGTTGTTCCTCGTCCTGTCGCTGCCTGTGAGGCAAAGACAAAGAGAAAGATATTTGACAGCAAAACAAACTACTGTCTGATTTATTTTATCCGCCTTTGAGCACAAACGCAGAGAAAGAAAGACTTCAAAGGACTTCCATTGATGGCCGTCAATATAATTACCTCAAGATTGTTTCAGAATGTTTACATGGTTTAGACCAGAACATACGCCTGTCTAATGCACCATTTGTTAAAGGTGTGTTTAAATACGGGCTATCTTACCGCACCTACTAGACTCACAGTCTCAGTTCTCATGGCTCCAGCAGGATGTCAACTCAGGGATGAACAGAGGATCCAGTGGCAGTTACATGAAATCACAAAAGGGGAATTAAACACAAAGCAGTGAACCCATTTGAGGAGTTTTTTGTTGTTGTTGTCTCATTTGTGTTAATTGCTTTTGTTCCACTACACGAATGAATTGACTTCACATCCGTCTGGCCTCCCTCTGACGCGAGGCTGTGAGGGAACCTGAGAATGTCAGGCGGCCTGACATTTACCTCCCGTCGCTTTTCTCTCGTTCCCAAGTGTTTCGCATTCAGGTAAATGCTGGTTCTGCTCCCAGGATGCACAGCTGCTACATGGAGGGTTATTTATAGTCGGATGACGCAGATGTCTGACATCGGCACCTGGCAGGCCCCTCAGCTGGAGACGCCTCTGCCCAGCTGCCCGACAACCGAAGCGGATGCTGTTGCCGTGGAAACAGGATTATGTTGACATCACTGGATTCGAAGTGGTCTTCTGCGGAGACCGAATCCATACTTACGCCCACCACCCCGATCTCTCGGAGGCTTGTAAGACACCGTCAACGTCCTGCTGTGTGTTGTGGACAACGGTGTGAACTAAATACACACGCACATGTTCAGGGAAGACAATGTGCGTAAGAGTGCATGTCTGCCTCTCCGTGTTTTATTGCTACATCACTAAAACCCCACACAGATCAATCACGACATGAACTTTACTCTGTTGTTAACATTTTACAGGTGCACTAACATGCTGTGTGCACATGTATGATTTGTTAGGGATTGTATATAAATGATGACATATTTGGGTCATTTTAAAAGAGGAAATTACTGAAGTTTTCACCTGTATTGTTCACTGGCACATCACATACTGGCAACAAATCTTCTCACCACTCAAAGAGTCATGTCTGCTATTGTGTCAGGTCCTTCATTAGAGGATATTCAGTGAATTTAAACATATACTAGACTGCATGCAGGACAGGATAAGATATGAAGACTCCACTCCTGTAAGAACAGATGCAGAGAAGACTCAAAAGGGTTAAATAAACTGGAGGACACTGAATGCACCTGACAGCAGCTAAACAAATCAATCTAATATGTGTGCATTATTTTACTCAAGTCTCACTGTAATTCATTTTATTGCCTCAGATGGACCATTACCTACAGTTTTAGGCATTAAAAGCTGACATTATGTTCTGTTCAGACCAGAGGAATGTCTCTGTATCTGCAGCAAAAACAAATAAAAAAGCACTCTGCACCAGAGATAAGGAGGCACAGTGGAAAGAGGGGGCGGTGAGGTAAATGAAAACTCAAATGGAAAGCTTAAAGGGCATCACGGGTTATCGGAGCCTTTTCATAAACCCCTGCACAATCATGAGCTAATTGAATAAATGATTGTCCGTGGGGGTTGCAGCCTTTCATTTTCCATTGGCTGTATGAACACAACTCAAAGGTAAGGTTACTTTAAACAAGACCATTTACCAAAAAAGATAAGGAGCTATAAAAATGTGTGATCAGCAAGCAACATTTTAGAGGTTTGATAGCCTGCTATCATAGTTTAAATACTCTGCGGTTGACAAACGGCTCCTGGATTTCAGTGAAATAGATGATGGTGTTCTTGAAGTTTTCTATGGAGTCTGTTTTATGTATCAGATACTGTTAGAGGCTGAGTCTTTTTATTATGAACATAACAGTAAATTTAGAAAAACACATGCATTTGTATTGTGTATATTTTACACTATTTATATTGGGGATAATGGGCCTACAGGGGTTTTTCAAACCCTGTGATGTTGGTGTGGATGGAGATTATACTGCTCTACAACGCCAAATGGTGGAAGCCATGGAAGTACAATTTTTTGGTGAATCGTTAATATATTTGAATTTCAGTCTTGAGTTTCTATAAGTCTGAGGAAAATGTTGATATTCCCAAAGGCCTCATCTTGTTCCTCTTTTATTCCTTTGCATTTCCCGAATAACATAACCCACTGCTAAATTATTAGCCTCAGCCTGTAGCGTCACGTTGCCTTTGCCATGCAGCGGCGCTCTCACGACTTGAACTCCGAGCATATCGTGAACACAACTTTCCAATTCTGCACTCTTAGAATTTCCCAACATTTCCTCTTTCCTGTAACGATAATCGCAAAATAAATAGTGATGCTCCAAAATGTTAATAATGAAGTGTTTTTATACCACATGAAGAAGGCAGTATAGCTAAATATAATCATAATGGAGAAAGAAAGTAAGACCAGATAAGCTAGTCCTACTAGAAGCTAACTAGCCTAGCTTAGCAGGCTAAAACTAACTGCCGTCTCTGCAATCTGCAGTTACCTTTACATGACATATTTGAATTAATTTGAATTAAATGAAAGTATGTAATTAGTTAAAATGGACAAGAAAGCGGACACAGATGTTGTTTGAATATAGGCTGCTGTGTTTGTGCCGTTCACACTGTTCAGAGTCTAAATGTCTTTTATGTTAAGTCTGTGATAATGAATGATATTAATGTGGCTGAAAAGGTCGCAACTGGTTTTGTTTTCTGGATAATCCTGCTTCGTCAAAGTAACCTATGACGTCTGTTGAAGTGCCCTTCAGCAAGGCCTTTAACACCTGCAAACATTCCCTGAGCAAATATACATGTAGGTTGTGTTTGCACAGCTGTAATTTACATGATCGCTGTCATTTTTACTTATGACACGAATTACCAAATTGCAGATCACTAAACGCTCATTTATAATATTGCTGCGGCGGCATCAGACCAACAGACAATTTAATCATAATGATCGTTTGAGGGAAAACCCTGTCAGCATGCATGGTGCACGCGGAGCAGAGCAGAGGGGGGAGGAGGCTGTCAAATGCGTCACGCGAAGGGTGTTTCCTACAGACAGGGCGTCCATAATCAATTGTCAAACACAGTAGCCAATCACAGGGCTCATGCTAATCAGGATGCTTTAAACCCTCTGATGAATCGGTTCTCTGCGCACTGACCGGATTTTAGCTGCACACACCGATGGAAACGGCTGCTCCCACCTCCTGCACCTCTGACTGAAACTTTTCCCACTCCTTCACCTCACTAGTAGTAACAGGACCTCCTCAGGAATAGCTCACTTGCGTTGAAGACAGAAGAGCTCAGCTGAGAGGAAGCGCTCATTCACTGTTCTGCTCATTTCTTTCGTTGTTCTTCCCAAATTAAAATCGTCATGTCTTGCGGTGATACGTCGGATCAGAGTCGGCGGTTCTGCGTTTTGTCTTGGGATCAGGTGCACCGCTTGGACTCGATCCTGGGGGAGGCGGTCCCCATCCACGGCCGAGGAAACTTCCCCACTCTGTCCGTGCAGCCACGGGAGATTGTCCAGGTAACGGCACTAACCCACCACGAATATGAAATTGAATTGGATGCAGCTGACTGTCTTTCAGGCGGTTAGATGGTGAAACGTGGATCAAACAGTCACTTTTACATAGTCTCTCACTGTGATAACACAAGGGGAATTAAATAGTAACATGAAGTCTGGAACTCCCTTTGAAACCTCTCTAGCACCCCTGGTGGTCTCCAAACCCCACCGATAAAACTCAGGCTTTAACCTACAACCTATATAGGTTATTTGGATCCTTGCTGTAATCTACTTTCATGACACATTACATCCTTCTTTTTGTCTGTTTCTCTACAATGTATTCCTTCAGTGATTTATTCTTTCATAAATATTTGAAGGCAAACTATGACTCTTCTGTATATCTTGGTGACACTAAATTAAGGTGTTCTTCATTACAATTTGTCAAACAACAGACTGAGGAGTTGCAGCTCCCCTGGTTTGACTTAAAATGTTTGAAACGGAAACGTGCCAAGGTCCCTCCACATTTCCAGCCACATTTCTACATTGTGGCTGGATCACATTTCACTTCTCCTGGTGTCTCTTGATAGTTGGCTATGCGTTAATTGCAAAATAAATGGCATGATAGAATTTCATAATGAACATATAGCAGCTTCCTAAATGAAGTCGGGTAATGTTTTTGGAGGAGAATTTTTTTTTTTTTAATTTATTTTTTATTTTTTTCTCCTATTTGATTTACACATTGACAACCTCAACATGCATGCGAAGCCCAGTGCTACATGCTTGTGGTTGTGGAAAGATGAATGCTCCATTGAGCTTGCAAGAGATTTAAATGTGGGGACTCCGTTTCTCCTGGATCTATGGAAACCCCCATACCATATTATTCTGCTCAAATCTGCCATCTAGCCTAAATGTACATGGATTTTGATGATGTAGTTGTGCCTTTTCTGTTTTACATCACAAGAGGCATGACTGGGAGTGTGGACCTTTGTCCCACTGCAGGGTTGGAGGGATAAACGGGCCTCAAAAACATCCACTGCAGCATCATGAAGTTCTAGAGTCCAAGACGTTACAGGGCCGTAACTGTAGATCTAAGATAACAACTCTCTCTGTTCTCAACTGCTTCACAGCTTTTGAGTGAGAGAACACTCCATACCACTCAACTCCTTGCACTTTTTCCCCCTACTTACCTTTTTTTGAATTCATTTATTTTTTTCCCCTCAAGAAATGAGTGACACTTGGCAAGATTTGTAAAGCTAGCAGAGGCATTCCTGCTTCCACAGAAAAGTGTGTGCGACTACCTGTCGTCAGAGGCCGGAGGAAGGAAAGGTGTCAAGTGTAGGCCAAACCTTGAATTTGGCTCAGACTGCACCGACCGACCACAGAAGCACACAAACGGCACAATATTATTACTTCTGATTGGAGTTTGAACCTCATCTGCCCCACTTTATGGATGAATGATTACAATGCTATTACTGCCAAGTTATGCAATTATGATCTTATCTGTTCACACACTCTCCAGTGTGGAGGGTTGACTTGCCTTTTAAATGTTTGTTTGTCCGTAGCCTGACCCAGCATGTATAAATAGAGCCAGCTTGTTATCTGATCACCATGAGAGAGAGCGTTAACAGACACTAATCTGAGAGGCCAGTGGGGAGATTTAGGATTGGGTTCAAGTGTGCGACAACCCATTTGTACTTCAGGTTTTACATGTTTGAACAGTATGCAAAGTATTATTTGAAGTGTCAATTGTTGTTTTTCATTAGTCTATTACATGAATTAGTCTTTTAAAAGGCTTGTCAGACGTAACAAGGCAACTGTGGCAGAGACGTAGAGCGGGTCTTCCTCTAAACGGAAGATCGGTGGTTCGATCTTCGGCTCCTCCAGTCCGTGTGTGTGTGTGTGTGTGTGTGTGTGTGTGAGAGAGAGAGGGAGAGAGAGAGACTAGAAATGTGCTGTATAAATTCAGTCCAATTGTGTCATCCAGATCCAAGTTTCCACCGAACACTTTCATCGCTTCCAAATGTTTTCAGAACAATAATATCGTTTTTATGGCACAAGTTTAATATTAACTTCCCTTCAGGCAACTTGGCTGAATATGTTTGTCTTATTTCAGACATATTTCCCTTTTGTGACTGCTAGCAATGATGTTGGCACACCGTGTCCAGCTGTAGATCATCCTCTTCTAATGTGGCCGCACTGAGGCGAGACTGTTTAAATGTCTCTCAGGTCACTGGGACAGAGAAAGGGAATAACCACTGACCCTTAATGACCTGAGGTTGTGACGTTGAGCCTAAAGAGATTTTTTTTCTGGACATCACTGGTCTTGCCACTGGTGTTCACTCTCTTTTGTTTGCAGTTCAGGATTATATATCGTATCGCTGTGTTTGTGATAAGATGAGACAATCTGGCACAGTGGGAGATGGACCTGGAGCACGGAGTTCTGCTGCTCTTCAGGTTTCATTCAAACTGAGGCTGATGGTGATTAAATGGATTTTTGTAAGCGGCAATATAGATCTGGCCTTTACGAGTTATTGATTTCAACTTGGCCCATGTCGAGCTTATTTGCAACTAAAAGGGCATAGTTTTCAAATGTTTTGATTTATCTTTTTCCTTAAAAGAGAACCTGTATAAATTCATGTATTTCATTAATAACGCGCTGTGTCTCTGTCTCGTTTCTGTTCAGGTGGTGCGGGCGAGGCTGGAAGAGAGGGGTGTGTGCGTTAAAGACGTGAGGCTGAACGGATCAGCTGCCAGTTATGTGCTCCACCAGGACACTGGACTGGGCTACAAGGACCTCGACCTGATCTTCGGGGTGTCTCTGAAAGACGATCACGCCTTCCGTCTGGTAAAGGACGTCGTGCTGGACTGCCTGTTTGACTTCTTGCCAGCCGGAGTCTCCAAGGAGCGCATCACGGCACTGACCCTCAAAGAGGCCTATGTACAGAAACTGGTGAAAGTCTGTAATGACACGGACCGCTGGAGCCTCATCTCGCTGTCCAACAACACGGGCAAGAATGTGGAGCTAAAATTTGTGGACTCTTTACGGCGGCAGTTTGAATTCAGCGTGGACTCCTTCCAGATTTGCCTCGACTCTCTGCTGTTGTTTGACCGCTGCTCAGAGACGCCCATGTCTGAGAGCTTTCACCCCACTGTGATCGGCGAGAGCGTGTATGGGGACTTCGAGGAGGCCATGGACCACCTGTGTCAGAGGACCATAGCTACACGCAGCCCGGAAGAAATCCGAGGGGGCGGCTTATTGAAGTACTGCCACCTGCTGGTGCGAGGGTTCACGGCCTCTTCGGAGAAGGACATGAAGCACATGCAGCGCTACATGTGCTCGCGCTTCTTCATTGACTTCTCTGACATAGGAGAACA
>NW_022280043.1:629469-634491 GCF_004355925.1 Anarrhichthys ocellatus
GGGTGATGACAGGACAGAGACACAGTAATGACAGAGATTTCACAATTTCTTGCCACAACACAAATCAAACTTGCCCTGGCCCGGTATCTGTGCTATTACCTCTCTTGAGATTTATTCACCCAAGGGAGCGATTATAATGTCCCACTTACCCACTATCTATTACGCTTCTAACGTCGGGCCTGTGTTCGGTGCATTATTTCGCTCTATGTTGTCGCCTCTGACACAAGACAAACTTGAAAGGCTCAATCCAGATCAAACTGAGTCAGGAAATGGAGATGTTTTAGATTAAGCTGTACTTGGGGAGCACATGACTCTGTGGATGTGACATCATCCTGAGGGTGCAAAGGGGAAACACATGTCTCAGCTGAACTGAATGATTGGAGCAAGCTGACATTGCAGCCTCAGCTGGAGGAAATGTGTGTGTGTTGCTGTGTTGCTGTGTTGCCGGGGTACGGCTTTGAGAAATGTCCACACGTTCTTCATGAGGAGAAAGAGTCCAAACAACTGTGGCACAGTTATCTCCGGGTGTATTATAAAGAGGAAACCCACACTTTACAATAAGCCACAAAGCCTGCAGTCAGGAATAATTGTACTATAAATCACAAGTTGCTGTTGTCAGGTGAAAACCTTGTATCTCCAACATTTTTAACTTAACTTTAGCACAAATCAATGGGATTTGAAAAAGTTGTGACTATAAGATAGATTTCTTATCTGACAGAAAAGCCTTTAATTCTGAACTTATTTGGAAATATGAAACATGAAAACTTGCCTGAAAACACGAAAATGTGGAGAGGCAGGGTTCTCCCTAGATAGCAATGAAAACATGAAAATCTGGAGAGCAACAAAGTAATAAAGATTTTTTCGCCTGCATAACACTAAAGTTTTCTTCAACTGAGTAAGAAGTCATACAGTCAATGTAAGGGCTCTTGGTTGGTTAAAAAACAATGTATCCTATACAAGTAACAAAGTCAATTTACTCAAGAACTGTACAATATCGAGGTACTTGTTAGGTTACGCTATCCCTCTAGTCACTGCAGTTCAAAAAGAACCATTGTACTTTTCACTCCACTACTTTTATTTGACAGCCAAAGTTACTTTGCAAATCAAATGCCCTGCTCACCCACATTGGAGTTTTCAATCGATGGCTTATTGGACCTGTAATCAGGTGTTAGTTGAGTGTAGCCATGCTGAGTTTTATATGATATCACCAAACTCTAAGATGGATGATAACACTGAACACAGGGTAAATTGTCGCACCCATGGACAACAAAACGTTTGAAGAGTTGTATTCGGCAACATAAGTAAAATAAATCTGTATGTGGTTGTGCATGGGCTTTAAGATTTCACAAACACAATGTATGATCCTTTCATTAAATGTGATGCATTATTATTATTAATCAAACAATGAAACAGCAAAACAACTAGTTCAACTTTTGCTGCAACTACAACATTGAAAGTCTGCTTATACTTGAATGCATCAGATGTAAGTCAGTGAAATATAAAAACAAACAGTGACAGGGATCACTCTGCATAAGTCGGATTATTTTAACTTTTGATGCACATTTATAAGTGCATGTTTCTGATAATATTCATATTCTTTAAGTAAGAAAAAAAGTGAATACATTTAAGTGTTTGACTTTTACTTAGTACTTGGTATACTGCTGTATTGCTTCATTAATCAAATACTTCTGTAAGTTACATCAACTAAAAAGCGTCTTTTACTTAGTGGAACAGTTACAGTACATATCTCCAAGTAAAACAACAACTTGTCATGTTTACATTTCTGTTTCAAGCTTTAAATGTGCTGGTAGGAATATTTTAAAATGTCAGAGAAAACCAGGTCTTTGTGCTAAACTAAACTAAGCTAAGCTAAGCTAAGCTAAGCTAAGCAAAACAGTTCCTTTAAGTTTGTATTAGACTGTTTCATGTTTTGGTTTAGAATAATTGCTGATTAGTAAAGCTTTAATAAATCATGTATTAACCACTAATGCAGCCAATAAAGTAAATGAAATGTAAATGACAAATAAATTGATATAACAAAGTTATTTTCTTCATTCTCTCTTTCTCTCTATTAAAACTCCAAACAGACTTGGATCTGAGAGTTGAGCAGGACTCAGACGCTGCTGCACACTGGTTTGACTAAAGCTGTGAATCACCAGACCAAAGTGTGTGTGTGTGTGTGTGTGTGTGTGTGCTCACATCCATGTGTCTGCTCATTTAGAAAGTGATGTCATGATGGCCGGATGGAACATGCTAGAACACGCCAGTGCAAAGAGTATAGACAGGACGGTCTCTAATGGGGGCATTGGGAGGCAGAGGGTGGGGTAATTTGAGGTGGTGGATGTGTGTGTGTGTGTGTGTGTGTGTTCGTGTGTGTGTGGGTTTCGGGGTACCAAAATAGCCTGAAGAAGAGAAATTGAATCTGTTATTTTACTGCAGAGTTCAGGGAGCGTGGGGGTTTTACCGCAGATCCAAACTGCTGCTGGAGAGGTAAAGTAAAGTGTGAGAGACACTCACACAGAGAGAGCCAGCACTGAGCATTCCTGGCATTACAGCCCGCTGACAAACAATCCTAACTTTATCCAGTGAGCCTCGCCAACTGAATGGCTGCAGTGTGTAGAGTTTACCCACTGAGGGGGGGGTCAGTGCCCAGCCCGATCCTCCACTCCGTCCCAATCCAAACACTGTAATGTGTGAGGTGCAACTATCAACTCAGTGTCTGCAATCTCATAGCCTCATCTTTAGTGTTTGCAAGTACACAAGTCATTATTTTTGTATTATTCATTTGATTGTTATTCTCATTATAAAAGTACCAGATGGCCTTTTTATGGTCCTAACATTTATCAACCAAAAATGTGGTCATAAATTCTGCCAGATACATAAGTACACATGTCTGCTTCTATAAATACAAAAAGATCTGTCAGATGGGACTGGAAAGATTCAAAAGCAAAAAGTAACATCTGCCTCAGTTATAAAAGACATTTTATGAGAACACAACAGCTCAACACCCTTCACTCTGTGGCAAAGATCAAGCTATTGTTTGCTATTTTACCATCATACAGCCACACAGCCACACATGTAACTCAGCATTACAGCCACATTATTCATATTGTTCTCTCATGCAAGAACAAAAGGAATTTCACATGATCTTACTTTAGTTGAGCTGCCTGTTGTCATGAAATTGACAGTTTGCTACACCTTACTCCAAACAGCTGTTGTCCAATCACAGCAAAGCAACCACAAAGAGACATAGATATCACGTAAGCTGCAATCTTTGACATGTTTGCCCACCGTAGTAGTTGCACGCGCGGTTGCCACGTGAAATCCTCCTTTGGATTCTTTAACATCAGTTGGACGTCATGTGGATCCCATCACCAAGGCCCTTTTCACTGATGTCCCGCTCCCTGCATTCCTGAAAGCAGGACAGGAAGTGCAATGTTGAGAGAAGGGCCTGCTTGTGCTCTTCATCAACACTGGTGGTGAAGAGAGTATTGTTGAAGATCTCCATGTGGGGTTTTCAAGAGACGGGTGATGGCGGTGACTCATGCGTGAGGACTCGGGTTCCAATCTGATGTGGGTTTGTATACTCGGGGCCGCAGTAAAACACACTCTTCCACCTTTCAATCTTTCCACTCCTCAGAGCTGCTCTTCACCCGCCGCCGCTGTCGTCGGCTGGCTGCTCAAACCCCCCCACAATCTGCCTCCCGCTGCCAGTGACTGGGCTTATTGGCTACCAACTCACTGATCACATCAGCTCAATCTGGTTATAATAACTCTATGGCTTTGTGTTGATATTAATCTGAGCTAAATCATTAAACGCTCCATATCTTGATATTGCTCCAAGGTCATTGGAGAACTTTTGAGGATGGCAATTTCCCCACTCAAAACCAACAACTTCTGTCAAACTGTATTTCTTCTCTGTCTGCAACTGAGATCAGATGGAAAACGAGGCCTCATCAAAACACATAAATCAGAGATTGCTTTTGCCGGTGTATACATTTCACTTCTGAAAAGCTTTTGCTCCAAACTATCAGGGAACTGTCGAAAAAAGTCAGCGTGCTGTTATAAAATTCAAAAGCTGCAAACAGATTTTTTTTACTTTATTGATGCCACTGCTGGCAGACTCTCTTTTGTGAGGGAAATGAGGTTGTAGAAATGCATCCATGTTTACTACATTTCACAGTTGGTAGTGAACGTCAAGAGAAGAATTGATTCCAGTTGCATTTCAAGATTCACATAATTCACATGAATTGAATTTAAAAAGAAACATCAGATTATTGAACCAAACCAAATGTTAGGAAATATATCTCTGATGGCATTCAATAATTACTCCCAATATTATACACTGTTCTGATCCCAAGCACAAAGACAATGGGTTTCCCTATGAATGACTCAAATGCATTTCCAAGCATTAAACTATGCTTGTTGTCACGAGCATGCAGTTACCATGGTGTGTTCCAGCTGTTCTGGTGATTATTTTAATTATTAGTACTGCCAGTCAGTTTTGATGGTGAGGTATAAAACTGAACAGTTTCCCTTTCTCATGAAATCATTTTGTCTGTCTACCAAAAGGTTTAAAGTTTATTGTTAATAGACGTGGCATAGGCAGGACGACCCCAGGAATAATAATAGAAAAGAGCTATTTTACTTCACGTGATACACCCAGTAACTTATCATTAACTATTATTTCAAATATCCAGCTGAGGCGATATTTCATGGTGTGTTGACTTTGGTCTGTCTGTTGTATGCTTTGGGCTCTATATTTTCCAGTCACTGGTTTTATCCCGACTGGCTGGAAGCGTAGCACCAGAACGTGCGGATGTGGAAAAAACAGCTTGGTCCATGTGTGTCAACCTCAACATCAAATACAAGCCTCTACTTTCCCCATGGATAAGATTATCAAATTTGGAAATCTTACAGTTAGGATACTTGAAGCTTGGGTGTGCTCCAGCCTATTCGGCCTGTTTCCATTGAGCACACACACACACACACACACACACACACACACACACACACACACAC
>NW_022280043.1:634501-682234 GCF_004355925.1 Anarrhichthys ocellatus
CACACACACACACACACACACACACACACACACACACACACACACACACACACACACACACACACACACATTCAGACACATGCACAGGCATTTGTATATATCCTGAAATCATCAGTCGATCACCCACGCATTAACATGTCTGCTTGTGTTGACCATGGTGTGACCTCCAAGCTCTTGGACAGAATTCCTCGTTTCCTTTGGGCTGTTGGAGGCTCATGTGGTAATAATAAATCCTCCGCAAACTTGAAACGAACACTGCAGAAAGATGTTTGGATAGCCGCTCATGCATCTTTTTTGAAATGTTTTTTCTTCCCATAATCTGATTTTCTCTCTTTTGTTTATTTTTGTTGTGTCCCTGATGTGGACAACTTGCACTTCAGGACAATCTTCTCTTAGATGAATAAAAGAATAATTCGATGAGTCCCAGTACTTACTTGAATATATAAGTTCATTACAACACAAATCTGACATCAGAGGAGGTCTTGGTATATGCATGGACACGGACATACCAAAAACCTAAAGTAACATTTCATTCACTCAGCTTTATACAGTATGTCCAACGTCACACAAAGTCATGTATAATTAAAACACCAGAGAGGAGGCAAAACAATGTTGTGTAACACTTTAGAATGTTTATCATGGGACCCAGGAACTTAATCAAGGTCCTCATCTTATCTCTACCTTTAGACACCCAGAGCCTCCTCAAATAACGCAGTGTGAGGGACTCTGAGGCCTCTCAAAATACCAAACTATGACAATTAATTAATCATACATTTTTTCATGTTCTTCATTATTTTTCCAGGACAGTGCCCGATTTCATTGTTGTCGGTTTCTCCCACGGATCCTGTCAGGGGGAGAAATGTACATTAAACGGAAAAAGAGGATACTATGCACTGATCTTTCTTTTTTGGGCCAAGGCCCACAGTTATGCACGCAAAAGGTTATTTGATCCCAGAAAAAAAGTAATTCATCATGGCTGTGCAACATTTCAATTAAATAAACCTTCAGGCACCAAAAATGACAATTTTTTATTATTAACAGGTGACCAGACATACAGTAAAAGCCGTTGGCTGCAGCTCAAAGACACTATGTATGTGTATTCAGTAAAAAACTTGATCATCAGTCAGGTGAAAACAACTGGAACACAAAGCAATAATATGTCAGTCAGACGGGCCCAGAAGAGAAAAAATATGCAATGCCTGGAGATACACATAAGCTGTTACACACATAGGTCTTCAGCATATCGCACATAGCGCAGCCTGAGCTACATCTGAGGGCAGATTCACATAAAGGAAAAAGCATTTTTCTCATCTCTTGAAAGGTTGATATCCAGCGTAAACATTTTGTTAACTTTCTTCATATTCTTACAACAGTCATTCCTAGAGAGCAAAATGTGTCACTATTTTTGATCAGCTACTTTAAAAATATAACTGTGCTATTTTTCTCTTCAAGGTTGTGCAATGACTTTTCAAAATGCATTTTATAAATATCTCAAGAAATGCATTTTCAGTTGTTTAAAAGATGTTCACATCTTGTTTGGTCGGTAAAATGAGCTGCAGGATATTTATTTAAAATGTTGGCCACTGGGACTAACAAGATAATCCACCATTTAAATATTGCACTTCCATAAACTTGTGTGAGTTGCGAGAGAGAGAGAGTTCCCCTTTAAAAAGCTGCACAAGTGTTGTCGCAGTCACAAAGCTCCATGGATTGTTAAAATGTACAACACACTTTTAATAAAGCGGATGAACACAGAGATGAGACACCATATTGTCTTCTCACAGGTCTGTTAACCAACTCGCACTTTAGATTGCCAGTCTGACATTAGAGGCCAGAGGAAGTGGGCGTGACAGCAGTGAAGTCACCCAGGTGAACTTTTAATTGTTGTCTAGTGTGTTGGTAAACTGCATCCTTAAGACATTGTGAATACTTTGCTTTATGCTTGTTCGAAACCTGTAAAATGGTACACACTTGGACACTTTTCCAAAGGAGGCCAAACAAAGTCTTGATTTAACCTAAATGTGTGACATCTGGGGGTTTAGAGGTTTCACACAATGTCTACGACTAAATGCGTCATTTTGCATCGAGTCCAATTCCTGCTTCTATAAAGTCACTGCAGCCCCTGTGCATAAACAGCTAACAGAATCCAATTCCAACAGAAAGCAGTAATAAAACTGCTAATACGGAAAGGAAAAGGAAGATGTTGCAGGTTTTGAACTACGGTGCTCTAATTGGATTAGTGGGCAGTTGAGGAAATGAGAGTAAGAGGGGATTTACACACTAACACAATCTGGGCTGTTGGCGTATGAACTTCACTTCATCAATTAGCACAGCTTGATCTAGAGGCTTTGTGCGATGGGATCTTTGTAAACAGCTAGATTATTTAGCAATGAGAGCAATTATTGAACTCTAGTTACAGTTTTTGATCAGTCGTCTGACTCGATTGTATCAAAGCATAGAATTGCGGCATTCTTTCGAGCTGCTCTTTCATTCAGGACGGACTCATTTGGTTCTTTATTTTAAAGGATTCCCCCCCCCCTTTCAATGTCAGGCCAAAGGAGTTATGCACTTGTTTGTCAACATAAAGCCGAAGCTCAAACACAAACGAAGGGAGCTCAGAGATCAAATCGCAGCCTTGGGAAAAACCACAGGATATTTTTGCAGACACACTATACATATGACTCAGTGTCTGTCCTGTGTGCCAATGTGCAATTAACGGTCGTGGATAAGTTATAGTACATATTTCACATGTCCTTTTCCAGCTTTCTTCTGCCTTTCAATGCATCTTTGTGCTATTCACAGTGCAGTGATAAGGTGAATACTTTTCTTCATGATCTGCAGTTCAGGTGACTAAAGGTAAAGGTACTTTTTATAGTCAGGATTGAGGTTAAACATATCTTGCTCAGGGCATAATTCAGATTAAGTTTGGTTTGTCATTTAGTTATTTTGGTTGGATTGTGTCTAACGGTGGCACCACCAGTTATTCTGGTCAAATGCGGCCTAAAATAGTGGCACCACCAAAACAGTTCTGGATATGTCAGATTCGGTGTGTGTGTGTGTGTGTGTGTGTGTGTGTGGCAGTAAATAGAGACTCAAGAGACAGCTGAAGACACAAGGATGTTCTTAAAGTCTTTGGGTGGTCCAACCTCTTCGGGAGATTCAACCTACTTTTTTGCGAGTGCCAACGCCAAACAGTGGTCATTATTAGCAGCCAAACCAACCCCAGCAGGCTAGGATTACCTTCCAGCCAACTGCAGATGTGACCGTCTAAACAATTCTCCCACTCTGTTTTGACACGCTCTATTACAGGTTCTGCATCCTGCACTAGATCCAGAAAAAAAATTGACAGCTAAATGAAATCATTAATTTTCTGGTCTGATGTCATCCAAAAATTGCCATAATTGCCCAGGCCTGGCGTCTCCAGTCTGTGACTGGGAAAGACACCAGCGCTGGGCGAGGTGCTTGGATAGGAAAGTAGAGCTGGTGGATGTTCCCTGTGTTAAGTCTTTGTCTGTTAAAGCACGTGTGATGTACTGTAGAGTATACAATGAGGGGCGAGGGACTACTTTCCTCTCTCTGCTTGGAAAGCTCGACCAACACAGTAGGCCTTTAACTTTCTAGTGCATTCAAAAGCAAAGACAAGATGTTACTTGATGTGGTCAGACCGCGGAGGCTAATGATAGACTGTCAAACCCAGCAGCAGCTGATGTTCAGGGTACTTCAGTGCATTGTATGGGCATGCACACATATGCAGTTAGGTAACCATGTAGAGCCACCAGAGAGAGGGGAGATTCACCGAGCGCACAAAACGTCATGGACCTATATTCCTTTGTCCGTCTCAAGGAATACGAATCTTTCTCTAATTTGGTTTTCTATGTGCACATCTCCTTTGACATGGTGGCAGAAGTATTCAGATCCTTTAGTAAAAGAATGCAAAAATACTAAAAGTCCTGCACTCACAATTTTAAAAAGTAACTTAAATTCATCTGGTTGACACAAAACGTGACTCCAAATGAAAGCTAATGTTGCCCTGCACACTGCTGTGTGTGTACATACGCAACTGTTAACAGGCTTACTGTTAAGATGTTTGCTATATCCACTTTATAAAGTGTCAAGTCAATTAATATGTCAATGTTGTGACTGCAGCTTGTTTCTGCTGCTGTTTTGCAGGTTTAAAAGTATTATAATATTTTGTGCATTATAGCCTGAGAGTCTATCTAGTCCGGTCGCAGGGAAAGAGGTCAAAGCGCAGAAGGGGGAGCAGCTCTTTTTCTTCAGTTGAAGGGTTTAGTACACAGTGTTAAAAGGAGGTTGATCTTGATCACTGGTCCTTCCTCTTGGCCTGCTTGCTCTCTTACCACAGGTAGCTGTCCCACTTCTCTAGTTGGCCGGCACTATCTCTCTGCCAGTCACAGGGTTATACGCTCAGCCTGTTGTGTAAGAGCGTTGTAAAGAGCTAATACTCTTTGCGCCTGACAAGCTTTCAGACTGTACTTTCACCTGCGGTCATTAACGCAGTTATCTTAAAATCCCCGCACCACAAACAAGAGTGTCACAGTTTGCTCTTAGATTAATGGGACATGTTTCATGTTTCAGAGTTTAAGATATGAACACAGCTACACTTCACCTTGAGGGCAGAGGTTTAAGTTTTCGGGCCAATACTGGTCTGTAATGATATACAATTATGTTTGAGAGCCCTGCTGTGTACATTAACTGTCCATTTACAATAAGTATGTTCCAGACAGAGAAATACAAACCAATTAAAACCTCAAAACTTTCATCCCACTGATATTTGTTGCCGAGTGTTGCGACTTGCATCTCCCATGCCCTCGCTTCCCACAACGATGGAGACTTCCAGCAGCAGGGACGTCTCTGATCTGAACTGTAGTGGGCCTCCATTCCCAGCAGACTGTGGGAGTAAGCCTTCATGCCTTTGAGTACTGGGAGCGTGTTTCCCCTGGAAGAGATTTGGAATGAAAACAGTCTGTAAGTGATTGCTTCCAAGAAGTTGTCAAAGATTACATTTTTCCCCACATTGGATACAAAGGACCTCGTAGAAAGCACTTGCTCAGGTAATATTGAGTCATTTAATTTTCTAAATGTTTGTTTAACTGACCTCAGCTAACTAAAGCAGCACATTCTCGTGCAATTACAGGCTTGTGTTATTTTAAATTATATTATTCCAGTTCATTATTAAGATCACTTCGATGGGTGGTTTCTGCACTTTTTGGAAAACAGCCCCACAGTCTCAACAGACATGTATCAGTAAATATTCCTCCTTGAAAAGCAGAAGAACATACTATTGAAAAGGCTTAATCTTTATATAATCTCAATGTGAGCTCAGAGATTATAGCCTGCTGCAAAATGTTTCACATTTGCAAGAAGTGAATGTCAGCAAATCGAGATGAACGTGATAGTTTGTGTGCAAGCTCAGCGTTTTGAGTTAAACAGGGAAACAAAGTTAATTCTCATCAATGGGGCTGTGAAGTTGTTTGAGATAAAAGATTTACGTCACAGCACCCTCTGGTGGCAAACACGTATAAACAAAAATAACAGTCACAACAGGCACACTTTTTTTTTTTTTAACATTAACGAAAGTGAAAACGTTGCCCAAAGTACACTAACCATCTGCAAACAGACTACAAACGCCTTGAACATATTGGATTCATCTGTGTTATCTAGTGCTTGAGTAATACTCTAAACTGTGACCCAGAGTCAAGCTGAACTTTGGCACGGCAGCAACTGGCACTGTAGTAGACATAACATGGAGCCAGTAAGATCACAGATTTGACCGTACAAATATGTTAAAGCATTGAAAGAGTTTGACTTTAAACGAACCCCCTGAAAATTAGACATTTGTTCTGTGCAATGTGTGCGTTCCAGCGTCTATATTTAGTTGTTGTCATGTGTCGCGCAGGTCAGCTGCGATCCTGCAGGACACGCCTCTGGACTGAATGGAGCGTGCGCTGTGCGTAAAGTCCGACCTGCAGCGGCTCCACACTTGTTTTGACCTAATTTCACGGTTTTTAATAAGCAGATCTAATCGACATCGTTGACTCGTTGTTAGTCGAGTAAATGCAGCGATGACGCAAGAGGAAGATCTCATTCGGATTGCTAAAAAACTGGACAAGATGGTGTCTCGAAATAACACGGTGAGTCCTTATTTTGACACCCACAGGTGGCGCGTTGTCCTGCCACCTCGTGCTGTGCAGAAGGCCCGTAAGGTCTCTTCTGAAAACGGTTTCCTCCAGATTTACGTTGGCGATGAGTCTGAATCGGTGTATTCGCCAAAGTGTGCACATTTGTAATATGAGCCCGGCTGTAACAAATGTTCAACAGGTGTTTGCATACATTTCAGGACGTTTCGGTGTGCAGCGCTATATGAGCCAAGTTTTACCTACTTGTCGACAACTCTTTGCAAACAGTGACTCATGCAACAGAAAGTAAACAACGCGGGCTGTGGGCAAGGTCGTGTGTGTGTGTGTGTGTGTGTGTGTGTGTGTGGGTGGTGTTAGGCGGGGTGTGGGTGTTGTGACTGACTGCAAACACCAGAGCAACAGTTGTATCATGGCGCTCTTGTATTAAGAGTAGCTACTGTAAACGACAGTATAGTAGTCAATATACACTGTTGACGTTCCTAGAATAAAGCAAACAGTAACAGAAATGCTTAATGCATGATGGGATATATTTGAATTGATGGAATCAATATGTGTTTGTCTAAAAAACGATTACTGTTTACTTATCAGTTTGTGTGTGTTTTTTTTAAATTAATGTTTACATTTGCGTGCGAGCCCATCTGCATTTTACATTGTCATATTTCTAGATTTATAGTTTAAAATGAAGTTAGATGTTGACTGCTGTTTGTGTGCAGGAAGGTGCCATGGACCTGCTGAGGGAACTGAAAAGTTTCAATGTGACTCTCAAACTTCTCCAGGTAGGCTTCAGTATGTATGTCCGGTCTACATTAGAGCACAGTTTTACTTTTGCTTTTCGACTGTTAGTTTGACTGTCATTAACATTACAAATGTGGTAACTGCATGATTATTAAGGCTCACAATGTATACTTAAGTGTGTGTGTGTGTGTTTTGTTTAAGGAAACAAGAATCGGCATGTCTGTGAACGGTATCAGGAAGCACTCGGCTGACGAGGAAGTTATTTCTTTGGCAAAGTTCCTCATTAAAGACTGGAAAAGACTTCTGGGTACTTGAATTTGATACATGATTTATTGAGCAGTTAGATAGTTGTTTTTTGCAATAAATACATCAATGCACTGAATGCTTTACTAATATGATACCCGCCCCCCCCCCCCACACACACATACACCGCAGACTCCGAGAAAGCAGCTGAAATGAATAACGGTTTGGACTCCAGCAACACAGCAGTGTCTCCAAACAGCTCCCCCTCTGAGACACAGAGCAGGTCAGTACTGTCACAGCTGCTGCACAGAAACGCCACAGCTAACATGATATTCAACACAGAAGCAGAGGCAATATCAAATAAATGTGTTCAATAAAATGTTGAGAATCTTAACTGACGTGGAATCATGATGGAAGTGCAGATGCTCGGTGAAATGGTGAGATGTTTGTCATGCACTGCGCTAGACCTACAGTATTTGTTCTTGTTTATGTATTACCACACAGTAATAGTGAACAACTACTGCGTGTGTATACAAATACCTGCCTTGAAAGCAGCTTCACCCAAGCAGCTCTGTCAAAAAGCACTCAAGAAATGAACAGCTGATAGAAAGTGTCGGGAGTTACACTGTAGCAGCCGACTCTTGTTTGTTTTGCTTTGCCAAGGAGGCTTTTGAATCACTCTATTTTCCCAGAACAGTTTTCTACCCACTGACGGCTGTAAGTGGATTCACGTCATCCAAGTGTTCAAAGACAATATGCAGCACCAAGGACAGTGCTTTATGATCATAATTCAAAAGAATCCAAATAAAGCGATAAAAGAAGCCGCATTTCATGTCATATTTTCTGGTAACGCACCATTAAAATGTTTCCATCTGTTCAGTTGAGGACCTTAGAAATGCTTAAAGTGTGGGCACACATGATGATGCATGCTCCTGTTACTGAGGCTGTGATTTGGTTATATGTCACGGTTGTCATGTTTGCAAGTGCAAATATAGGACATTTCTAAAGGGGCTATGAAAGTTGTGATGTCTTCCTATTTGTTTTTTCATGACATTTTCATCTGAATCACTGAATTCTCTTCGAATGTCCCATTCGGACTGGATTCATTCCTCCGGGGAAGGTAGGGTGGACGTCAATATTACCAGTGCTCTTCACTGGTCCTGTAATTTAAGTCTTTTCTGTCGTGGTGTGTGTGCATTTAAAAATGTATTTCTGAGTTTTTACACACAGAGCTGTGTTTACTGTTAGTTTCATCAGCTCAGCGCACAGTCTGACAACTGAAGAAATAGAATAAGATCACCTGTCAACATCAGTCAACTCATACAATGAAGGACAAAGTAAAGACACTGCTAGCTCATCAAAGGGCCTGTTGGTTTATTTTTCATCCTTGTCCAAATGGGGCCTAAGTTACTGTACATTACAACAACAAACCTGACGTAAGTGAAACTCGTAAATGTGTGCGGGCTCTTGAACAGAGGTAAAGATGATACTTCCTTTGTTTCTGTTAGTCACAGAAGACTTGATGTCAAACCGAAACACGACTCGGATCCTGACAAGAAACACCCCGACAAAAGCGGAAAAGAAAAACATACTGACGAACACAAAGAGAGACACACAGATGACCCCAGTGATGAAAAGCACCTGGAGGAGCCCCAAAATGAGAAACATCCCCAAGAAATCGGAAAAGAGAAGCATTTAGAAGAACCCAAAAAACAAGGACACGGAGAAGATACTCTACTGGTAATGGATAACAAGAAACAGAAGAATGTACAGGATCTGCAGAGTGAGCGATACAAGCCAGAACCAAAGAAAGAAAGGTCGTTAGGAGAACCAAAGAAGAGAAGCATGGAAGAAGTCAGAAAGGAGAAACAGCCTAAAGAGCCCAAGAGGCACAGCTACGCAGATGACATGAAGAAGAAGAAGAAACGCAGAGAAGAAAACGGACACAAGAGGCCGATAAGCTCACCACAATGGGAGAGACCTCCGAGGGAACCCCAGAGAGAGAAACGTGCTGTTCACAAACCACTATTTGAAAGGTGAGAGGGAGGTGGCTCAAAAACTGATTATTACACACCCAAAACAAGACAGCAGCGCTTCAGATTGAATTATTTATTTCAGGAGGGGAGTGATGGACGGCAGTCTTCTTTATCCCACCCGGTTCCCCTCTCCCCCTCGACCTGCTCGGCCTCCTCTCCTGATCAAACGCCCCTCTGTGGACCTGAAAAAGGACAGGTCAGGGCACTCGCATCGCCCGAGCTGAAGAGCATGATGGACTGAAACATTACTGCATGACTTAACCATTTGTGAGTCACTCGTATGCACTGGCAGTCTGCCTCCAGTTTCAAACCCAGACTCATGGCCTAACAGGTTACCTGCTGTGCTTGGTGCATGCTGTAATGAGTCAGGTATGTCTTTATTAAACAGATTCTGCATTTAGCTTGAGCAGCATTTGGGACTCTCTGATCTGTGCTCTTGTGGCATTTGTTCAGGAAGGACAGTAAAGACTCTTCCTCCCGACATCCTCGTCCTGATGCTCCTGAACCCGCCTCTCTGCCGACTAAGCGACCTTCACTGGAAGTAAAGAAAGAGAGGTCAGGCGTGCTTTGGTGCATGTTTGAGTGACTTTAGTGCAGACACAGACAAAAGTTCTATAGAAACTCAAAACAAATATTGATTTTTCACATCAGGAAAGTTCCACCGGATCCAAATGCTCCAATTGCTCCTCTTCCTCTTCACCTTCATCCTCCTCCACCCAGGTCAGGGTCTGCATACCCACTGCATTGCCTGACATTAATAACTGCTGCATTATGAAGCGACTCAGATCAGCTCAAAGGTGTTTTCTCATTTAGAAAAGAGCCTCCTGACCCAAACGCTCCTCTTCCTCCACTTCCTCTTCACCTTCACCCCCCACCTCCTCCCCCCTTGAAGCGTCCCTCACTGGACGGGAAAAAGGAGAGGTCTGGATCAGATGAGTTCTTATTATGGTCCGCATGTAGTCAGCGCCTTGGACGCGTCTGGAATGATTATTTCGGAATGATTTCATTCGGAGTTTTCTTCTCTGCATTGAATCCTTGTGTTGTTTGTCACAGCAGGAAGGAGTTGTCAGACTCTAAACCTCCCCCACAGAAGAAGACGTCAGATCCCGTAAAGAGAGACAGGTCTGGGATCTGGAAATGATTCTGTCTCATTCATCCTTGAAATATTACTGTATCTGTAGGATCAGTAACCTCAGACTGCAATCTCTGTTTCTCGCTAATCTTAGACAAAATATAGACTCGATGAATGACTTTTTATGAGCTTTGAATCAGCGATGAAGCTTTTTCTTTGTAAGTGGCTGCAGAAGAAATATTGAACGATAATACTTAAGACTGTTTTAGATTCAGATAAGTCTTGAATTTGAAGTTTATTGAACAGTTTTGTGAGATTAACAGAATTTCAAAGGACAAACTTTGTCAGATATTGCTTAAATATCCTGATATATTAGGAAACCATTCAAATCTTTACTTCAAGCTGGTGTACAGTAAGTCACTGTAAAAAGAGCAACATGTCTAGATGGAGATATTTTGTTGGTTCAAAGACTGTTTCTTTTTGCAGGAAAGACTCATCGGATGGCAAAGTACCTAAAAAACACTCGGACGAAGCCAAGAGTGAAAGGTTGGCCAGTCATTAGTGTGAAAGGGCTTGTTAAGCTGTGAAACATGCTGGTTGTCTGTTCTTCAAACGGCTCTAATTGGTTTTTAGTACATTAGGCGCTTACTCTTTTATACTTGTACTGTGTGTGGATTTGTTTGAGAATCAAACAAATGTTTCCTTTTGTCAGGAAAGATTCATCAGACTCTAAACTGCCGCTTCTGAAAAAGCCCAGTTTGGATGTCAAAAAAGAAAAACACAGGTGTGCAGGAGCAGGAAAATACATTCCCCTGTACATTGCATTTGAATCCACTGCACTTCATGTCCGACATAATCCCAAGTGTGTGTTTTATTGGTGTCGGTGTCTTAACTCTTTCTCTTTTGTTGCAGGAAGGATTCCTGCGACTCCAAGGCTGGCCAGCCTGTGAAACGTCAACCAAGTGACTCCAAACCTGACAGGTAGGACTGGTACGCACCCCTTTAAATCTCACTCATACTTGCAAATGAAATTGAAATAAACATTGCCAATAAAACCAGATTTACTGAAACTGTCTCATTATTTACTGTAGACGAGAATCCACTGATTCAAAGACAAGCAGCTCACCACCAGCGAAGAAGCTAACAGTTGAAAGGTGAAATTATTTTCATTAAAGTTTCGCAGGTTTGTTTCAATGGAAACCATAAAAACGACGTTACTGACTTTATGTCATAGAAGAGAGTCTCAAGGCTCGAAGACGTCTCAGAATGGACCTCCACAGAGAAAGCCCTCTACCGACAGCATAGACAGGTATTACAATATGATTCTTTTTGTTCTAATGTATGCTGATGATACTCTTGATTATTTTATATTCAATCTAGCCTTTTCTTAAGTTTGCATGTAATATAAGACTGATGCTAATGAACTTGGTGTTGCTGTTTGCAGAGAAATATCACATCACTCTGCAGTTTCCCTTCAGCTTATTTTGGCATCTTTCAGCTGGCTTTGTTTTGGTTTTACATTCCATGAATTTACTGTTTGGTTCGTTCTGAAGACCAGCCTTGTTTTCCAGCAGCAGATTTGATGTTTTTGGTGAAAATATAGGTGGCCAAAAGCACAAAACTAAATCAACGCTGCTGGTATGCCTGCTGGATGTGCAAATTGGCAATCCTCTGCTAACACGTCAGCCATGTCAACTTTATGAGGTGTTGCTATGCCGATGTGTTCCGCTTTCCCCAAATGGACAAAAAATGGCTGCTTGAACAGCGATGAATGGGATTCAGTTGACATGTGGAAAAGGCCTCAGTTTTGTCTTATACATCTATTAAGTAAGATTTAATGTCAAAAATGGTCCTGAGAAGGTTAAAAAAATGTTAAAAAACCCACTAGCTCAAACCCCAGGCCCAGTTTGGAAACGGTAACTTCTCTCCAAATCAGTCAAATCAGGTCAGAAGCACCAGATGTTAAGGCTTCACACACTCTGCTCTGTTGTGCTTTGATGTGTCCTTTGTCTGCAGGAAGAGCAAAGCCGATGCCCCTAAATCTCCCACCACCCCGACCAGCCCCATGTCACCCAGCTTCAGTTCTGCCGGGGGTCCACTGCCTCCTCACCTCGCTACCGGAGACTCCGTCAGAGACAAGTGCATCGACTTGCTGGCAGCTGCCCTGCGCACAGACAGTGAGGCTAAGAATACACTTTATAACTGAGAGCACTTACTACTGCAGCTGATGCGCTCTAAATATATGGACAATGTAGTAACACGTATGCAAATTGTGGACCTTAGCAGCAACACACACAAATGTCACTGTAGTGTGCAGATTGACCTGATTTTTTTTTTCCTGGTCTTCACAGACGACTACAAGAACTTTACAACAAACTGTGACAGCATGGCTGCAGAGATTGAAGATCATATCCTTCAATGTAGCTAATTATTTCACATTATGGTTGATTTGACTAATATGTTCATTCAGTGATCACCCCAATGAAAAGTATTGCCTTTTACATTTGATTATTACTACGATCAGATCTACCTTGACTGCACGGTCGCACATATCTACCAGGAGACAAAGGTCACAGATATGAAATATAAAAACAGAGTCCGCAGCCGCATCAGCAACCTGAAGGACCTGAAGAACCCTGGGCTTCGCAGAAACGTCCTTGCAGGAAACATTGACTTGAGCCGCATCGCCAGCATGTCTGCTGAGGTAGAGAACCCTGCAGCTGCACACTAAACCAATTATGAACTTCTTTCCTGATGCCCAGATTTACTTTTATGCCACTCTTCTACGTCCCTCTGCTCCATTTAGTCACATTTTTGTGTTTAAGTAGGAGATGGCCAGCGATGAGCTGAAACAGCTGAGGAATGTTCTCACCCAAGAGGCCATAAGGGAGCACCAAATGGCCAAAACTGGTGGCACAAGCACCGACCTGCTGCAGTGCGAGAAGTGCAGGAAGAGCAACTGCACTTACAACCAGGTAAACACACGCAGTACATGAACATGCAGAAACGCACAAACAATCACAAACCTACTGGTGCTTATTATTTACAGCTACAAAACCTCGTGTGTGTGTGTGTGTGTGTGTGTGTGTGTGTGTGTGTTTTAGGTGCAGACACGCAGTGCTGATGAGCCAATGACCACATTCGTTCTGTGCAATGAGTGTGGTAACCGCTGGAAGGTATGTTTTTCCCTGGCCTTTGTTTCAATAACTTAATCTTAACTTAATCTTTTGTTTGTGTAATTTTAAAAATACTTCTGTTATTTTTCTAAATTTCAGTTCTGCTGATGCCTTCCAGATGAAACCACATTTTTCCTGAGCATTTCAAACTGCATTGTTTTCTATAATGGGGGGGGGGGGGGTTATAAAGTATTGCAGCTAGTGGTTTTAACAGATAATGGTGTTCTAATAATTTTTACTTGACATTTTGAGATTTGTAAGCATGTGCTAATAATCTGGGTTTGCGTTATGTGGAATTGAAGACTGAGCATGAACATCAGTTTGATGAATGTTAACAATAATGATCATGGTGCTGTCATGATTGAACAATTATCCAGTTAATATGCTACATCATATTGCAGCTGTTTAAATGCATAAATCATCCGTATGATGGCTTTTTAAACTCGCGTTTAATAAAACAAAAAATTGAGAATCATTCTTACTCAGTGTCACTTCCTGCATCGTCATCTATGTCTTGTGACAGACAGAATATTCAGTTTATTTTTAAGTATGGTTTAGATGCATATTTCTTATTATTTTATTTGCGCATGATAAGGTTTTCCTATATTTCTTTAAATTCTTATCAGTATCTATTTTTAAAAAAAATTATTTTAATAAACTCTACGGGACAGACTAAACTGAAGAAATAAATAAAAACTATGCATTGCAGCTACAGTTTGCTATATCTACAATGTTTTAATATTCCAAGAGAGATAGAAATTGACATTTTGATAAATATGAAAAACATATCTGTAATTCATGGCACAGATGAATATTCATTCAAAGAAACATGTTTTTAATGAAAATAGTGCAACTGTAGTTGGAAGTTTTTCTGTTGCACAACTGGAAACATACAGTAGATGGCAACAATTCATCATTACTCAAAACACAGGCAGCATCAGTTCCCACAGTTGAATTTTCCTCTCTTCAGGTTACCGACCACAAATGCATCAGATGCTTGCTTGTTAGTGACAGTCCAGCTGGCTCGTAAAGCCAGAGGGAAGTGCTGCTGAAGACTAATGTGACAATATTAAAGCCATTCAACAAAAAACAAACCTTTTTCCTGAACATTACTGAATTTCCTATACTTATGAGGAATATGATTGTGTATTGAGCAACGTGCAAACCATACTCTATCACATCTGTGTTCCTGAAGAGATTGGACTGCATGCAGTACATTCGGTATATAAATATAAAATTTGATGGTAATGTGAGAAATATGGTCTGGAGAAAAGGAAAAGCTTCCCGGCCGCCCTCTGGCTGAGTATCCACCATCTGGTTTCCTGTCAGATGAAACCACATTCATTTACTTTTTCTGCATCATTTCCACCATGATAAGTCCTCTGTTGATGTGCATGCAGAAGTCAGGAAGCATCAACGCTGGCTGTTATTCTGCCCTGGTGCATTGGTGTTAAAATCATCATCCCTCTTTCATCCTGCAATCTAAAAGTAAGCAGACGAATGTCTTCTGAAATTCAACCCAACAGCTACACATAAAGAGGAGTTTAAAAATAATTTCCTTTCATTCACTTGGACTTTACCTTGGAAAACAAAAAACACAAGCAAGTAAGACATTTCTAATTTGTTAATGGGTTCTGTAACATAATTCCCCATGTTGTTCATTTAGTTGCAGCTGCTCTGCTCTGTGACCTCCGTGTCCCCAACAGTTGGTGGGAAGAGTTGTGAGAAAATAAAAGCTGTTGAGGCAGCAACACTCTTCATACTATACCCCAAATGAACAACGCTCTCAAATAATGGAAACAATTCATGACATTTTTTAATAGTTTATAAGATCACTGCAAATTTGATAAAAGTAAATAGATTTGGATCAAATATTTTCCACGTTTTCATGTTTTTATTATTAGCCTTAGCCGTATAAGCTTTTCCAACAGTGAATACCCAACACGACATGTGTCTGCTTTTATACCGATGTTGCACGTTGTAGCTTGGGGGCAATCAATCTGATGGGATTGCTGCATCAGAGATGACGTTTAGAAGACCTTAACCTTTAATTTACAACCAGTTATAGAACAAAAAAGAAAAAACATGTCATATCATGTGCATCACATGTGCATAATTGTGAGGCCTGCATAAAAAATGGACTCCAGATAAAAATTCACGTATGCAGATGGACTCTCGGCAAAATGTTGGCTTTGAAATTGAAGATGAAGTTTGACTCGATCATGAATCAAAAGAAGTATTGTGATGATTGTGTTATTATAAGGTTTAATCATTATGAGATTTTCCAGTGAAATGTTCAGATGCTTCAGAAATGTAGCTCCCACTAGTATATTTTTGACAACATGCGTTTACATGCATTTACATGCACTGCATTCAGACTGAGACGTTGATATTTTGGTCTCTTTTTTTCCTGAAAAGTCTCAGACATCTATACAGTACATACTATATACGGCACGTCGAGTAAATCAAAGGCACTGTGATGTAAACTCACTATAGATGTTGCAGTCAATCCATCACTGACAGCCACGTACGTACAGGCATCAACCAATCACATAACTCCATCTTCTTCAAAACAACCAGACCTCAGGAGTTACACTCACTGTCAGTCAGGATTAATTTACTTCACTACACGGTAGAACATTTGGACATAATTTAATCTCTGTCAGATGAAAACAGACATTGCTGGAATTTTTCAACATTAACACTGCGCTCAGTTGTGTGTTAAAGGTATATGTTAATTGTGGTCTGATTTGTCTTGAAAAGTCTAAAATTGAAGTCTGTGCAAGACGCAGACTCTTTATATCTATATTCATAACTCTTGTAATCATGTGGCTTATACAGCTCATAGTGTTGGTATTCTTAAAAGCGTATTGCTTTGTTGACTTGTAGAAGTCTTCCTTGTCTGAAATGTTTCTCTGCAGTGTTATGAGTCTGTAACCTCTCAGCCTCCTGTTGTGGCTGCATGCAGCCGCTCTATAAATGGAAATAAATGAGTCTTGGTAGGCATGCAGTTTCCCTGACGTAACATAATCAGTCAGGCGATTAAAAGCACAAAACAATTCAACTATAAATGGGATTGGGACAGTATAAAGTTGTGGTTGGACATATTTTCTGAAACTCTTTTAAGAACAATGGTGTCTTTAGTAGATCATTTATATTTATGTAATGTTTCTTAAAGAAAGAAAAGTAAAATCAATCGAACCCACGTTTTTGCAATTTGATAAGATGCCTTGAGGCTGCACTTCGGGTTAGCTATGCTTTGACCCAAATGCTAACATCAACATGCTAACTTGACAGCAATGACAACTCGAAGATGCCGATGTAGAGCAGGTACAATGTTTACCATTTTAGTTTAGTGTGTTAGCTATTGTTAATCACGATCAAACACAAAGTGTAAATGAGAATTTCGACCCAACAACACCATCCCTTCAGTCGTTGGTATGCCTTATTCAAATAGCAAGCTAACACACTTGTTAGCATTGCTTCACTCGCAATCTCAGCTTTGCTCTTTTAATAACTAAAACAAAATCTGCTCTTGTCTTTGTTCAAACTCAAGTGGAATATATTTCACCAGTTTCTAAATCAGTTTTTTTTTATTGTAGCAGCAGAAGTTGGATAATTTCAAATATTTGAATGCTTAATGTTTTGAGACCTCTTCAATAACTTTGTGAGTGGGCGTAAAATGTTAAATGTTCCCATTTACTGCTGTGTCTTATGAAAGTGTCGCATGAAAATGCACTGAGGAAGAGAGCGAATGGATGATCAATAACTCCGACTGCCTCCCTCTCAGTCTCCTTCCTTTTGCTCTCAAAAAAGCAAATACCATTTTACCACTTAGCTCAAGAGTGGTGGGATGAAATGCATTTGAAGTCGAGAGCATGTCAGACTGAGGAGGAATAGCACCGTCCTGGATATACACCTGTCTCTTTGATTTAGAATGTATTCATTTAGGGGATGCAAAGTCCCCAAACCAAGCAATTTCATCTGATCTGCTGTATAGAGGGTAAATGATACTGTAGAGGGAAAAACTTAAGTGGCTATTAGCCAGGACCTTTGGCTGCTCCTACATCTGTTGAGAACTGACTTTTGAATGTCGTATGATGCCTGTTTGTTTGATATATCCTCACACTCATCTTGACTAGAAATGAAAAGTTGCATGGAGGCATGAAGATGTCTGACATTTTAAAACGAGCTTTGATGACCTGCAACTTTTCAGATGTTTGGAAAAAGTTATGTTTTTCGAGGAAAAGGGAGCCATGGGAATGGCGTACAAATAGTACCAGATATATTATGCATGGTTGCGCACAGTGGTCTGCTAGAGAGCATTTGAGGGCAAGCTGTGGGACTCCATTTGACTTCTGCATGGTTGTTTCTGGACTGAGTTGGCTTTTTATTTCAGGGCTGCCTTACGTGATAGGGTGCTAAAGACTCGCTTCTAAGTACTGCCAAACAGTTAATAATGCCATCATCTAATGCAGCAGACATTCTGCTTTATGTCGGTGGTTCTCAACACTGAACCAGCATCCGTGAGTGAGTGATTACCTCTGCGTCTGTCCGTGGCTAATCTCGCATTCTGCTGCAGCAAATGGAATTATGTTTTGGGTGGCCAGTTATAGCTGCACACTCAAGGACCTCTGGTGGTTGCTGTGACTCACTTTATCAACACACCTTTATTACCTGTTTGATACTGCCACTGACTGCCTGCTGACTCCTCACTCACTAATCGTAACCGGCCCCTGAAATAAGACATCTTTTCAGTTTACAATTCACTTCAGTTATCTGAGAAGGATTTGGGGAAAACTCATTTCCACCCCCATCAAAAAGATCCGACCCGTCAAGCACGCTGTCTGTAGCCGTGCCAGATGGAAATGTGCAAACTGCAGAGCTTTAAGTTAATACAGAGATATCTGAAGCCTTAAAACAAAGAGACCATGAGCTACTGTCTGAAATGAACACATCAAGAAGTAAAGCATTCTCCAGACTGCTTTAAAACATTTAACTTACCAAGAAATGAATAAACTCAATGAAATTACTGGTGTTACAGGATGCTTTAAGCTGGACAACACAGTCTGGCCAAGACCTCCTTTCCGTGTACAGCTTATTGTTTACAGTCCGATTAGCAACTCGAGATGTGAGACTGGATTGTTTCAGAAGTAGCCAGTTTACAAGCTAATTCTAAATCAATAAAAGACTAAATCATTGTCAGACGATAGCCGAGATTGCATTTCGGCCAGTGCGTTTTCTCCTCTTCTACTCTCCACAGAGACTGTTTACATGCATTCAACCAAAGACTGCTCGAATGTGATAAGTCACCAGTACTCAGACTACAAACTTAAATCAAAACGCTTCCAATACCAAAATCCTGTCCCGGTGCTTACAGATTCTACATGTGAATGCAGTCCGGCAGCTTTGGACGCTGCTGTCTCAGTTTTTCACCCTCTCAAGGCTCTAGAAGGTAATCATTTCCGGCAGATGATGAGAGCGGTGCAAAATTTCCATGAGAATATCTTCAGCCTCATTACACATGATAATGGTCTTGATAAGGACTATGAAATGGAGATGACATTTTGGGCATTATTCACGGGCATTTGCATATTGCATACAAAGGTTGTTTTTATTTGTTGGTCTGATTTTAAGTTTTGAATCAAACTCTTGGCAGAAGAGCAGTGATACAACCTATTTACAGCTCCATCCCTACCATCAAATGATGCATCTCGGCTGTATTGAGCCAACAAAGCTGTGATCCGTTTGGAGGTCCATTCCCAGTGGGGCCTGGGAAGGCACAGTTACTCACTGTCCTATGTTATTGTTGGGACCAGCAGGGAAACCACAGTCAGGGTGAGTAGAGACAGCTGCAATGTTCATCCTCACCTCTGTTTTCTTGGCTAACGAGTCGCACTGCAGTGTGATTTCTGGCTAACAGCAATCTCTCACAGAGGATCTAATGCGGGCTTTGGTTTGCAGCCGGCCTTCTCCCATTGAACACTTTGCCTCCAACATTAGTGGTTGAAGGAAAACAGGAAGCTTAGATTGCAATTAGCCGCTCTGTTGCCCGCTTTTATGTCTTGCTTCAGAGTCCCACATTCAACAATTTACTTCACTGCGTTGCTACAGTGGTGGCCTTCTTAATATCGATATAGTGCATATGTATTTACAGATAATAATGTACTGCTGCTGTGTTCTGCAATCCAGAAAGTATTCAATTATTTTTGCAAATGCAACACATTGTGCTGTTGACATGGTTGAAATAAAATAAACCTTTTTGTTTGTTTCTTTATCACGTCACTGTTTGATTCTGCAACAATCCACGATCATCATCGAAGTTTCATCTTATCATCTAGCGCCAGGGAAAGTTCTGTCAATCCTGGATTTGCAGAAACGATCATATTTTCCCCGCTCTTCTCTCAAGAATTTCATCCAGCTATATGTCACTCCATCCTGGGAATCGCTTCCCACTTCAGACCATTCAAATCGGATACAGCCGCCTGCTTTGCGGAGCCTGAAGGCCCCTACGGTCATAATGCAACAGGCACTCTGATTGAGAGACAGATGAGTCCAGAACCAGAAGGATTCATCACAAAGTGATCTTAAAAAGATCTTATCGAAGTAGGCTAATGCTCGGAGACAGACTGTGGCTGTGCAACAGTACCTGTCGGTACACTACCTGCTAGTGCATGGGCATTGAGCCAAGTGATGCACCGTCAAGTTATCGCCTGGTCGGTCTTAAGAGAGAGACGTTGTCAATGCTGAATGATGCAATGTCAGTGTCCATCAGAAGCTTGAATGCTATCATGCAGTGACGATGATAAACAAAGAGGAACTCAAGTTAACCGTGAAAGCCCGAATGGCATTTACTTTCAATGAGAAATCTGAAAATAGATTAATTTGCAATGTGTGGGCTTCAAACTCCACTCGTCCTGTTTTCTTCTCCTTGATCACTGCTCTCCTGATTTTTCGACCTCCCCTTTAAGCACCCTGCTGACTGGTTAAGGTCACTGACTCCACTTCAGCTCATTAGCTGTGTTTCTGTCGGAGCGACTCCGTTTCAGATCTGTTCTCCTCTTTTTTTTTTTTTTTTTTTTTACATCTGGGAACAGTGTAAACACACACATAGAGGAGCTGCTGTCAGCTGTAACACCCTGTCAGGTCACCTTCCTGTCATTATCAACACTACAGGGGATCTACACCATCTTTTTTCTTCTTTTTGTTGTTCATTGAATCGTCTGAAACTTTGTAGACTTTTTACTTGCAAATTTTAGACTACTAGAATTGTAGTGATTTTGGAAATGTCAATTTATGTTTGTCATAATTTCCCCTCGAGACACCAATGTTAAAATAACATCTTCTTTCAGTTCAGTTTCAGTTTTTTAGTATCTATTTCAACACTACAGAATTTGGTCCCACTTTCTAATACGGCATCCTTCATAATGTCTTCATTTTAGGAAATATGCTTATTTGCTTTCCAGCCGTTTGTTAGATGAGAATATGGATACCGCTTTCATGTCTGTTTGCTAAATATGCGACCAGACATATGCAAATATTGCAGTTAATAATGTTTTTTAATGTGTGATAGATAAGTAGCAATTTATAGGAACAATGTCGAATTTGCCAGGTTGTAAAACATCTCTTTGTGCTTGTGTTTATCATCACCATAGCGTTACCGTGATGTATCAAGAGAACGAGATACAGCGTTCATTCCTGTGAACGTTGCCCAGTGGTGCATGAAGCAAAAATTGCTCGACTGCCGGTTATAATATTACCTGGATGTTCCGCACTTCTCTGGCATCCGTGGGCGCCTATAAAGCAAGCGCACTAGCGTTTCCTTCACGCATCTGCATGATACTCTGCACCTCAGTTTTTGCCACTGAAGACATTAAATTGCCTTTAACTCAACTAAAATGTATTAACAGATGAGCTGGAGAGCAGCCCAGTGGTCGTTACTGTAACACAAATCAGCATCTATCCACTCACACGTTAGCTTCTCCTCTCATTAACCAAATCAGCCTCGCTCACTGTTGTCACTTTACTACCTTGTTTTGAAAGCATAGTGTTGTCCTGGGCTACAGACTTTTATTTCTTTTCATTATTTGGTTGAGAAGGCTCTCAATGTGGGGTCCAGCTAAATTGCAGTTTCCCCACATACTTATCATGCGATGTCCTTGCTGTATTGTAAGCATGTCAGTATGTGTCACTGTCCTGTAATTGTCCGTGAGGGAAGCAGACCTCCCAGAGGATGGCAAAAGGCAGAACTGAAGGAAAGGGTCTCCTCTGCTCTTTCAGGGAGAATTCAAATGGAGATTAGGCAGCTGTTTCCTTGACGACCACATTTTACCCAACTTAGATTTTTTTTTGTCATCACTGATCACAGCGGTCCGCTGTCTCACACCTTGTGTTACCTCTTTTCCAGATGGTACCAATGCACTTTTCTCTCATTAAACATCTGCTCTCAGACTCGTCTCTCATTGCTGTTTCTCACCTCTTTGTACGTTTTTTTGTTCTTTTTCATCCTGTAAGTCATTCAATCCATCGTTCAGTCGAGTCGGTTGAACCACTCAATGTTTTTTCCTTTGCTGCCTTCATCTCCACGTTTCACTCTCCTCTCAATTCAGTATAGCTCTTGGATTGGTGGTCGTCACATTGATGTTGGCAGTAAATAACCTCCATGAGAATCCTCAGCAGACCTGTAGACCCTGACTTCAGCTTGTATCGTACAGATTCCTGTAAATACACAAAGGTTTTAAACGTTGTTGCACTTGCAGCAGAGTTTTATATTTATCTTTTTAACACAAAAGTCAAATTCATTTTCATTCTTTTTGCAGGTTTCACGGGGAACACTGATAATGGTCATGTGTATAATAGATGTGATCTGTGCCTCTTTGCAGTGTTACATAAGACATAATAGTTTGAGGGCTGTTTCAGGTGCATAGTACCTGAAACCAGTTCTGTTAACATCAAACGAATACTTTAATCCTAACAATCGTCCTAAAGTACTGTTTGTGCTTCAGTCACTTTCCACCTCCTCATGTGCAAAAGGTCACGACCGTATTTTTTCATTTCACATCGACATTCCTATTTTTTTATAGAAACTTTATTTAAATCAACACAACAAGCAGCTTGACTGTGGATATTGGCTTGCTGCATCACCACTCGGCTCTGCTCTGCAACGCAATTCTTCCCCCAGTATTGTTATAATTTATAAGTTGGCAGTAACGGGCAGCGTACGGCACACAGTATGACAGGAAACAAATCGGCTTTGTACGTTTCAAGGACAGAAGCTCTGCCATCACGCATAACCCCCAGTGCATGATGTTCGATGACTAACTGCTCTTTCGGAGGAGGAGCTGCCTTAGACTTTGACGTGAAAAAGAACCTTTAAAAAAAGAAATCTTTGGAAAATAGATGTCCATACAGAGGGCTGTCTCTGCCTCGTCTATGCTTAGGTTTGATGCCTTCACTCATTCATCATTACATGGCAGCATTGCTTCAGAAACGGAAACAATGAATCAGGCAAACTGGCCCTACATCAGCCTCCCTCCATCTAGGGGCATTCTGCTTTCGTCTACAGAACTCTGTGTTTATTCAATGACTGACACATAGTGTGGTACAGTTACACACATGTTCAATCCGTGCAGGCCGTCTCTGTCTTGTCGTATCTAAACTGTTCCGGCTGCCTCCTCCATACAGAAATGAGAAAACAAATCAAGTCCTAGACCCATGCAGACAAATCACTGTTGCATAACTAATTGCATAACTGAAACTGATGAACCTATGCTTGCAATTGTGGAATGCTGCTGTGAAAGAAAAAAAACAAACGGATGAAAACAACATATTGAGAGGGGGACTGCGAGATTTTCATTTAGCAGCTATAGCTTCTGAGTGTAAATATCTGTAAATCACATGCTATCATGCCGGAGGAGGTCTAATGTTTAAAATATAAGCGCTGCAATCAAGGAGAACTTTGCAGTTTACACAAGGAGGGATTTATTACATTGCCAATGGTGTTAAGAAAGAGCAACATTAAATGGAGTTGGCAAGCATCAGTAACTTTGCAATCAGAGGCACTTGCGTGAGTATTGTTTGAAGTGATAAACTATGAGTGTGACTAATTAATTTCCTTTCAACCATTCAACCAACTCTAAATAAATTCTATATTTGAAAGATATCATTTTCAATTTATTCCACGAGGTGTTGTGGTTATGAAGAAAAAGATCACAAAGTCCAGTAAGAAGCCCAAAGCTCTCTGAGGATGATGCAGCACTACACAAATAACAATATTCCAATTTCCTCTAAGTGATTGCCCACTCGTGCCGACACGCCAGTAGTTTACAGACTCATAAAATCCTAAGTACCTAATTTTTGCATATGGCAATTTAAAATGTTACACTCTCTGTCCAACCCTTTCACTGTCCAATTACAACCACGGAAACGTTAGCGGAAGAAAAAGACAAGATCCCAACAGAAATGTGTGGATTTTAGGAGACTGTATGAAAATGATTGCGGTGGCGAGGAGAGCTAAATCATACTTGTTTTTGTTAAAATAAAATACACAATCCTGACTAACTCATTTGCAAAATGTTATGAAGGAAACATAATGCCAACTGGATTAGATATCAACATAATGACAACATTTTGTTAATAAATGTGTGTGAAAAGTCTTTGCTGTACGTCTGCTTTGCTCTTTCTTTTTTTACAAATACTTTTTTATTGAGCCAAAAAAACATTCAGCCACCAAATGAGTGAAACGGGCCCAGGTAGCGGCGCTCTTGGTGCTTTATGGACTTGAGCAATATTTTCGCAACCAAATCTTATTGTTGGATGAGAAAAAGTTGAAACATCCTCCCTTTATCTCCGGACATATACAGTATAGACCACCCCTGAAAAATGAACAAACCTCCCCCTCTTCTGACCCCCCTCGCCCTGATAACAATTTTCCTACAGTCCCTAAATCCTAAAATGCATAAAGATCGAACTGTAACCAGCTCTTCGTCGCAGCCATCACACCAACAGTGTATTTATTATTAATCCCCATGATGTGAACACGCTACATGCCATGTATTTCTCGGGCTTGAAGATGCTTTAAAATATTCTGTTTTGATGTGAGTTTCACTACTTTGAGAGTTTAAATATTTTGGTGTGAGACAGATTAGCAGACCACAGCATGACTCTTTCTGTTTCTGCACCTCAACTGAATAACAACACAGCAGGGCATCTGTGACTTCTGAGTTTAATAACGCATAAACGTACACGCTGTCCCATCACGTTTTATAAGGAAATTGTGTTTTATTTTTGCTGACAGACATTAAAAAGAAAAGAAAATGGTGTAAGAACATGATGCTTCAAAGCTTGTGTTCTTGTTCATCTCTATGCAAGCCACCGCTGTCTCCACGGCAGTTAATAGCTGTGCTATATTGACACTGTCCGCACATAGGTTTTATCTCACAAAATTTTGACTTAATCTCCGAGTTTAAAATGAATCGGGTTGATGGCTGCACAATCCCTCCATGCTGTGAAGGACAAGCCTTCTGTTTTGTTCTGCTCCAGTCTTCCTTCTTTACTCTGGTTTATTTTGTGGTCATTCAGTCACAAGCATACAAGAAATGATTGATCAGACAAAGACATGTCTTGTGCACTGATGAAGATTGTGACCCGTAAATATTATGGATGTCAAGTTCCTCAAGAATTACCGGTGAAAGGTAGTGTCAGGTTGTCAGGTTTCATTATATTGTTTCTTGGTGTCACACTGACACTTGTTTTGTCCATTTTTCAGTCTGTGTAAATCCTGTCCTGCAGATAAGCATCGATGAAAGATCACGCTCCCACAGCTCTTGATTAAAACGTTACATTGCTGAGGTGAAACGGTAACATGTATGATGGTAAAATGACATAACCACATAGATTTCGCTCTAATGCGAATGTGTTTATACAAACTAATAATAGTCCGTGCTTACCCAGGAGTCAGGGGAAAACACACGTTCACACATAAAGGTTGAACGGGTCAGACATATGTTCTAAACGTGGCTTAGCGTGTGATTGTTAGCGATGCAATGTGACAGCCAGCAGAGGTTCAATTCTCCGCTGTGCTTCAGCTTCGTCAGCTGCAGAACAAACAACTTGAAACCTTACCAAAGCCTCAGCACGTGTTTTCTTGTAGTTCCTCTCCCATTTATTACATTGCATGTGCAGAGAGATAAAAGCAACATGGAGAAATAAAATGTCAAGATATCATACTGTATGTATTCCTTTTTTCTCTGACCTTTCAGAAGTTATGAAGTATACCAGCCCATTTCAGAAATGCTGTTGTGCATAAGATATTGCAACCGGATAGCAAATCTAAAACACAACAGCAGCAACGCATAAAATATGAAGAGACTGGGAGTGCAACAAGTACCACAGCTCAATCGATGCAAGATGTTTTGTAAGTGTTTTAAAGAATGATTTGTTAAGATTGAATGAATCAGCAGTGGCTGAAAGTAGCCTTTTTATTTAGTTTGATCACTTATAAATCAAACATGCATCATCATCACTCCATCCTGATGCAAGACCCCAACATGAAGCCCACTTTAAATTGTCTGCACTCTGTTTTCCCTGCCATGAATTTGATGGGTTCGGTTAGGCAGCGTAATGCTTCCCAAGGTTTCCATTGGGCTGATGAGTGATGCGAGTAATCATACTGCCTGTACGAATCGTGGATGATTGTCCCCCAGGGGAGAACATAAACACCACAACAGCAACAGCAGCATTCTGTCCGTGTCGTCTTTTATACTGTACGTCCAGATCCATTTCTCTCTCTTTTACAACACATTTTGACCACATCTCAAAATTGAGTACAGAGAAAGATAGAGAACAACAGAGAGAATTGCTCATCATGTACACTCAGTCTTCTGCCATTACAGAGAGCACCATACCCTGCACTACATTATAGTATTTTTAGCCCTCTTCTTTAGAGGGATAGATAGCCGTCTAATCTAAACCTGTATGTCATCACACCTCCTGCAGCAGTAGCAGGTGTCATATATTGTTCTCCCACACAGCTGTAACTGAGATTCAGCAGAATTTACTTCCTGAACTGCTGTGTAAGTCATTTCATGCCAGCGGGGCGTGCCATAGTCCCATTGTTGTTGAGATGGAGCAATTGTGATCAGTGCTTCAGTGTCAGAGTTGTAGGTAGTATACGGGCAAGATAACCGTCGAGACCAGAATGTACTTCTGAGCCCTCTGGAGGTGTCGTGGGCTGAATTCAATATGTGAAGGGAGTTGTCTGTATAACAACCCATGCAACCTCTCCACCCCCACCGCCCCCCTTCCTTCATCTCACACTCTCTCAAAGCCACTCACCCTTAGATATCTGTTACATCAGATCTGTTTTTTTTTTTTGTAAACCTTAGACTTTGTGTAACAGAAAAGCGTATAGCTCTTTCATCATACCGACATTTTAAACTCAAATTGATGTCTTGTTATCCTTGTCTGATTCCATCTGGAGAGAATTCAAATTTTGATCTCAAGTTGTCGTCAGATAAAAAAGTTGGGGGAGCACAAAAGTGATTAGGATACATCGTCTGGGAACAACGATTGTTTGTTGAGATATTTCAAACTGGACAAAAGTGGCGGTCAATGGTTGAAAAATCACCAACTGACACCCGTAGATCCATGCCGCTCGCATGGCTAAAAGCTCCTCATGTTGGCCCATCTGTAGATGGCCAGAAGTCTAAACAGAAGCTGCAAACAAACATCCCTCATTAATGAAAGACAAATGAGCTCACTGAACTCCTAAAATGAGCCCGATCATTTTAATTACTGCTCTTCATCTTATGAAGACACGTGTGATCTATCTTTAGAAGGAACAGTAAAGGAGAGGCATCAGAGCTTTTGTTCAGCATGCCGGCCCTAGAACTCTCACTGTCCCTCTGATGGCGTTTGCTTGAAGGCGGATTTTGTAAAGGTCACTTTGTAGAGTGCATAAAGACTGGCACAGCTATGAACACTACAGACACAGCCACGGGAGGATTTTGATCTGGCTGTGTTCAAATAAACAATTACCCCTGAGAGGCACTCTCAAACAGACTGCACACTATGTGCATTCGGCAATTTCAGCAGACACACGATCAGCTGCATGTTCCTAATGGCTTGTGAAGTTCTCAGTAATGGGCTACAGACAGCTACAGATAAATGAGCGTTTTGATGGAAATTGTGAAAAAGACATCTGTTTGGCCTTAAAAGTCAAACATCTGCGTAATTATGGATTTAGGTGACATGGTGACAGCTGAGCAGGTCAATCAGAGTGCTCAATTGGAAATAAACATTGATTGCTTGCACAAATGTATTGACACAAAAAACAGACTAACAGACCAACACAATTTAGCAGGCAGCAAATGTAAAAGATAACGAGACAATTTGCAGGATTCACTTCAAAATCCACACACTTATATTGCTGCTATAGGCTATCAAAACCATCTTAAATATTTAATCAGCCGAGCTACTGACAAGTACTTACATCACTCTTGTGGTTTAGTAAGGTCATTCAATATACAGAACAGTCAGTCCTCTAATTGAGCACCCGTAACACAAGCCTCAGGCCATGGTGAGTGGGAGTACCAGTACCTGAGGGTTGAAGGCAGGCAGCGATATGGCTCAACAAAGCGTTTCTCAATGAGCTGCAACAATGAGAGGTGTTCGGATTGGATTTGACTGGCATTGTTTGATCAGCTGCTGTGTGCCACGGCAAACAATAGGCATCCTTATTGGATACAAGTCGATAAGGATGCAGTGCGATGAAGTATTATTACATGCTGGAGCTAATTAAAGCACTTTGGCAAATGTTATCCCTTTGGGCAGGGTATGCATTGCGCAGGAAAACACTTCTTGCTTTGTGCACCAGTGCGCTTTGTCAAAGGGAACGTGCAGGGACGCACAGCGAGAGAGAGAGAGAGAGAGAGAGAGAGAGAGAGACCGCGCGCGAGCTAATCTGCTCTGTGCGCCTCATTACTAATTTGCCGTTCAGTTCTCGTGCGCTCCTGTGTACCTGCTCTGGAAATCTGTGACTTCTCCATGCGCCACAATCTCACCTGGACTTCTTTAGAAATGGATCTTCCTTCTAACGCTTTTAGTGATTTTAACGACTCGGTCTCCATAACTCCTCTCAATGTTACGTTCACCGAGGATCCGCTGCGCGTGTCCTCGAACAGCAACGACACCGACAAGTCTGCAGCCAGGGACACTACAAGTCTCATCATCGCCGTTTGTATCACGGCTCTCTACTCTCTCATCTGTGTGGTGGGACTGCTTGGAAACGTACTTGTAATGTACGGGGTGGTCAGGTAAGAAATAAATCATAAACTATTTAAAAGACTAAAGACTATAGTGGTGTTTTTAAACAATGTAAAATGTCAGAAAAAACTGTCGGCAATTTATGATGGTCCTTTGTATTTGCCCACAGTTTCAGTGTTCCGCTCTCTCACACACCCACTCACAAACACACACACACACACACACACACACACACACACGAGGGGGGTGGGGGTGCAATTAGTACCACAGCGACGACTGTAGTACTAATTAATGTATTGCAGATTCTGAGGATTCAAGTCATGTAGATGTGTCGTTGACCTAATGCATCTTAAATAACAAAGCAATATATAATATATATATATATATATATATATATATATATATATATATATATATATCTTCCCTCCTTTTAGAGCGTGTTGCTGCAGTTTAATTCAATAGGACCTACAGTCATATTGTGGACTAATGTGGATGAATCAATCTTTAAAACAGCTCAGATGCTCAGATGGCATTCAGAACTGAAAAGGAAGAAAAAAAAACAATCTCCTCTGTAAATCTGAAATAAAGGAGGAGTTTAAGAGGAGTTTTCAGCAGGAGTAAACTTGTTTTAAATGTCAAACAAAGTCACAGGACAGTATGTCATTAAAATGCATGTTGTTTCGTGAGGCTTGGATCTCTGTTCCTGTCTCCAGCTCCTGCTCACTTTCCCCAGGCCATGTACCCTCCTCTCAGTCCCCGGTCCTGCCATCCTCTAACTATCCAGTAGATGCCCTCAGACTCTCTTGCAGTCATGTTCACCTAACATCCTCTCCCCGCTAGACACATGTTTCCATTTGTTGGATTTCATGCCCACAACCTCACCTGCATTTCATTCACTCGCCAGCCACTCGCCACATAAGCTCACGCACCTTTGGTCCTTGTCAGATCAACAGCATGCCAATGCAGCTTCTTCTTTACTGCCTGTTTACCTGCTATCCTGCCTGCCGGTTACCTGTGTGTCAGACTGCTATTTTGACTTTTGATCACTGTCAGCTTAAGTAACAAAAAGTCATTTCATAGTATCTCAAAAAAGGTCATGAAAAGTAAAAATATAAAATGTCAAAAAATGCAATAAAAAGTCATAGTCAGAATACAGTATGTCGCAAAATGTCATAAAAATTTAAATATAGAATGTTAAATTAAATAAATATAAAGTCATTATATAGTATGTCCAAAACAAGTCATAGTATAATATGTCCCAAAAAGTCCTAAAAAGCTAAAATAAAGTATTTCGGAAAAAGTTTTTAAAAAGTCATACTAGTATGTCAAAAAAGTCATAAAAAGTAAAAAAAAAAGTCATGTATGTCAAAAGAAGTCATAGTATAAATAGTATGTCGGAAAATGTCATAAAAAGTAAATACTATGAAAAGTCATAGTGTCGAAAAAGCCATGAAAAGTACAAAAAAAAGAATCTTGAAAAAAGTCATAGCGTAGTGTGTCGAAAAAAGTCATAAAAAGTCATAATATAGTGTGTCAAAAAAAAATCATAGTATAGTATGTTGAAAAAGGTCAAAATATGGATGTCGAAAAAACTCACTGTGTATAGTGTGTGGAAAAAAGTCATAAAAACGTCAATCTATATTATGTCATCAAACTGTAAAAATGATGTGCAGTTTTATAGAGGCTTACATTCACTTCGGCCATGTGCCTTTAGTGTTGTGCCACAGAAACATTATGCGTTTAAATGTACTTTTTATTTTTAGTTCGATATGTTTATGGCGTAAATGGGCGATCATTGGTTTTAGAGCGGAAACACATCAGATTAAACAGTAAATGGGTTTCTCACTTTGAAACGTTATATTGATAGTCATTCATACTCAGCATCTTCTTTGTGACGCAGCAGAAGGCAACAACAGCTTGACTGTGAGTCAGAGTCAGTTAAAAGTTCTCCATGCTATTCCTCTAACCAACCAGGTACACCAAGATGAAGACCGCCACCAACATCTACATCTTCAACCTGGCTCTCGCTGACGCTCTCGCCACCAGCACCCTCCCCTTCCAGAGTGCCAAGTACCTGATGAGCACATGGCCCTTTGGGGAGGTACTGTGTAAAGTGGTCATCGCCATCGACTACTACAACATGTTCACCAGCATCTTCACGCTCACCATGATGAGCGTGGACCGCTACATCGCCGTTTGTCATCCGGTGAGAGCCCTGGACTTCCGCACTCCTGCCAAAGCCAAGCTCATCAACGTCTGCATCTGGATCCTCTCCTCCGCCATCGGAGTCCCCGTGATGATCATGGCTGTTACCAAGGTGACGGATACAGGTGGGAGATTTCTATTGTTGAAGAAAAAAAATCTGAAAATGACCATCACTTTGCAAAAACTTCACTTCTCAGCACAAGCCTTTTAGCTACTTTAGTGGCAAGTGTTGATTTCAGGGAGTGATCGGGCCGTAAAAGAGAACATTTGAGCTGGGTTATTAACTTGAATTAGCTTCTCCACATGGCCCGCTATTAAAATTCTAATTGTTTTAACTCCTCTAGGAAACACTTCTTGTGAACTCAGATTCCCCAAACCTGAGTGGTACTGGGACACAGTGATGAAAATCTGCGTGTTCATTTTTGCCTTTGTGGTTCCCGTCCTGGTCATCACCATCTGCTATGGTCTGATGATCCTGCGCCTCAAGAGTGTCCGTCTGCTCTCCGGCTCCAAAGAGAAGGACAGGAACATGCGACGGATCACCCGCATGGTCCTAGTGGTCGTGGCGGCCTTCATCGTCTGCTGGACTCCCATCCACATCTTCATCATTGTCAAGACCATGGTGAATATTGACCGCAAGAACCTCCTGGTGGTGGCCAGCTGGCATCTGTGCATCGCATTGGGATACACCAACAGCAGTCTCAACCCCGTGCTGTACGCCTTCTTGGATGAGAACTTCAAAAGGTGCTTCAGGGATTTCTGCCTGCCCTATCGCTCTGGCCTGGAGCAGAGCAGCTTCTCCAGAGCGCGTAACAGCACAAAGGAGCCTGTGTCTGTTTGTGCTCCTGCGACGACACAGAGACCACCGGCCTGACTAGGCATGGATCAGTGGGGGGGGGAGCAAGTTCAGGATGACCTCCAGACTGAGGACACACAGTTCTCCACCACAGGAGTCTGAGTCAGCAGATGTAGGCTTTTGACCAGCTATTATTGTAAATTATCGGTTGTGTTTTTGGTCTCATATAATGAAGCTTGTGAGACACAATTCTCTACGGATTGTCGTTCACAATGAGCACAAACATGCTTGTGTGTGTGCCTCTGCATAAGGATACGACTGCACACCTGTGGAGTGTGTATGAAGCACATGCATAATGCAACCCTATGAACAAACACACTTACAGTGCAGTCAGAAAGTATTGGTATAGTGGTGTGTTTTTCATTGTTTTGTCTGCACAATAATAAATAGGTGGTTAAAGTGCAGACTCTAAGCTTTAAGGCTGTTTGTAGGTCTTCACAAAATGATTGTATTGTCAGGCAGGACATAGATGGTAAACACACAGAGAAGGCCACCAAGAGGAATCTTTTCATGGCCAAACTGTGGCAAATGTATAATTGGCCGAGTCAGTCATGTGACCCCAATCCAAGAGCTCATGTGTTTCACTTGATGAAGACCAGACTGACTCCAAAAATTCCCTGTAGCAGCAAGAAGGATCAACAGGGAAGATACAGCTATCTGCTGTAGTGTGTGGGTCTCAGACTTTATCGTCAGCTCAATATCACAGATGATGACTTTGTGAAGAGTTTTGTTAGCTTGTAAAATTATTGTCTAGTCCCTAAAATTGTGGTACCATATAAAGGACGACAATAAGTTGATGTAACACCTTCAAATTAAACCTCTAACTGCTTTTCTGATCACTTGTGGGCAGAGGAAATAACCGTAAACATTGACATATAATCACCTTTAATTTGTATGACAGACAGTTCCTATTTACACATTTAGCCGTTACAGAGCAACACTGTCATACATTTTAAGTCTGTTTCTGGCTACTCGAAATAGGATAGTTGTATCCACTCTTCTTTTATCTGCGTTGGTCTATGCTACACTATGTTCACTTGCTAGTCGCTAACGGTGTCTTTCTGCTGTTTGGTGTTGTGTACAGTCACGTTTTGGTGAGAGTGAAAGTTATGGGCCCGAACACCAAAACAATAAACTGAAAGACGCGAAGAGAACTAATTACAGACGAAAGCCACACGCACAATCAAGAACAATCTTAAAGGAGGTTAATGAATGCTTATTACCATAGAGTCATGTTTCAGTGTCATTTTTTCCAAGTATCCCTCCGATACTTCATGACAGATCTTTGTGATAGACGCCTTTAATGACATGAAAATGCGGCCTACATGATTAAGCAGAGATGACTGAGGCTTCCAGCGTTTATTCACCATGAACATCAGTGTTCAGCTGACTCATTGTACTCCTCTAGCTGTTAGGCTGCTCTGTTTTCTGTTTCAACTGAGGCACTGAAGGGGAATGTCGCACTGCTGTTTCAACTCATAGTTGTGACTGAATGACCTCAAACTGGCATTGAGGCCAGTCTGAATCGTATCAAACGCATTAGCGAGGAACAAGAAGCCTCCTATACATATTACAGCTAATGGACAAGTTTCCACTGATGATCTTTGGACACACGCAGGATGAGATCAGAGCCGATGCCTCTCATCCTGCCACTGCAGCAATGCATATTTGTTTAAAGATGCATCTATTTATTAAGGATAAAGATAATATTGTTCTGTAACAGCATATTAAGTGGTAATGTGATTTGTTTTGTTTCAATGTGCTGTCAAGCTGTTGTATCATTAAGCTACACTTAATTAATTACTAAAATCAAATGTTATAGAGCCATGTATTTACACTAAGTGCTATAAATGTCAGGTGAAAGCGTGGAAGCTTCATGTCGCCTGTCACCATTGCTGTCGGTATATAGTTTGTAAATGTTTTCTGCAGTATGGTTGACAATATGATCAGCTGATTTTAAAATATGTACCGTAAAGCCTTATTCAGCATTATGTTCTTTTTGCAAAAAGTGAATTGTCTTGTTGAGGAAAATGCTTGATCTATAAATGTTTTCACATTTTGTGTTCCAGCAGATACAGTATATAAAGTACCGTATATTGTATAAGTGTAATAACTGTTTCAGTCTTTTGATAACATTTATACAATCGTCTTATGGAATAGCTTAAGTTGTATCTTGTAGGTGCTTTTTAAAGATATCGTTGTAAATAACTTTCAGTTTAAATCCACTATTTGGTTTTCTGTGCTTGTTACTACAGATGTTAACAGTTGAACTCTTTGTAAATGCAAGTGAAGCCTCTTGGGAGCGATGATGATGATGGGGCACAGGCACCTTTGACCTGGAAGCCCTTGTTGGTCAGAGGCAACAAGTCCCAGGTCCAAATAAGACACATCTTACGAAAGCACATTATGGAATAAGGCCGGGATGATATTGGAGTTTCTGGCGACCAGATACATTGGAGAATATACATAAATACACATACATGGAGAGTTAGCTAATTTCACAATGGATCAATAAAAAATACAGCTAGTAATATTGTATATTTCATGATTGTCAACAAATCCTTTGATTCATATCAATAATACTTTCTGACTTCCACAGCCTGCGGCTCTCAGCACCATGGCCATTGGTTCCTGAAGATGTCTATCTGAAAAAGAAACAACCCTTTTTTCAAAAGTTTGTTATTTTCTGAAAACAGATGTCCGCTGTAGTTTTTAAGGAAACTGTATTGAAACAAGAGTAAATGGCACATTTACTCTTGTTTCTCTTGTTTATTGATGACTCTAAATTGCCTGTAGGTGTGGAAGTGAGCGTGAATGGTTGTCTGTCTGTCTGTGTCGGCCCTGCGATAGTCTGGCAGCCTGTCCGGGCTGTACCCTGTCTTCGCCCAATGTCAGCTGGGATCGGCTCCAGTCCCCCTGTGACCCTTAAGTGGTTACGGATGATGGATAGAAGCAGCAGAGCAGTGTATGTGGACTAAAAATAAACTACAGTGCACATGTTCATTCTAACGAAGCAACATGTCATTTGTTGTCTTTTCACGCAATCTGTTGACAAGACAAATACAAGCCTTATCCTTTTAGCTGTTGCTAAAGCTACACAGGCCAAAGGCCCTGAGTGACACATATTCAGACTACCACCTTTATCCGTTTCTGTATCCTCATTTTTGAGGGAAAAAAAGGAATAAAATAAACCACTGTACTATTTTTTTTAAAGAATTAAGATTCTCATTGAATGTGGATTGTGTACTCTCGACTGCACGGGTCACACTGCAGTGCAAGTCAAGTGCAAAGATTAGTTAGCACTTAAATGACACACGCCAGTGAAGCCCACAGCAGATGTGTTGAAAATGACAAACTCATGTGGTGTTTTTGCATTTGTTATAACTGAAGATGTCTCAGAAAATGGAAACCTTGTTAAGAAGTCACCCTCAATTATCTTTCATATTCCTGTGGATGTTGAAGGACATCACCCAAATGATTTGAAAGAGAAACAGTCAGTTTCATATCTCAGAAGCTCCTATACAAAAAAAAACCCACATAGACTATTCAGACCCAGACATCATAGAACTCCCACCAGGACACCAACCAGATGGGGACATTGAAGATGTCCTGTGTGCTCCAGAGCATACAGTTTGTTCCCAATGAAATATACATGGCTCTGCCTATAGTTTTACTGCAGACAAATGAAACATTAACAAAATGAATAATTTAGTCAAACACCATAAGCTGGCTCCTGTCTTGGCTAGACTGCACACTGTTCTCTTTAAAGTGTGAATACGAACGTTTTATGCAACAGAGCAGTCAGTTCTATAACACTTACTATCATGTCTGAAAACTGTGTGACTTGGCCAGAAACAGCTCTGTTCTGGATTTTGAAGCCTAATGTTTCTTTTCTCTGAGCGCTTGATTGCAAATGCAACAGGTGTTGTGTTTGTGCACAGTTACACACAGAGAGAAGATAGACTCATTTCAGAGCAACACACAGATGATTAGATGCTCTCATACTGACCTTAAGTAATGGCACTCAAACAAAGAGAGGGAAAGAACAACAGAGAGGGAATCTAGCCCAAGCGTTCATAACAGTTAAAATACTTCTATTCCCTCGTTAGCATCAAAAGCTCAGAGCATCCAACAGCTTGTTTCCTGTTTCATCTGGCTGATTCTTGTTATGTGACTTCCCCTGCTCATTTGTCTGTGCGGGAGAAAAGATATCAACTGTAAGTGAGAGATTGGTTGCTTGGCCCTGATGGAACACAATTATCTTGTTTTGTAGCATGGATGAAAGTACTTGACTTGAGCGCCATTACAGCAAAAATATTGCAGCCACAAAAACCTTTCCACATTACAGATGTTCATGTGTCTCAACAGCAGACACCTATACCTATACGTAAGCGAGGCTATTCACACAACACAGCATCTTGGACTGACAACCTGTCAGTGCTGAGTGAAAAGCATTTAAACCCAAAACTAAAGAAGGAAAGAAAAGACACCTAAAAGAAGTAGCTATTTAGATGATGATTATGCTGAGATTCTGGTAATGGAAATGACAATTTGGTCCTGCTGCTTGGTGTGACAGAATCCTGCTGTGACACAGATAACATGGTTACTTGTGATGGTTGTTTACGAAATGCCAGAAGTGCAGAAGCTTTGAAGCAGTAGCAGTTTTACTGGATGTTTCACAAGGAGGCAGCTACTTTTGTTTCCCCTGCTGAGGGACAGTAACAGGGATTCAAACTGGGTGCCATCTGCCAGCTGAGAGTCATAGGGGCTGTATACTAATGATTGGGGTGCTGAACCTTATATTATATAGACTTAAAATGTATACAACTAGTTTAACTTATAAATAAAATTTTTTGGTTTATATATATATATATATATATATATATATATATATACACACACACACACACACACACCCACATCAACAAAGGTGATTTATGTGATCATACTTTACGTGGACCTCTGTGAGTAATTAGCACAGGATCAATATGACAGCGCCAGTAAATTACAAGATAATTCCATTAAACGAATGAGTCACACACCACGGCGATCATGAAAAGGGTTTGATAGCTGTTGTCATCTGATCAATGTAACAGACATGTAACCATGCATCAGATTAAGAGATTGGCCCACATGTTTACAAGCCCCTGCACATCTGTTGGTCCTCCGTGCAGCTCCTGAGAGGCCCTCAGCCCACTGGACAAAGAATCCAATCTATCAAAGCAATCTCTAGTAATTACAAATGTGGTCCTCAGGCGATGGAGTACCAGCAGCTTAACAGCAAGAGCGATGCTCGTTTGGTTTCCTGTGCAACACGCCCACAGAAATGCATATTTTCTCATTCTCCTATTAAACTTCAAAACAACGATTGTGCCATGGCAACAGTTGAGTATTTCACACATACAGTAGGCTACTTCATACATCTCTTAATGCACCAGTAACAGCCAGGGGCCATATACATGTCACCATATACAGACACACGGCAGGAAGTGTGACAGTATTGACATGAATAATTTGCTTGTTTTTCATGTTTTCACAAATGTTTCTAATAAAAGGTGCAGAGCAGCATTACTCAGATCTAACACTTGAGCCTCCATAGAGTGTATGCTAATTTCTACTGAGAAATTCAAGTTATTAAACAATAGGCAATATCTTACACATGTTTTATAATCTATACTGAATTTCTGTCAATTTAGGGAAGCAGCGATAGAATATTTACAAACAACAAGGCAGGTTGAACATAGTATTAAAATGATGTGTTATGTGTCTCGGTAGTAGAATTAAAGTAAAATTACAATGGCAAATACGCAAAAATATATAGATACACAAGTTGTTACTAAATATAGTAAATTAATATAAATGGTCTTCAATTTAAATTACAGGTTAATACAGTCAAGCTCTATTCATTTGTATATTACACCGCTTAGCAGTCCTTTTACAGACTTTAAACTAACTGCAAAATAAATATACATTTTTGTAAAAATATGTATATATAAATTAATATATACTAGATAATATATAATACAAGGATTTACAATATAACCAAGTGTTTCAGTTTGTGTACATAATATTTCATCATCATGAGAATTGTGTTAATCAACAGATATTCTAGTTTCAGTCACATTTAAGAAATCTAATTACATCATCAGAGAAAATGTGCCATAAACCATCTGGTGATTTTAAAGCCACTTTTATACTGTCCCAGTCATTCAATCAAAATCAATGACTTTTAAGTCGCCTTCTTCATATTTCTTAAACAAGACACATTTCTTATGTAAGGATGTACGTTTTTTTGTGGTTTAAGGCTGCATTCGCTTTCTCTCAATCCATCTGTTTTGATAAACAGGTTCCCACTGTGACGGACCACTGGATGAAAACAACCCTGAGCAAAGCTTCTCCAAAGCATTCAGATAATCACAAACTGTGGATTATTCTTTATTAAGACGTACTTGATAAACAGCACTCACAATTTGAAATGACAAGTTAATGAAGGAAGCAGCAGGGTGACTTAAGGGCTGCCACAGCCCAATCGTGACAAAGCTAAATGATGCAAAATGTGTTCTATTGTAAGATTATAATTGTGATAGCGCGATGCTGCAGCCAGTCACAAGCCCGTTACAGATGTCAAGTGTAAAGCACGCACAAAGAGTGTCGCCAGAACAAAAAAAGCTGATAAAAGCCTCGCGTACAGCTCGGAGTACGACAGACAATTGCGGTGAATAATGTGGCTCCGTCCATTACAAGGGTGAACGTGTGTCTGTTCCTAAGTCTCCTCGGTCTCCACTGTGATCAGTTTAACAAGAGGAAGATAGAATACACGTGGGCTCTTATAAGAGCCCACGTGTATTATGAAAAATCCCGTTATACTTTCTATGACTGAAAGGAATTAATCACAGGATGTCTTTGCTGAATTCATGTATGAATGTTTCTCTTCGTGCTGGATGAGAGGTTTTCCGTGTTTTAGGGCTTTATGAGACTTTCAATTCTCCACATGAACCTGTCAACAGATGTGAAAGATGGATGCTTTTAGCATCTTTTTCTTAAGGTAACATTTTTTTTCAAGAATTCAGATTTTTTTGTTTTGGAAGACTGGAAGTCCTCAAAGTGTGAACCAAAGGACAGAGATGCAACAGATGCATTGAATAGGTTAAAGAAATGTAACATGGTCTGGAGGTTTCTCAAAATAGTTTAAAACGATTGCTTAAAATGTAGGCACAATGAGTGACGGAAAGAAATGATGGATGCATGTCTTAAAACAAATTCTTACTAAATATGACATTGTGTATAGCAGTGTAGTATTTGCCTGAGGCTATTAACACCTTCACACTTTACATAACTGTCACTACAATATATAAAGAAAATAAAAGGCCGTTGTCTTCTTGGCAGAACATCTCACCATAAATGTGTAGCGCCCTTTCTCTGGTGTGATGAAGAAAGCTGCAATTCTTTTAATAGCCAGAACATTTGATGTTTTACACTAAAAAAGAAGAGTTAACATTGAATTGGCAGAACAGAAGCATTTGAAACGGTTAACAACAATCTCTCTTGCTTTTAAAACTCTTACAGCCGCTGTGCAACCATTACTGTTGAGCAGTGAGCCTGCACATGTATTTCTGACTAACAGTGGAGGAAAACAAACGGGGGAAGAGGTTCACTCAGACCAATTAACTGCTTATGAAAGATACTTCAGCATTTCAAAGCTTTTTGAGAAGCTTTCTGCCACAAGGGGTTTTTCAGGGCCTTTATACTTCATCATCCCTTTTGGTAATAGATGAAAGCAAGATGAGACGAGCAAGGACAATTTCACCCCAGATAAAACACAAAAAGCATGTAGCTTTGATGCATGTACTTGAGCCGTCATTTCCATCATTAAGTGTTTCTGATTTACATTAATGACTGTGTGTATGGAATGTGTTGTTGGCGTGCATTATAGACATAAAGTAGCTCGGGTGCAACTGCGCCAAAATGCTAGAAAGGAAACTTCTTAACCTCCGCCCACTAAGGTATTGCCAACACATTACGAGGCCATGTTGTCTTCCTCTACATTTTACTGCCAACTATTTTGTTGATTGATCAAGTCATTATTTTGTCTGTATGGACAAATGGTTAAAAATGTTCATCACAATTTCCCCGAACCAAAAGTGGCATTTTTGAAACGGTCTAAACTAAAAAGTGTATTAAGACAAAGATGAGCAACAAACACTGACATGGGAGAAACTCAAACCAGCAAATGTTTGATGTTTTTTGTGTGGAATTTAACTCAATCGATTATCAAAACGGCAACATTTGTGATGCCTTGGATAAGAAAGGGATTAAAATGTTATCTTTATTTTCAGACAGGAAAAGCAACAGAATGCAGGATGTACAGTATGACGCATTACCAAATGTCCAAATAGTCACAACAATTGCGTAGCCTCGGTAAAATGAACAGTAGTCTCACATAATAGACTCATTGAGTGTGAATGTCCTGCCTGAACCACGGTCTGTGGGATTATTGCTAAGAACAACATCATTAAAAAGACAAGTTGTTTGGGGAAGTCATTAAAAGGCTCGCACTCTCATTTCCTTTACGTACATGCAAACCATCACATTCACAAACATCTCAGTCATACTAATGACATTTAATGAAAATAATTCAAAGGGAACATCAAATACTCGATAAAAAAAATAATAATAAAAAAAAAAGAAAAAAGAATTGTCTCATTTGTCATGATCTATTGGACATCCATGAACATTTCGCTCACTAGGGAGCGAAGAGTTCATCAAAGGGCCCGAACCTCTCACACTCCCTCGGCTCAGGGCAGAAAGTCCCATCAACCCCCTCCCCAGATTTAGGCATCATGAAAAAAAGCCCCGCCTCCAAACATCAAAACACCCCCGTCTTTGATGGACATCAGCTCTCCTGCTTGTCTTTGACCAAAAGGGCTGTGTGCTGCCCTCCACTGGAGGCCATCAGTACTACACGGTTCTCCAGCTGCTTGCCGGTCATCTTCACGGGGCTCCACTCGTCGTCCTCCTCTCCTGTGCCGAGCTGCAGGTTGGTGCCCATGCCCCAGGCATACACCGACCCTGGAGGAAGCACAGCTAACAGTAAGTGGAATAAACATACTTCATTATCATCTTTTATTGGCTAGCGGTAGGAGATTCTCCATCTTCTGCTGCATTTGCTTCATTTCTCACCTTCTCTGGTGACGGCGTAGCTGACAGACGCCCCACATGTCAATCCACTGGCTGGCTCCATCCCGATCACTGGCGTGGGCTCACTCTTCTCTTCTGCCCCTTGGCCCAGACCAAGGCGGCCATATTCTGCTCTGCCCAGGCTATACACCTGTCCTAAAAGATGGAGAGAAAAGGGATCGATTTACTTATTTGTTTGTCAAAGTACTTTAGATTAAACCAGAGTTTTTACTCGTGTCGTTTGTGTTTTGATATACTGTAATGTATACCTGTAATTCTTGATATCTTGTATCTATTGCCTTGACCGGGTTTGGGTTATATTGTTGAATTACAGAAAAAGTAATCACTCTCAATATGAACAGACCTGAGTGGTGAAACATCAGTTCTATGTTACCTGTGCACTAAAAATCTGTCTTGATGGGATCACAAAATCTGATAAGCATACTTATATTTAATACAATGAGTTGGAACTTACCTTCAGCATCAAGGCAGAGTGTGTGGTGTTGTCCTCCAGAGAAATTCACCCAGTAGGTGGTGGAGTTTTTAAAGCATGACAGTTTTATTGGGACAAAACACATCTTGGTGTTTTTAGTGCCTGCATATAAAAAAAGTGCAATAATACATGAAACAAGCTCACAATGACGGATGCAATTACCTCAGAGCAGGAAGTGAGCAACTCACTCACAGTGAAGCAGTTAAAGTTGTAAAACAAATTTGATCAACCGACGTTCTCAAAGGACTAACCACTGATGTGCCATACTAACCCAGCTGGTGATAGTTGGAGAGACCAAACCCGTAAACAGGCCCCTCTTTTGACACAGCAAAGGTGAGGTATGCCCCACAGAAGGCATCTATGAAGTGAACTTTCCCTTTGATTTTTACCATTTGTGGTACCAGCAACCGGCCTGAAATCACAGGACATAGTCAGTCAGACCGCCACAGGAAAAATACACGAAACAGGAAAGAAATCATAAGTTGATGCTTTGTGCTTGCAGAAGCTTGTGTTACTCACTGAGGCCTTTCCTGCCTCCTCTGTCTGAGAAGTGCTCAGGCACTCTTCCCAGCTGCCCCTGCTCTGCAGTGCCTGATGTGTACAGATTCCCCGCCAGTGTAACCAGAACAAGGTGGTCGTTACCTATTAAAGTATTTAATTAAAATTAAACAGAAATAGTGTGTGCTGCATATTAACTTCTAACAAACAAAAACACGGCACTAAAGAGGGCTACTTCTTACCCGATGCAATTTTCACAACGGGTTCCGTCATGGGGACTTTGACTGGAGCGGTGCAGGTCTTCATGGGCTCCAGAAGACCTATAACACCATTGTTATCCTGGGGAAAAACAATGGCCAGCATGTTAATGGCTAAAACCCACAGATACACAGCTCAGGTTCAGGGTTATGAAAAGTATAGCAGTACCGCGCAGTAGAGCGGTAAATGGGACCTCTTTGGTCACCAACCTTCTAGGTTTGTTATGACATAAATGATACCTGATAATTAAAACTGGGAACATTGTTTCATCTACAGGTGACCAAATTCCCTCTTAGAGGCTTCCATCAACAACAGCGCTGGGTGAAGCAGCACACTTCCATTACCTAGTATTATTACCATTCTATTGTGAAATATGTCCCATATGTGAATATGTTGATGCCCATTAAGCAAAGCCAGAAATACCTTCTCTAATACAATAGTCCAATCACTATGCAGGTTTGCATTCAGACTGTGCTGACCGTAGTAAATGTATTGTGGTTTGTGTCCACAGATATCCGATGTTCATTTATGTGACAGTTGTTTGGTGTTCTTGAAGGCTAATCAAGCTAAACGAAAAGTAGTTCAAGAAACATTTGGTGGAGAAAGAGGAAACATCAAGTGGGAACGCAGATGGTAGGCAGAGGTAATAGAGATGTAATTGCCGTTGTGTCATCGAGTATTAATAATGAAAACCCATGTGCAACCTAGCGAGATGAAAGAGAGATGAAAACAATAAAGAATGCAAGACGAACGATCATCAAGCTATGTGTGAATGTCTTTACTTTTCTCTTTAAATGAGGAACAATGTGAAGCTACTTGTAATATGCTACAACGGTCAGAGATTTGGTCATGTAGCCACGAGAAGCTAAGATTACAGAACTCTGACAGATGGACATGGGAAAGCTCAGACTATGGAAATAACTTGTTACGCAGAGGCGGTTATGAAGTGATTATATCAAACAGGCATTACGATATTCTGTCATTTGCTCAAGTTCCAGTCAAGAGTAACCATGAACAGCTTCTAACGTCACTTTTATGTAGCAACAAACTTAAATTGGGCTGAAAGGAAAAGAGCCTGCCACTACACTACAATAACAATACAATACAATAAATAGGTTAAAAGAATCTGAATTTGGTATTAACGTTCTTGTCATTTCATCTGGAAACACTACAAATTGGTGAAATGCTCAAGTGAATTATTTGAGACTGCAAATACAGTACATTTGTGACATTCAGGTGTAAGTTGAACATGAGTACAGCACATTTCTACTAGTGCTCACACATTTTGTAGGAGAAGAGGATTTAAACAAGTTATAAAAGTCCCAACTTGATGTAGGGAAATCTCTCACTCACTCACTCACTCACTCACACTCACACACACACACACACGGCTGAAAGCAGCAAGTAACTAACCCTGAAGGAGCCCCATATGTACACTGTTCCATCCTCTGTGAGTGCAGCCGTGTGGCTGTCCCCTGCCGACACCTGGACCACCTTCTCCTCCAACGTCACCTTTCCTGGAACCATCTCAGACCCCTCCTCCGCTGTGTCCCGACCGAGGGCACCTTCGTCATTACAGCCAAAAGTGTAAACCTAAAAAAGAAGAAAGAAATAGTTTATCTGGGAAACTCAAGACGAGTTAAAATGTTAAAACACAGCCTTAGCATTAGCCATACAATAGACAGTTGCTTCCTTACATGGCCAGTCTCGCCGACACACACAGTGTGCATGCCTCCCGCAACCACTTGTACAATTTTCTCTGGCAGGGACAAGAGGGCTGGCTTTTTCCTCTCAATGGTGGTCTCTCCTAGGCCCAACTGGCCCACATCACCCTGGCCCAGAACAAGCACCTGACCCGCCTCCTTGCCATGACTCCTGTGGGAAACTGTTTATACAAATAAACAAAATGTCATATCAGTTGTTTAATTTGATCTTACATCTTATTAGCCTTACAAGGACAATCTTGACTGTGGCATGGAATAATAAATATGGGCAATTTGACATGAGGCAATTTGTTAAAACTGTGGTGCGACGTCCTTTTCTCTCATAAACATCTTAAGAGAACTTTGATTTGGTTCTTCAAGTTAGACATCTATGGTGTACATTTTATTTAAGTCTCATTGTCTAGTCCAGTTTCTTTTTTTTTTTTAAAGACGGTGATTTACCTTTCACTTTCTTGGGGTCTTTATCATCTTCAGCAATAGGCTCAGACTTCCTCTTGGTGGCAGTCTTTTTAGCAGGTGTGGCAGTCTTTTTAGCAGGCATGACAGCAACACGCAAGGACTTGGGGGAAAAACACAAGATTAAATCGGTATAATGATTTTCTATTGGTTAAAGTCACTGAGCTGTAGGTGAAAAAAACTCTAGATGAAAATGGTGTTTATCACAAGACATTGTATCACAATTACAAATGCAGAGCTTACTAGAGTTAGGTAGGTGTTGGTATCAACGTAGCAACAACTACACCTCTGATGTTAGACCGTATAAAGCAAAGATGAGCAGCAAAAATGCCTTAACTGCACATCCACTGATCACAAACACCACAAATGTGAAGTGAAGCGGTGGCTGCAAGCTGAAAGATATCAACTGGTATAAACTGTCACTTAAAGTGGCAAAATCCTTATCCTGGTGAAAACATGTCTGCACAAACAAAACGTTTAATCAGAGCTAATGCAATTAAATCTATCAAGAGAAAAGTAACATGAACCAACAATTGATTCAGTCATGTATCAAGCAAAAATGTTCCTTGCTGGTTCTAACAATTTTTCCTTTTTAAATCACTTTAAATTAAATACCCTTGGTGTTTTCAAATTTTGCTCGGGCAAAGCAAGTGCTTGGCTAACGCAATATTGGCATTTCTATAACTCACAAGCCTACTACTGGTAACCGCAATTGACCCACCATACACAATTGGTCCTTTATTTTGGTCCCAACATTAACCAGGAGGTGTTGGGCTTCAACAGCTGTCAGAAAGTCCCTTCAATGGCTGGCACAGTGTCAGATCATTTCACCCCACAGTTGTGCTTCCTCTACTTCTGCTCCCATGGTCTTGTGCAATGAGAGTCCACACAATACCTGCTACATGTTAAACTGGAGTCGAGCTTAGCTCTCAGTGACACCCATAGACTATGATAGCCACATCTAGAGAGTGCTGCCAGTGCTTTAACATTTAGCACAAGTTCTGAAAGAGCAGCGTGATCCAACACAGGCAGTAACTTAAGTTAACCATGTGTCCTTGCTAACATTTAGATGGCTAAATTACCGAGCTGTAGCCTACATGGCTGAGCTTCTGCCCTCTTGGTTATAAATACACATGACACAGTCGGTTACGAATACAGTTAGAATATAGGATGCAAGAGTCAAGTTTTCCACCAGGTAGAGAATCTCAGTTGGCATTACAGCATGCTAACTATAGCTAACTAGTCTACATGGCAAAGCAAACGTTCAGAGCTATGTGCTAGCTGGCGCGAGCTCGTTAGCACCGTTAGCAGGACGTTCTAGGATGAATGAACATAGTTTATTAACAGCGTAACGTTATCCATTGCTTAAGTAGTGTTTATTATTGGTGGTCTTTTCCAACTAGACAATTTAAGAGCTGATACTTTACTAACCTGTGATGTGTAACGTTAGTAGTTTGAAGTTTTTAGTTTGCCTATAAGTGAACGTGCGCAGCCTGTTCCCGGTCTAGAGTTGGACACGCACGACGTCACGTTGTGGAACCCCTGGCTCCTTAAAGAGACAGTACCACTCAAATCTGTAGTGGTGGAATCAAAATGTAGTGAGTGAAATCAAGTAGGTAACTTTTATAAACAATCATAAAAGTAAAAGTACTGCTTATGCAGGAGAATGTCCCCTGTTTTCACCATCATCCGTTTTGTATATCTTTTATGAAATGTATAATCCTTATTTTGAAGTAATGTTGTGTTCTATTAACATATATTAGGTTTAGAGAATATGGTCTAGTTTTAGTTCAGACATTGTTCACAGATAGATTTTTGTATTCTAGTTCATGTCTATCACTATAAACAAAACAGTCCTTTTTATGGTCAATTCAATGTGACGTTATGTCTCTGATAATCTGTGCATTTTTCCCAAACCATACATATTTAATGAATATTTTTCCTGTTTGTGTATTTCTTTTGCATGATCACCCAGTATGTGCCATGTGTTTTGTGATGCAATCTGATGTTTGTTTTTTTTCTGAATTTTTTTATTTAATCCATATGCTAGTGTTGTTTTGCAATCTGTACATATATTTTATATTCTTTTGTCAATATCTGGCCTTTATTTTACTGCTACAACAGTGCAACTTCCTAACCTTGCAGCATCACCTCATCACGAGATCTCTAACAAGATTTTGCCTTCACCGTTAACAGAATATACTGCATAAAGCCTTTATGATGTACAATCTAGAAAACCATATGCATTCCAAGTTTCCCATTCATTAAGCACGAGGCATCTAAAACTATCTCCAGGTTTCGCTCCTCAGACTCAGTCAAACGTACCGTACCATACCACAAGGTGTCGCTGCAGCCTTATATTTTCATTTTAGAGGTTCCCCCTAGCTCTGTGATAATCTGGTGACACAGGTGTACCCTGCCTTCTTCCAATGTAATTTGTGGTTCGGCTAAAAAATAATGGATTGATGAGAAATGCCTCTAAAAAAAAAAAAAGACGAACACACCAAAAAGTAAGACTGGTCAATTAATTAAAAAGCCAGGTGCAGAGTCATTGCACAGACGGTTCAAGGAATTGTAAGATTTTTAATTAGATCCAGATGTGACTATTTACAATAAAAAGAAAAATGTCAGTCCATACAATTCCACATTCAATTAAAAAGGAACTTAGTTTTTACAGAAAATGTACTCTTTCATATCTTCATTCCTGTAGCATTTAATCATAAACTAATATTCTGTGCTTAAAAAAATAGCAACCTATAATACTTTTATATTTAAAATTTCTTTTCAAATGAAAGGAAGACAGGATATACACAAGCATCAGTTAAACCTATATCAACCTGTACACAGCATAGAGAACTCTGTAAGCTACTGGCCAGACAACAATACAAGATAAAACACTTCTGCTTCTGTTTCAAAAGGTTCCAGCCAAAATGACTCCCTGTTGACCGTTTATACATTTTTAGATTATTTTTTTGATAAATCCCTGATCTACACGCACAGCAACTTACATTTCACTCTTAGTATAGACACTACTAGCACGACCTTATTCCAAATGGCTACAGAATGCATTGCATGTTTGATCTTTAAAGGGAAGTACAAAAACTCATAAAAAAAGTATAAATGAAGAGAGATTATCCAGATCCAATTACATTGGATTCTGTGTTGGCTCATGCAGTGGATTGCAGAAATTAGTGATATGAAAACCAGTATCCTATAGTCCGTTAGGCATTGGGTATGTTGGCACACATAAAAACCCCCAACAAGCCTCCTGACCGGCACCCTTTTTCTATATCTACATTGATGCTTAAATGGCCACCTCACATCACAACCATAAATACAGGCAAGCCAAAAAAAAAAAAAAAAAAAAAAAAAAAAAAAAAAA